>NW_021604617.1:15323585-15340312 GCF_004785775.1 Grammomys surdaster
AGAGCAACAATACCAACCAACCACAGCTCCCAGGGTCTAAACCACCATCTTGGGAGCACTTAGGGAGGGATCCAGGGCTTCAGCTGAATATGTAAGAGTGGAGGGCCCTGCTGGGCATAGGTGGAAGATGAGATCCTTGACCTCATGAAGCCTGGATGCCCCAGGGGGTGGGAATTTTGAGGGTGGGAAAGTGGGAGTCGGGGGGTAGGTAGGGGTTACATCTACAGAGAAGAAGGAGGAGGGGCAAGGGGATAGGGGGTTCCCGGGTGGGTGGGGGATGGGGTAAGGGGACAACATATGAAATGTAAATAAAATATCCAATAAAAAAAAAAAAAAGAAAATGCTCCACAGGCTTGCCTACAGCCTCATTTTATAGAAGCATTTTTTTTTTCAGTTGAAACTCCATCCTCTCTAATGACTCTACCTTATGTCAAGTACACATAAAACTAATCAGGAAATAAGCCCCACATATGATCCTCCCCTGGCATCCAGGCTCCACATACACACATGTGCACACACGCACATGGGGGCACACACACACACACACACACACACACAGGCACGCAGGCACGCACGCATGCCCGCGCACATGCACATGCACATGCGCACGCACGCACGCACGCACTTGAGTGGCAAATGCTCAAAGAAATTCATGGCAAATAATCTCCCACCCAATCTTCCTTTCCTCCACCTCATATTGTTTTCTCCATAGTTTTTCCTCTTCAAAATCAAAATGGCCTTGGATCTCATGCTTTGGTCTCAGAAATAGCTGGGTTAGAAATCTCTGATTTGCCCTTGTTGTTGCCTTTCATTTTTCTTATATCCAAAGGCAAGCAGACTTGGTAATGGTTAAGTGGGAGAGTGTCAGCAAGTCAGCATAAGATCCAATATCGAGCAGATGCTGATGAATGGCGATTGCCCTGTTGGTACTACTATCAACAAAACTTACTCTAATTAGGTATCAAACTGTAAGTACATGCGTGCATATGTTTAGAATTTTTACTATGAAACTAGCACTCACCGTGCAGAAGCAATTTAATAGGCTACCTTAAATTTAGAATGGTTTCCATGTAAGTATTGCTTTTCCGTATATGTATAACAGTAATAATGATGGTATAATGTGACCTACTTTGAGACACATATCATTGCTAACTGGAAATTAAAGGCCACGGTTGCAAGCGGTGTATCAGAGAGGGACATTTCACAGAATTCACTATTTACATTAATATTCTTATTTATCACATGCATTTTATTGTACCCGATATCTTGATGTTTATCGAAACTTTGTTTAGCTTTTTAAAATGACAGCCACGATGGCATGTTTAAATAATTTTCTAAGAAACTACACACTATGTTCTCAGTCCAGCAACCACAGGACACTGTCAGGAGTAACTATGGCAACTACTTTGAAGGCCCACAATCCCTACAACTTAAGAGTGGACATTGTGACAGGAGGCATCGGGAGGGACCGTTGCCAGGGACCACGGACACACACAGAGACAGCTGATAGTTGCTTGGTAACCTCTGCTCCTGTGTGTGATTGGCATAAGATAAAGTAAGGCCCTAGCAACACTAGAGAAGTGCATACCTACTTGAGGGGAGAGACTATTTATTACAGCTGTGTTTCCAAGAAGGCCTGGGCGTGAAAGCTCTTAAGAGACTATGTAGAAGTTCCTTCCACTGTCACATAGAGACAGACACCCCTGCTTCTCTTATTAAAACAGAAAATTTCACCAACTACTTTTAATCAAATAATTAAAATGTAATAGTCAAGTGAATATTAAAAAAAAAAAACCTCTGCAAGCCTATGTATGCTAATAGTATTTACTTAGTGACTCCTGGTGTTATTGAATGATGCTCTGAGGACCAGACTTTATTAAACTGTATTTGTTGAAGTGTACCACCAACATGCAGATTAGAGTAGCCTTCGATCAGCAAGGAGGATTAATGGTGACAGAATCCATACCAATGTTTTGGTTTTTTTTCCTCTCTGAATCCATATGATGGTGATGTCTTGGAACAATAAAAAAGTATAAGTAAAGGTCAGAACCCTGAAAGCACTTTTGAAAGGTAAATTAAATTTTGAGAGAAAATTAATTATTTTAAGCTTTTATGGATTCTTTATGAATTTCACAACATGAACCCCAATTCCACCTCCCCCCAAAACAAAAAATAAAAATAAATAAATTAATTTAGTTAAATTAAATCTGGCCGTGGAAGGTGCCATGTGTCACAGTATGTCACACAGTATATCCTTTTGCCCAAACAGTTTTTGTTGCAAACGTTTATTGCACTGAGTCATCGGTCTGTTTTGAGGCCTCTTGCTTCTGATACACTATCAATTCTGGATCCTCACCAGGACTCCTCCCAGATGTCCTGTTGTTGCCTTGTGTCATGGAGATCAGGTAGGTAGCTTTGGATCTGGACAACTGACCCCCTTCACATGCTCCAGAAGTTCATAGATTACCCAATCCATGTTGGAGTGGGCTAACTCATTGCCCTGGATAGAGGGCTCTCTGGTGTCGCTCAAGCAAGGGGTGGGAATGGCTACCCTGAGTGTAGTAACCAGTGAGGGGTGGGGCTAGCTCAGCACAGTGCTCAGGCATCAACACGGACTCAGGTGGCAGCTCACACTAAGGACATTGGCATGGTCCTTGGTGTTAACATGAAACTTGAAATTACAGCTCCTGGCTGTAATAGAACCACAGGCCCAGACACAGCTTCCATCAGCAGCATGATCTCAGATGTCACTATGGCCTCAGGTGGCAATTCAGGCCATCCAGATCAGCAGCACAGATCTCAGACATCCACATGGTCTCAGGTGGCAGCCCAGTTTGCCTGCCGGTGTCAGCATGGCCCCTGGATGTCAACATGGTTTTAGACAGCAGCCCAGATCACTGACATCTGGATGGCTTTTGGTGACAACAAGGGCCACAGACATCTGCACAGACCTTGGCTATGGTAGGGCCACAGATGCAAACATGGCTTTTGGTGGCCTCAGGTAGGGGTACAGGTTCCTCATATCCATCTGTTCATCACCACCATCTTATCTCTAGTTCCACCTCTCTCCACACTGCGAAAACTACATGGCTGTGTTTCTCTTTCATTTCTTCACCTTGTATTCCATATTTCCCATCTCTCTATCACGGAGGAGTTGCTCATAGTAGCAGTGTTCGCTGTGGGACCAGGGCAGGCTTATGGGTTTTTTTCTAGCTTCCCCTAAAATAAAAACTTTTAAGAGGATTAACTGCTACTCATCACCCTAAGCAGACCAATATCATGCCTGTGTGCCCTATAACTTACAGTATAAGCCTTAAACAACAAAGAAGTTTTTATCATGACTCAAATTATAAATTTATAATAAATGTAAATATATGTTAAATTATATTATAAAATTAAAATATAAAATATATAATTTAAAACAAGTTAAATATATATTTAAATATAGCATATTTATATGAATAAATAAAATTACAATGCATTGTATTCCTATCTCATCTACTATATCTCAGAGCTCAGTGGCTCTCTGCATAAACTCATTCATGTTTGAAGCAGTTGAAAAATACCAAGAGAGGCATGATCATATAGACAATTTCTATGTGTGTCAATTGGAGCCAGACTTCTTCAGTGTTGGCACATCTCAAAGAGAAAGAATTAAGTAAGGAGCCTAAGTCTCCTCCTTCCTGAACAGCACAAAGAAAGGCAAAATTCCTGTTATAAATTAGTTTACTAGCTATTGTGCAGAGATTAGGAAGAGACTAGGAATAATGAATACTTCAGAGCCAGACTAACTTAAATTACACGTGGAAAATACCTCTATACCTATTTGTCTTACTTAGGGTTTTACTGTTGTGAACAGACACCATGACCAAGACAACTCTTATAAAGGACAACATCTAATTGGGGCTGGCTTATAGGTTCAGAGGTTCAGTCCATTATCATCAAGGTGGGAGCATGACAGCATCTAGATAAGCATGGTTCAGGCAGAGCTGAGAGTTCTACGTCTTCATCTGAAGGCTGCTAGAGGAAGACTGACTTCTAGGCAGCTAGGATGAGGGTCTTAAAGCCCTCACCTCCAGTGACACCTACTGCAACAGGGCCATACCTCTTTATAGTGCCATTCCCTGGGCCAAGCATATCCAAACCATCACAATATTCATGCACTTAGTTGTGAAACATTAATTCCATTTCTTCAGTTGTCTATTGTTTGACTTGATTTCTGTTTGAAATAGAACCCCCCTCTCTAAATCAGATGGACCTAAAATTCACTCCTGTAGCCAAGGCTGGCATTGGTTATAATGGCAATCTTTCTGCCTCCAGCTCCTGCTGGAATTACAGGCATGAGCCAAGCATACCCAGCTGATGACACAACTTCAATATGCCAACTTTGTGAAGATGAACTTTCAGATATCAGCAATAAAGTCAGTAGACTAATAGCATTATCTTAATTGTGTCAAACACCAAACTAACCTTAAAAGTTATGGGTATGTAGGAGGAAAATCGCACTTTCTGTTTTAGTTTTAGATTTTTATCAATTGCAAAGCGTTTTCCAGTATCTGGCTTTCTGAAAACTTGTTGTTGATTCAGTTCTGTTTGTGAGGTGATGGTAAACAGGCTAGGCCTTGAGGGTCTACTGTTGGTTGCTGATAATCTGTTGTGTCAACCTGGAAATGGTGGGGAAAAAAATGAAAGATAAGAGAAAGGAGAAGCAAGTAAGTGATGAGCCTGGTTATATTTAAGCAGAAGGGGTAAAATAGCTAAACTCAAGGTCTGACCCTGTTAATGTGCTCAGCAGAATTGGGCCACTTTCATGAGAAATACATCTTCTTCTCCAGCATAATAAATTAGAGAATTTTCCTCCTATTCTTCTCAATTTCTTCTTGGTTAGCTACATCATTACACATGTCCACTTCTGCCATAGGCAAACATAAGACCTTAGCCCGTTCCCCTTGTCAATTCATAACCACAACTATCTCTGAAACCAGAAGTTTCATATCCTGGGATTTAAAAAGGATAAAGACATCAGATGACCCAAAATGTAGAATCAACAACTAAACAGATAGCATATTAACCTCCTGCAATAGTCAATAGCATTCATTGTCTCTGAGGAGCATATTCATATTCAATTATAAACCAAATTTATAAAAAAAAAAGTGGCAAAATTTAAATCTGGGCTGGGGAGATGGCCCAGTTGTTCAGAACACTTACTTCATAAGCATGAGGACCAGAGTCAGATCCCCAACATCCCCATAAAAGGCAGGTGTGGTGCTGTGATTGGACTGGGGAGACAGAAGAGTCACTAGAATTTTCTGACTGCCAACCTGTTGCAAGATAATCACACTGTGAACCCTGAGATTGTGTTATTTACTAGGAAAAAAAATCCTGTTTCTTATTGTGGTGTGGCACAGCCCTTAGCATACATCTTTAATCCCTCTTGATGGAATGCAGACACTCCCTTAGTATACACCTTCAATCTCAAACAATGAAGGCAAGGTTAGTCTGTAGAAAGAAGCAGCCATGTTTGAAAGTGATTTCTAATTGAGTGGCAGAGAAAATGATGAATCAGAGAATGGAAGGGAAGCTACTCTAGAGAGAGCAATGCAGAGAAAGAAGGTAGTTTTACCCGGATGGTTGCACAGAGACAGGTTGCAGAGAGAGAACAAGGTAGACACAGGTGAAGACAGAATGAGCCAAAGAATGAAAAGGAGTTAGACGATAAGAATAGATTGCCAGAGTTAGTTTGAGGCCAACCAGAGCAAAAAGTCAGAGACTGAGAGAAGCCAGATTGAAACAGTCATCTCGGAGAGGCATTTAGAGTCAGAACAGCTGAGCTAACCATCCTTATTCATCAGTAAGTCTCAGAGGCTGAAACGTTCTAGGCCTAGATAAGATTGTACAGAGGCTAGAAGCTACCAGGAATAGGCCTAAGATAGACGATAGAGGCAGCAAGCCTCCAAGAGGAGAATTGCCTAGATGAATAAAAGTTACATTTACATCAACCTACAAAAACAACTCTGATCTCAAGTTCAGTGATAGACTCTGCCTCAAAGCAATCAGGCAAAGAATGACAGAGAGGACAGATGCCTCTGTTCTCCTATGCCCCCCCCACATGCACATGTATTCACTTACACATAATTACAAGTTACTTTAGCATACATCCAGTCACATACAAAAAAAATTCATTAAAATTAAAATCATCATATTTTCCTACCCTTGCCTTATTCAGTTGAAGTAAAAAAGAGAGAGCTTCAGTTCCAGTATGCAAGCTATCACTGTTGAACTATTCTGTGTCTAACATAATAGATACACTTGCTCTTGACTTCAAGTATAGGTCAATTTTGGAATGACAATTCAGAGTGAAAATTGGTAGGAGAGAATTTCCTTTCATAAGTGTGAAAGGATACATTCAAGGAAGTACTATGCTTACAATCTGAAAACATATTTTTAGCATTTTATATGAATAGGTTTTGTCAATGTTGGAAACTGTCATTTTGATATTTTTCTCCTAGAGGAGGCAAGTCACAGAATTCCAGACATATCATGCCAGTTAGTACCTTATTGCTCATAATTAAATTTACTGCTAGGGAGGTAGCCTTTTAAGTTGTATAGCATTTGAAAATTGTCTACTTTTATCTATAACTGTAAAACCCTACAAATCATCTTCATCTCAAGAATATGTAAATGCACAGATTGAAATTAGAGTTTAGTTGTGTCATCTGGAATGTCTTAGTGTATCTGAGTTCTCCAGAGAATCAGAGCAAAGAAATGTACATTTACATACTTACAGAGATTTATGTAAAGAAATTACTCAACAAGATTGTAGATCCTCTTTGATACGATGGGCTGGAGGTTGGAATCCCAGGAAAGGGCTGCAACTCTGTGCTGTGAGAGTTCCTTCTTACTTCAGGGTCCTTAGTCTTTGTCCTGTGAAGGCCTTTAACTAACTGGACAATCTTCACATCATTATCAATGGTGATCTACTTCATGCAAAGTCCACTGGTTTACCTGATAATCTCATTAAAATAGTACCATCATTTAAACATTCAGAATGATGCTTGGCCAAATATTTATTCAAAGCGATCCAGCCAAGTTAGTCATTAACTGACCAAACATTGCACTATTATTTTCACTAGTTCTTAAACCATCAGGGGAACAAATTTACAAGCAAATGGTTTGTTTTATCCCAGTTAACGGAATAAAGAAAATGTGGCACAAGTTACATCAAGCCCTGAATTTTGAACATAGCATACAGATTACATGACTAGACAGCCAGCCCCAGCAGAGAATTGGAAAACCAATATCCTACTGCTTTACAAGTTCCCCTTTTTTATTGTGTTTTGGGTTGGGTTGTGTATTTGTTTCATTTTTCTGTTTGGTTGGGTAGTTGGGGTATGTGTTTGTGTGTATATGTGTGAGTGTGTGTGTGTGTGTGTGTGTGTGTGTGTGTGTGTTATGCATGCATATTCACACATGAGCATAGCTGCATGTGCACATGTGTATACTTGTGGGTGGAAGCCTGGGTTGACATTACGTGTCTTTTTCAATTGCTTTACAGCTAATATTAATATTTTAAAGTAAGGTCTTTAGCTGACTCAGTGATCATCATTTGAGTTGCTCTAGCTGGTCAGCTTGCTCTAACTTGGTTGTTATTTCTTCCTCCATGTATTGGAATTGAAGATGGACTGCTGTACCTGCTGAAACTTTAGATATCTGCTGGGATCTAAACTCAGGACTTTCACAGATATCACTATACCTGCTACACTATATCCTCTGCATGTTCCTTATTTTTAAATATCTATTTCACAACTAAAGAAAAAGATAAGATATAAGACAAAACATAATGCCACACTCTACCCATACAGAAGGAAGAAGATTAAAGAAGCTTCTACCACTTTTCCAACAATCTTACACTCCAACCCTTAGTTTGTTTAAACATTCTTCCTGTAGGCTTCAGTGTGGAGTCAGCCATAGACCAATTTAAATTCTGTTCCTCCATCATAGAAGCGAGAAAATGATGAAGGAAAGCAGTCCTTAAAGTAGAAAATCAGGAAATTTCATTAATGATGAAAGTTTAATAATGATTATAGGTTATAGCTTAATGAATTCAATAATTCCATGTTGCATGTAAATTAAAACATATCTCAAAATCCATTGTGTCTACAGGTTTGTCTTTCTTTCTTTCTTTTTTCTTTCTTTCTTTCTTTCTTTCTTTCTTTCTTTCTTCCTTTCTTTCCTTCTTCCTTTCTTTCTTTTTTTGGAATTGGTATGAATGCATCATGTCTGGTTGTGTGTCTGTATGAGGAACCTTCTAGACTATTCCAAACAAGCTTGGTTACTCAACCTGAGAAACACAGCTCCACTTTAGTTATGAGTTGAAAAACAAATAAATGCAATTCTGAGGGCTGAAATACATTGTAATGCTGGTTTAGTTAAAATGCATTATGATTATGTCTTTGAGTGAGCATGCATCTTATTATGACAATAGAATCTTCTGACTTGTTTGAGAGTTTAGCACATAATAATGTATAATAGGAAAAGTAATAAGGAAATGGACTGATGAGATAGAATAGCTGATGAATATAAAGAAAAGAAGCAAGTTCAAAGAGCAATGTATCCAGTGGCCAGCAAAAAGGGATTTGTAATAATCTAGCCTAGAGGACATGGAGATAGAGATGAGCTTCTGGGGGCTGATGTAATGACATCGATGACCAAAGCTGAACTTTAACAGAAATAAATTATGTGCTGCTTCTCCCTAGTCAAATCCGAAGCCTACAGGTTTAGTAGCCATGAGCTTATCAGCAGGCTTCAAAACATAAAAAGAGATTCCGAGAAACATCAAAGAACAACAGGGTTCCTTAAAACATGACTGTAGTGTCTAATCCAACTAGAGTGGAGGGTACTTTGTGAAATGATGTGCCCTAACGGCTAGTCTGTGGATGGTGCAAATTCAAGTTGAGAAACTAGTATAGTTGTCAGAGTGCAGTAAAACAGACTTGAATGTGAAGGCAAATGTAAAAATGTATTGCCACGTTTGTAGATACCTCATTTGGGTTCAAGAAGCATTCTAGGATGACACCAAGAAAGGAATAACGTCAGGTTGGCCAAAATTTTGAGCACTATACTTTCCATAATTTAAAGTAGACAGGAAAGGCAGTTGACTAGCTAGGGAGACTTTTTTTCTCATATATTTTGCATATGAAAGAGCCATGTGCCTACTTTATTTTCTTTTTGTGACTTGTTCTTGGGGAAAATTATCAAAAATGATGCGTGCCTCTTCTAGAAGGCTAGGAGCAAATGTATGTTCCCTTTCTTCCCTCCCATGATTTTTTATGGAAGGAAGAAGATTCTGAAGACACAGGTTCACAAACTATTGAGCATCTAGCCCCCAGAATCACCCCAGGAAGGAACTCCACAGTCTCTACCAACCAGTTTCACCTGTGTTAGATAGTTCTGTTTTCAAGGAACTAATTTTTTTTGAACTGGATAAACCATCTTACCTGGAATCTTCTCTTTAATGGGACACAGAGTATCCAGAGTCCTAGCAGCCACAGAACTATGCTGTAGATCAGAGTCCTGAATATGAAAAGGTACAGAGACTGCATACGGTAAGAGCAACTATTACAAACTAGGCTGCTGTTGAATATTTGTCTTCAGCATCCTAGATCTGTTGAAATCTGTAAACCTGAGTATATAAAAGAAACTATATTTTAGATTCTGCTGAGCTTCACTACAGAGTAATTTTCAGTAAATAGTTTTACCTCCAGACAGGAATAGGAATCCGACAAGATTGGGAGAAGAGCTATATTTCTAACCAAAATGCAAACAAGGTGTTCTCTGAAGATATTCAAAGATGGTCATTTAAAAACAAATTTTCCTTGCAAGTGATAATATTTACATCCATATGCAAATGTTTCTGCAAGATATGGGTATCTGTTTTATGGTTCAGAAGATTTAACAAGCAACATGGTCATGACTGAGAAACAGGAAGATCTTAAGCCTATATGCATCTAGAACGAGCTTCCCTTTATAAACAAGGGTTGACAGGCAAATAAAACATACGAATATACTAAATAATGGGAAAATCACAAAGGTCATTAAGAGATACTATAATTATATTATTGACATAAAATGGATTTAATGAAATAATATGAAATTGGCTCAGAATTAATTATTTCTAATTCTTTTTATTGCTAGGATCATGATTTTCTAGTCAGTTTTAAAGTAGGAAATCACATATTGTTGCTTTTTAAAATTGTGTCTTGGGTGAGTGGGTTCACTAGAAAGGAGACAGTGGGACATAAGAGGTGGTTCTCTAGATAAAGGTGCTTGATTCCAAGCCCAATGGTCTAAATTTAGATCCCAGAACTCAGATAGTAGAAATAGAGAACTAACTTTTTTACAAGTCATCCTCTGACCTCCTCACATGTACCATGGTGTATATCCATCTGCCTGCCGGCACACACACACACACACACACACACACACACACACACACCCCACAGAAAATAAAACAATTACAATAAATAAAATAGCTTTAAGATTTTAAATTTTATTTTTATTTTATTTATATGTACATGAGTGTGGGTGCCAATGGAAGACCAAGGTAGCAGATATGCCTGGAAGTGGAGTTTCAGCGTCTTTCAAGTTGCCTGGTGTGGGTGAGGGGAATCAAACAAGGGTGCTTTCTAAGAGCAATGCACACTCTTAGCTGCTAAGTCATCTCTTCAGCTACACACACAATTGTTTTTAAAGGAGACAACACTATGTGGGCTGGGGATGTGTTCCAGTGGTAGAACACTAGTGTGATGTTTGACTTCAAGTACCACAAGATTGAAGGGGGGGGGAGAAGGATAGAGAGAGGGAGGGAGAGAGGGAAAGAGAGAAGGAAAGAATGAGTGAGAAGAAGGGAGAGAAAGAGGGTGGAAGAGAGAGAAAACAGTTTGTGAAACTGTCTCTGTGGATGAGGTCCAACGTACAACCTTGTGAGGATTTCAAAGTCACTGAACATGCAGAGATGTAGAACTAAGAAGAAACTCACAAAACACTGACTCCTCGGGATGGTAGCTGTACCCTTTAAGAGAGAAAGCTGAAAAAAAAATCCCAGAAACTTATGAATCAGACTTAATTTCAGTAATTTATGTCTTCAATAAATGGATTTCAGTGGCTGCGGTGAACAGAGAAAGAGAAGGCTCAGGATAGTAAACAGTGTCTCGGTGTCCAGGGTTGTCTGAGATAGTGAAAAGGGAATCTCTGAGAGAACAGTGAAGCTCCCTAGACAGTAAACAAGATAGCATTTTAATTTCTTTTCCTTTACTGAATATTTTCTTTACTTACATTTGAAGTGTTATCCCCTTTCCCGGTTTCCCCTCCGGAAACCCCCTATACCATCCTCTCCCCCGCCCCAACGCCTCTATGAGTGTGTTCCCCCACCCACGCACTCCTGACTCTCTGCCCTGGCATTTCCCTACACTGGGGCATCGAGGCTTCACAGGATCAAGGGCCTCTCCTCCCACTGATGCCTGACAATGCCATTCTCTGCTACATAAGTGTCTGGAGCCATGAGTACTCCTTGATTGGTGGCTTAGTCCCTGGGAGCTGGGGGGGGGCGGGGGTTTGATATTGTTGTTCTTCCCATGGAGTTGCAAACCCCTTCATCACTTTTAAAAGTCCACAGGGCTAGAGAGATGCCTCGTGGGTAAAGTATTTGCCATAAAGATGAGGACCTGAGTTGGATCCCCAGTGCTAACCTCAAAACCTAGACTTAGCATATACTCCTGAAATCCCAGTCCTGGGAAGGCAGAGACAGGAGGATCCTTCTCAGTTGCTGGCCTGCCAGTACAGCTGAATCAAGGCTCAGCAAGGGGCCCTACCACAAAAGCTCAAGTGGTGAGAAGTTGCAGAAGTAATCCACACATGTTCCCATACATGTGTATGAATCTGAACCCACCCACACATGCACATACACAGGAACAAATATATACATGTTCCCACAAACAAATAATTCAGGGCTATCTTTGACTACAAGATGAGTTTGGACTCTCTCTCTCTCTCACACACACAGAGAAACAGAGAGACAAACAGAGAAAGACAGACAGAGACAGAGAATGTGAATGTGTATTCAGGGCTATCTTTGACTAAAAGATGAGTTTGGATGAGAGAGAGAGGGGGGGGAGAGAGAGACAGAGACAGAGAAAGAGACAGAGAGAGAGAATGTGAATGTGTATTCAGTGCTATCTTTGACTACATGGTGAGTTTAAGGACTCTCCTCTCTTTCTCTCTCTCTCTCTCTCTCTCTCTCTCTCTCTCTCTCTCTCACACACACACACACACACACACACACACACACACACAGAGAGAGAGAGAGAGAGAGAGAGAGAGAGAGAGAGAGAGCAAGTTTTTGTTCTAAAGAACTAAAGCATGAAATGTCTAGGTGTATTTCAATTGAATCAAAATTTTTTAAAAAAGAAGTTGTTAGAGAGGAATGTCATGAATCCAAGCTACCTGTACACAGAGCAAGAGATACAGAAGACACTCCTCATTTTAAGGAGTTGGAGGAAAAACCAAAGTCATAAAACGGTGTCCCTGGAAACATTGGGACAATGATGTGGTAACATAAGAAACTGAAATGTCTTACACATTCGGGGTTGATTATTGTAAATTAAGGTAACATATTTGGAAATTTTTGACAACTTTACGAGGAAAGCAGGCATTAATCTTAATAATAATCATGATAATTTATGAGTCCTTGCTTTATTAAATAATTTTCCCTCTATTCAAATATGAAAAAAGAAAGCTGGATAACCAGCAATATTAACATCCCATGTTTAGTAACTACACATGAGATTTGCCATTTTGGGTGTTATAAATGGCAAATGAGTAATTTTGGATTATCTTTAGTTAGTCAATAGATATAATATTTCATAGGTACTAAACTATGGATCAACTTAACTAGAGGTAAAAGAACAGCAATCACCATGCTGACATTTCTACAGAGTTTTTATAATTTATATTACTTTATTGTAAGGTGCCATCTCATGTATCCCAAGCTGCTTTTACATTCCCCGAGTAAATGTGAACTCTTGATGCTCCTGGGTACCACCACTCCTGGCTCCCACTTTGAATTAAATTAATTTTATCTATTTCCCTTGCCTTACATTGTGGCATTTATTAAAAAGACAAATAGGAAAGTCTTAAGATAAATTAGCAAATACATTTTTCATCATTTATTAATTTAATTGCAAATGAAACAGAAAAAAAAAGTCTTGTGCTTGTCTGAAATGGAAGTCTTACTGTCTTTGGTGGTCTAAAATTTAAACAGGTGAAAATTAATTGATTTTCATCGATTCCAGTATGTCTTGGAAACAGGAAGGAGAAAGTGCCTTATCCATGTCTCCTCTACACAGGAGGATAGCTGCCAGTCAGAGCGATCGAACAGTTCCAGAGGCGGCTCTGCCTCAGTGAGCAAAGCCATCATAAGAAACCAGCAGAGACTACTTCGTTTTCTGTGGGGCTGGAAAAACAAAGGACAAAGCATTAAACACACACAACAAACACTCCAAGAAAAGAAACTACAAAAATAAAAGAGCAATCAATCTCTGAAAAAAAAAGTGCTTTTTTTTTTAAGGTGAACTTTCTCACCTATTTGAAGATCCAATTTGCCAAATTATAACATGTGAAAATTACCGTGATCTGATATCATAACAAGGCATTGATGTGTGCTGGCACTGGTGCGTTTTTCTGATGCCTCTGTCTTTGTCTATTGTTCTTCAAGTGACTGCCTGATAATCCACACTCTTTATCTCCTCAAAGATCTCTTAAGGTCTAAAGAAATGAAATCCTTGGAGGTGTCACTGAGAGACATAAGATATGCAAGAGTGAACTTCTAACGTTAATAACTGTAATACAGGCAGCTTTTCCACTTGGGTAGGGGGAAAAAGCATCCCTCCTTTAGTGATCCACTTGGCAGAGCTGGATCTTTGACTTGAACCTGACAGTTTGATCACAGCAAGGAGGGGTCTGGATGTGGGAAGGGGCACCTCCTGATTCTGCAATCCATCATTACACCACTGAAACGGTGCAATTTGAGCAGTACATTTTCTCAGAACAAAACTAGGAAGAAGATAGTGCCTCTGTCTGTTAACGTTCTTGGAGATATAATGACCTGGAACTCTGTACACACAAACACACACACATCCATTCAGGCATGTGCACACATACACACACATACATACATATAACATGCATACAAACACATATGCACACACACACATAAAACACATTCACATACACATATACACATAAAAAACACACATGCACACACACATGTACATATATTCATTCAGGCATGCACACACACACAAACACATATGTGCACACACACACACACCTGCAGGACTATTCCTTTCCATTATATCCCCCGCAGGGATATAATGTTCTTACTTTGACTCCTTTGCTTGCAAATAATCTCTAACCAAAGTTTTCAAGGTAATTTCTCTGTTTTAGAGGCTTCTCAGTTGTCCCCAAGGGCACTTATAAGAACTCCAAAGGCTGATAGTTTGTGTACTTAACTTTACACATATTTCAGAAAAGGTGAAAAACGTCAGCATCTTGGTCATTTTATACAGATGACACTGAGTGCTGTGGCTAACAGAAGCATCTCCAGTCAGTATAAAAGCCTATCATATAAAACAGGTAACAGGTTCTCAGGTGTATGGAAATTTGCCTCTTTTCTGCTCCATATTTCTTTTCCCAAATTCCAAACCATAAACTCATTTAGCTTCCATAACTGAAGAGTTGGTTTTAACAGTAAGCAATTGGAGCCTATACACTGTCATGGCTGTTCTGGGCACCAGCAACCAGCCAGCATTCAGAGAAAAGGGCCAAGGGAACAATTCTCTGATGTAGTTATTGTCAGGCAGTTGATAAAATATGATTATTAACCACCACATTTGGACAAATAAAATTTGAATAATGCTTCTCAAACTTAAAATGTGCCAAGACTGGTAGGAGAAATTCATTTAAAGACCCTCAATAAGTTCGAGAGGAATATAGTGGAAAAGCTGTACAGCAAGAAATCAGCTCCTGCCCCACTGGCTGCTCCGAAAAGCCACCTTTACATTGTTCCCGAGTTGTGCTCCGTACTCACTGCAGCCACCTTCGCCGCCCACAACCTCCTGCAACCGCAGCTTTCTCTCCAGAGTCCGCGAACTCCATTAATCCCTCATTCGTTGCATCGGACCACCGGTGTGTCCCACCATGTCAGACGCTGTAGTGGACACCAGCTCCGAAATCACCACCAAGGACTTAAAGGAGAAGGAAGTTGTGGAGGAGACAGAGAATGGAAGAGATGAACCTGCTAATAGGAATGTTCAAAATGAGGAAAACGGGGAGCAGAGGCTGACAATGAGGTAGATGAAGAAGAGGAAGAAGGTGGGAAGAGGAGGAAGAGGAGGAGGAGGAGGAGGAGGAGGAGGAGGAGGAGGAGGAGAAGGAGAAGGAGGAGGGAGGAGGAGGAGGAGAAGGAGGAGGAGGAGGAGGGGAGAGGGAGGGGGAGGAGGAGGAGGAGGAGGGGAGGGAGGGGGGAGGAGGAGGGGAGGGAGAGGGGGAGGGGAGGAGGAGGAGGAGGAGGAAGGGGATTGGGAGGAAGAAGATGGAGATGAAGATGAGGAAGCTGAGGCTTCCATGGGCAAGCAGGTAGCTGAGGAAGATGAGGATGATACTGTTGACACCAAGAAGCAGAAGACTCATGAGGACGACTAGACAGCAAAAGGAAAAGCTAGCCTTATGCACTGCGACCTAGTCACCCTCCACATCCCGCCTCATAATTTAAAGGTGGTCACCTTCCAGTAGAGAAGCAGGCCTTGCCCACCCACAGCGGGCAGTGCCACCCAGAGATGACGTGCGCTTTCCACCACCCCTCCAAAACCACAACATGAATTGGCAACGTGGGAGAAAAAGAGAACCAGAACTTCCCAGGCCTTGCTTTTTTTTTTTTTCTTAAAAATACTTTAAGGGTTGGAGAGATGGCTCAGTGGTTAAGAGCACTGACTGCACTTCCAGAGGCCCTGAGTTCAAATCCCAGCAACCACATGGTGGCTCACAACCATCTGTAATGAGATCTGATGCCCTCTTCTGGTGTGTCTGAAGACAGCTACAGTGTACTCATATATAATAAATAAATAATTTTTTTAAAAAAATACTTTAAAAGAAAATTTTGTTTGTATTTTTTATTTACATTTTATATTTTTGTACATATTGTTAAGGGTCAGCCATGTTTAATGATAACAGGTGACCAAACCAGCCTACAGATTGTTTTCTGTCCTACTTCAGACTTTACTTGTGGTATGACCATGTTCATTATAATCTCAAAGGAGAAAAAAAAAACTTGTAAAAAAAAATCAAAAACAACAACAACAACAAAGAAAACAATCTTATTCCAAGCATTCCAGTAACTTTTTTTGTGTATGTACCTAGCTGTAGTTGGTTTGTATGAGATGGTTAAAAAAAGCCTAGGATAAAAGGTTTTTTTCCTTTTGTGTGTGTGTGTGTGTGTGTCTATGAAGTTGCTGTTTATTTATTCATTTATTTTTTTGGCCTGTTTGATGTATGTGTGAAACAATGTCCAACAATAAACCGGAATTTTATTTTGCTGAGTTGTTCTAAAAGGAAAAAAATCTAGAAAGAAAGAAAGAAAGAAAGAAAGAAAGAAAGAAAGAAAGAAAGAAAGA
>NW_021604617.1:15340322-15364559 GCF_004785775.1 Grammomys surdaster
AGAAAGAAAGAAAGAAAGAAAGAAAGAAAGAAAGAAAGAAAGAAAGAGAGAGAGAAATCAGCTCCTGTAATGTGAGCCCATTTTTTCTTTCTCTTATATCATCTCCTCCCTTCTCTCTTCCCAGTCCCCTCCTGAGATCATCTACTCCTCTGTTTCTCATCAGAAAGGAGCAGGCATCCCAGGGATATCAGTCAAACTCGGCATATCATGTTGCAGTCAGACTAGGCACATCCCTTCATATTATACCTAGACCCATTAGGAGGAAAGGGGTCCCCAAAAAGACAGGCAAAAAAAAATCAGAGACAGCCTCCACTGCCACTGTTAGGTGTCCCACAAGAATGCCAAGTACACAACCATAACATATTTGCAGGCCGGGCGGTGGTGGCACACGCCTTTAATCCCAGCACTTGGGAGGCAGAGGCAGGCGGATTTCTGAATTCGAGAGTTCGAGGCTAGCCTGGTCTACAGAGTGAGTTCCAGGACAGCCAGGACTACACAGAGAAACCCTGTCTCGAAAAACCAATATATATAATATTTACAGAAGGCCTACGTCAGACCCATATGTAGGCTCCCTGACAGTCAGTTCAGGCTTTGTGAGCCCCTATGAGCCCTGGTTCATTGTATGCTGTTTTCTTTTGTGGTCTTGACCCCTCGGGCTTCTACAATCCTTTCTCCCCACCTTTAGCAGGGTTCTCTTGTCCCCACCTAGCTTTTGACTGTGGGTCTCTGCATCCAGCAACCACTTCTTTAATCACTTCCTTATTGCCACAAATACAGGTTTGCAGTTAGAAACTAGAGGAAGTTCCATATGGCTAGATGGTGGTATGTGTGTACCCTGCTGCCAGGGAGTGATCCTGTCTACTTGTGCTTTAAGATTCAAATTCAAATTCAAACCCAGAAGTGGGTTTCTGTTTAATTTAGTGGGATATAATTTCTATGCTGCTTAGAGCTAGCCATCCCAATAATAGATTTATCCAGTCATTTGAATCAAATAACCCTATTAAAAAATGAGGTACAGAGCTATACAATGAATTTTCAACTGAGGCATATCGAATGGCCAAGAAGCACCTAAAGAAATGTTCAACATCCTTAGTCACCAGGGAAATGCAAATCAAAACAACCCTGAGATTCCACCTCACACCAGTCAGAATGGCTAAGATCAAAAACTCATGTGACAGCAGATGCTGGTGAGGATGTGGAGAAAGAGTAACACTCCTCCATTGTTGGTGGCATTGCAAGCAGGTACAACCACTCTGGAAATCAGTCTGGCAGTTCCTCAGAAAATTGGGCATAGTATTATGAGGACCCAGCTATACCACTCCTGGGCATATACCCAGAAGATGCTCCAGCATATAACAAGGACACATGCTCCACTATGTTCATAGCAGCCTTGTTTATAATAGCCAGAAGCTGGAAAAACCCAGATGTCCTTCAACAGAGGAATGGATAGAGAAAATGTGGTACATTTATACAATGGAGTTCTACTCAGCTATTAAAAACAATGAATTCATGAAATTTCTTAGGTAAATGGACGGAACTAGAAAATATCATCCTGAGTGAGGTAACCCAATCACAAAAGAACAAACATGGTATGCACTCACTGATAAGTGGATATTAGCCCAAATGCTCAGAACACCCAAGATAGAATTCACAGACCACATGAAGCTCAAGAAGAAGGAAGAGCAAAGTGTGGGTGCTTCAGTCCTTCTTAGAAGGGGTAACAAAATACTCATGGGAGCAAATATGAAGACAATATGTGGAACAGAGACAGAAGAAAAGGGCATCCAGAGACTGCCCCACTTGGGGATCCATCTCATATACAGTCACCAAATGCAGACACTATTGTGGATGCCAAGAAGGGCTTGCTGACAGGAGCCTGATATAGCTGTCTCCTGAGAGTCTCTGCCAGAGCCTGATAAATACAAAGGCAGATGCTTGAAGCCAACCATTGGACTGAGCATGGGGTCCCCAATGGAGGAGTTAGAGAAAGGACTGCAGGAGCTGAAGAGGTTTGCAACCACATGGGAAAAAAAAACACAACATCAACCAATAACACCCATAAGGGCTCCCAGGCACTGAGCCACCAACCAAGGAGTACACATGGAGGGATCCATGGCTCCAGCCACATGTGTAGCAGAGGATGGCCTTGTTGGGCATCAATGGGAGGGGAGGTCCTTGGTCCTGTAAAGGCTTGATAGCCCAGTGTAGAGGAATGTGAGGGCGCAGAGGTAGGAGTGTGTGGGTGGGTGGAAGAATACCCTCGTGGAGGCAGGGGGATGGTATAGGGGATTTCAGGAGGGGGATCCAGGAAAGAGGATAACATTTGAAATGTAAATAAATAAATTATCCAAGAAAAAAATAAGTTAATTTTAAAAAAAGATGTCTCTCATCAAGTTGGAGGGAAAAAACTTTGAATCTAGTATGGTTTCTCACATTTTTCTTTACACTTTTATGTTACAATTGCTGTGTGTGTGTGTGTGTGTGTGTGTGTGTGTGTTCTTGTATGGTATACACTACAAATATGCAGGTGCTCACAAAGGCCAGAAGAGTAAGTCAAATATGCTTAAGCAAAAACATCTCTGCAGCCCCTTTATTTTTAATCCGATGTCAAGGCATAGCAACTGATACATTATGGGGATAAATTCTTATTTCTCATTTGTTCCTCTTATCTGAATTCTTTATTGTCATCTCTACATAAAATAAAAACATTTGATATGAACTTACCTCCCATCCCCTGCATCCATGTCTCAAGATGAAATAATATCCATTTCCCCCATCAATAAACAGGAGCTATTATACACCTAACACAAACTATAATTCATCCATATTACCTCAAACTGGAGCTCCACAGCATCTCCAATCCTGGCCCCAATCTTTTGAAATTCACTAACTCTTATTTGAATAAACATATATAATGCGACACTTTTAAAAAAGAAAATTAAAAAAGGGTGATACCTACAGCCTGATCTTTTTTTTTTATTACCTTTAACTCTATGTTGATTATTTTTATCTTGAATTTGAATGTTCAGTCAAATCCACACAATGAAAGTTAGAACTTACTGGGTTTCCAACTGTTTATGATACAGGGGTCCACTATTAACATTCCTGGAAGAGGAGGCATTTTGTCCTCTGGCTATTCTTCATTCCATTTCCAGATTTATCAAAGGATAGAGTCTCTACTGACCCAGATACTACCTGACTCCATTAAAGAGCCTGTTTCCCCGTTGCTAGCTCCCTATCTGCTTATGATGATCTCCTGACTGTCTATAGTCCCTTTTAACATCTAACACTAGAACCTGAAGAAAAGCATTAGTCTTTTTTTTTCCTTATTTAAAGAAAACATTACAAGCACTTGCTATGTGTTTCTTCTTTTGTTGGAATTAGTAGCTAGGTGACCTTGAACTATAAGTCCAATACGTCTTCAGAAACACTCTGGCAATAAATTGAATTCTCAGCCCGCCTCAATGCAGAGTTCCCAGAGCAGTTTCCTGAAAGTGCCTGTGCTCTTCCTAAAGAAGAGAACATTTTAAAATAAGACTATTTTAAGATGTGAATTGGGGATGGAAATGTAAAGCAGTTTCGTGACAGTAACATTCATCTCTTTTGGCAGTTCTGATATTTATGTATTGGGTTTTCTCAAAGCTGGGTCACCTCTGTCTACAATCATTTAGCCTGTTTAAAAAGTGATTTCCTAAAGTCGCTTCACACAAACAGAATTAACATTCTTCACACTGCCCTGGCTGAGCAGCCTCAGGTCAAAGCACCACCAGGTTTAACTACCCAGTATCTGCCACTGTCTTCAGTGGGGTCTGGTAGCAGTTTGTACAGATGCTATGAGTACTCCGTGTACCAACTACAATTTCAGCCTCCATATTTGCCTTTATTACCTCTGAAAATGCTCAATCAGGTCAAAAATTACTCAATGGCTAATGCATGCCATGGTCAGCATAGAGTTTTAGAGATGCTAAGTTAAATTAGATATGACTCCCGTCCCTGAGATGTTTATGTGTACTGGTCTCTTCTTCACTATCCTTTGTTTCTTTGTTGTGCTCAGTCCCTGACCCCTACTTGGCAGAATTCTATTTACATAGGTGGACTACCCAGACATTCTGTGCCCTGCCGTATTCTAATGGTCACTGTGATCTGTGACCTAAGATTTTCTTTAGTTTCAATCCATTGAAACTTGGCACCTGATATCCAACAAAGAGGATAAAAATGCTGACCAAATATTGAATAATCATATTTGAGCTCATTCTGGTACTTACAAATATTCCAGTATAAAAAATGGCTATGAGAAAGCATCTGACATGGTTCTCGAACATTTTAGCATCACCATGGGAACCTTTATAAAATGCAGGTTCTGACTCAATAGAGATGGCGTGGCTCCCTGAGGGCCTGCCTTTCTTTCTGTGCTCTATTAAGATTAATGCTACTCAGCCAGGAACTTTAAGAGTCAAGGTGCTATGCCTCTCCCTATTTCTAAACTGTAGTGTGGATGGCTCCAGTTGATGTGAACCTATGGTCAAGCAATTTTATTAAGTGGATTTAAGCATCCAGTATTAGAATGAGGTGGCTTATTTGTAAAGAAAAAAAAAACAATAGTAGCTTTGATGAAGACTGATGAGGTGGGCCCCCCAAAGCCCCATCGTGAGGACCCCTGTTGGAAGTGTTGGGAGTTGTTGGCTGCTGGGAGAGGAATAGTCACTGTCTTTTGGGAGTATGCCTGTTGGTTGGTTACTCACGTCCAGTGGATAGTCACACACCCACATGTATATGGGCATAACTATTGGACTCATGGGATTATTAATAACAAAAAGTAAGATTAAAAAGAGGACATGAAGCTAAGAGAGAGGTGAAGTGGGTGGGGGAGACACTGGGAGAGTTGGAGGAAGGTAATGGTGTGATCAATTTACATTTAGTTACTTAGAAACGTATGGAATTTTCTTTTATATTTTTAACTTTATTTATTCACTTT
Organism: Grammomys surdaster; assembly: GCF_004785775.1. Classification (NCBI taxonomy): domain Eukaryota; kingdom Metazoa; phylum Chordata; class Mammalia; order Rodentia; family Muridae; genus Grammomys; species Grammomys surdaster. Next base: position 15,345,298 of record NW_021604617.1, read on the forward strand.
ACATCCCAATATCACCCCCTCTCCCGCAGTACTCCCTCACACAGATCCTCCCCCATTCCTACCTCCTCACTCCCACCATCACTACTCCCCCCACCACTAGCACCTCCAGCACATCAAGTTACTGTAGGACTAGGCACATCCTCTCCTATTGAGAACAGACAAGGTAGCCCAGTTAGGGGAACAGGATCCGCAAACAGACAGGCAACAGATTCAGGAGCAACCCTTGCTCCAAAATGTATAGAATTTTTCAATGATTAAAAGAATATTTTTAAAATTTAGAGGTTTAAAGTGTATAAAAGTTTGCAAAAGAGGTAAAGTTTGAGAGTCAATGATTCTATTGGTGGAGTTCACAATCTGAAAAAAAACAAACAAACCAGCAAATGAAAACCTATTTGCACATCTCCGTTCATTCACAATAACCCCCATGTAAGCATACAAGGGTCATTTAACAGATGAAAGATAAGAAACTCCATCGTCCAATGGAACATTAGCCTTAGAAATTGTGATTCATGCTAAAAGATAGAAATAATGTGTGAATGCCAATCGTGCTGAAATAAATCAGTCACTGAAGAACAAATAACACATGAGTTCTATTATAGTATATAGCTGGTGGTGTCAAAAGGTAGAATAGGTCCAAAGGATGGGGGGATACAGGAATGGGTAATTACTGTTTTAAGAGATACAAACCTTCTGTTTCTCAACACAAAATGTTTTGTAAATTAATGGCAGTGATGGAACCACAATAATGTAAAAGTACCCAGTGCCACTAAACTATAGTTTGTTTACTTACTTACTTGTTTACATATGCATTCCTGCATGAGTTTATATGCACCACATAAACGCATAACCCATAGTTAGGAGGAAAATGCAGTGGTCCCCAGGATCTGCAATTACAGGAGGCTGTAAGCCACATGATGCATGTGCTGGCACTCAAACCTTATTTGTAAGAGCAGTAGGTGCTCTCAGTAGTTCAGTGTGCCTCCAACCCTTAAACAGTGCTTTTTAAAGCAGCTAAGGTGGTAGATTTTATGTCATGAGTCTCTTGCTACAATTAATATTTTATTGATATATGTAGTTTATTGGATTCAGGCAGAAGGAAAACTGACTACTATGATTTAAATCAATGATGATAGACTCTATTGCTAACCCCTTGGTAACATATGAAGAGACTAACCTTATCTAGAGTATGGCTAAACCCAGGCGTCTGACAGTAACATAGAGATGTTTACACTATGTAAACTCAATCCTGTGTTTTATATCTGATGTCCATTCTCCAGTCTCACCTTTCCTGGGATTGGAAAGAATGACTTTTTCAGAAAAATCATGTTGTTTATCTGTTGGATAATTGTACTTAACCCCAAGAAATCTTTATTTAATTGAAAATGTTTTTTTCATACAATATATTCTGATTATGATATTTTTTCCTCCATTTACTCCTACACATCTCCCATCCCATATGGATTGAACACTTTCTGTGTTTTGTTAGAAAACAAATATGCATCTAAGGGGTAATAATAAAATATAATATGATACAATAAGAGTAAACAAAAATCAACACATCAGAATAGGATAAAAGAGAAGGAAAAGAGGCCAAGAAGGGGCACAATAAACTGATACAAATATAATGCAATACTATAACATAATAGAACATACATAACATATATAAAAGAAAACTAACATATTGGAATAAGACAAAACAATGAAAAGAAAAAGAAAACAAAAAATGGCATAAGAAACAGATATTGACACAGAAATGCACTTATTCACACATTCATAGATCACACACAAAAAAAGCCAAAACTAGAATCTGTACTACACAAAACATTTAAGTTATATATATATACGTATATATATAGATGCATATGTATGTATATATGCATATATATAACATATGTATATTTATATATGTGTGTATGTTTATATATATGTGTGTGTGTCATGTGTGTCCACAAATGCATGTATGTATGTACATATGTATATATAAAATTTTTTAAATAAAGGGAAAAAATAGCCCTGACCTGACATCATGAGACAAGGAATCTCCTAAGATGCTGTTGAGTTCACTTTTGCTGGCTATCTACTGCTTAGCATACAGCCTATCCTTAGCAATAGAGAAATCTTTTTTTAATTAAGTAGATTTATTAAGTAAGTCAATATTATATTAATAATTCTGTGGAAAGCCAACAGTATTTAAGCTATTTGTACAACTGAATAAATACCTTTAAGAGACAGCCTTGTGATGAAATGTGTAAGTGTAGCTATGGAATTAGATATGCCAAGATCTAATTATTTAATATATTAATATTCATGAAAATCAATTAAGCAAATATTTAAAGTCTGATAGATATTTTTTCAAATATAATACTAATTACTTCCACCTTTCTAATTTCAAGGTGAAGAATTATAAACATTCTTGAAATGAGTAAAATTAGGTCTATTGTGTTTTTAAATTTTAGTCATTTTATATATCAGGGTTCAGTCACATGGAATTCTTTATCAATTCTGCCAAATATCTGAAGTCCTTATAAATGGATGTTGAATATGCTGAGTTTTATACATGCAATTTTACATGTCTTAGAAAATTACACTAAGAAAAATTGAATATGGAAGATTATTAAAAGTATTAATTTTGCTCTAGAATGGATTGAAAATTAATCATAAGCCTTTTTTACAGAATAATTTTGATTTATTGGAGGTTAGGGCCAAGCTAAGATTGCTCAGTAGGTAAGCAGTCTTGCTGCTAACTCTATGAACTTAGTTCAGTCCTGAGGCACCACTGTATAGAAAGAAAAATTGATTTCTGAAAGTTTTCTCTGACCTCTGCGTGGGTATACACACACATACACACACACACATACACACACACAAACTATAAAGTAAATAAATGTCTTTCTTAAACTTCCTTTTAAATGATTACAATTCATAGCATATAATAACACAATGTTGAGGAAAGCAAAAGTTTAAGTTTAATAAACTATCTTTCTGTGAATTGTATCTCTCTGCTTCCATAGAGTAATCATGACCTGACATGTACAATTTTATAATTTTAAAACTTTTATAATTTTAAAAAATGACAAGCAGAAACAATGGTATAGTGATCAACTGGGCAACTTTGATTACAAATTTTCCCACATTATATACCATCTAGAACATATAAAATATTTTTCAACTTTAATATGTTCTTTTTTATCAACTTTTTCATCCACTATGACTATCAGCTCTGCTTCTTTGATCAACCTATAAACATTTAGATAGATACATGTTTATCAAAAACAGATCCCAATTGATTTAAAGTTTTACTCATTAAATTCCTCTTCTAAGTTGGATAAAAATGCCAAAAGTTGGGTATAAGACAAGGCTTGCTCTTCAGACTCAAAAACAAGCAACAGAGAAACTTCCCAGTGTACATGACTACATCTAAGCCACCCACTGAACATCTCTGAATAGTAAATGTTACTGGAAGGTTTCCGTCCCACAAGTTTCCAATCAAATTGACAGCTGCTTATAGAGGCTGCCCATCATCAAAATCATTTTCCAGAGTTTATAAACATGAAACTGTTGATGATCATAGATAGCTAAGATATAAACATATAAACTTATCTAAATATATAATATTGTTTATCTCTTAATTTTTAGTGCTTAGCAATGGGTGTGAAAATGGGTGCTAAATTAAAAAAAAAAAAAAGGTTTCTCATACTCTTTGGCTTCTTTGCTTGATAAAGATAAGAAAGAACCCAATAGGGTACAAACCAATCTGAGCATGACACTATGACCCTGGAGATTTTTGTTCCACTGTTCCTGTACTTCTTCCCTCCAAAATATTCAGAGCATCAGAAAATTGGCAACATGTAGGACAGAGATAAGAGAGCACCCATCTGGGTTTGGATATTTTGGTTTAATAAAAACCTTGAGGAATTTTGTTTTGAAGCTCATATTTTTTAGAAGTTCTTTGAATTTTTCAAAAGTTTTCAATCACTGCGTTTCAAGGGAAATTTTAGTAATTTTTTTTCAACTGAATGAGAAGCTGTGCTATGCAAACAACAAAGATTTTTTTTCTTTTGAAAGTTATTCATGTCCCGCTCCTAGAATTGCCAGGGGAATTGAATTTTTAAGAAAAATATTAACCAAGCATCCAGGGTTATAGTGTGTGTAGTTTTCGAGAGAGAACCTACACTCTGAAGCTCTGAAGATTTATGTTTCTGTCTACGCTTGGAATTCATGTTTATCAGGAAGGTTTTTAAGTTAGTCAAATAAATTTGCATAACATTTGGCCAAGCTTATTTTCTTTTAAGATATAGCTTTAGTCATTCTTCCTCTTTTCTATGTCTTTATTTATCCCCATGTGAGAAACAGAAGGCGGGTTTGAATCTGCCTCTCTCCTTCTACAGGCCCAATCACATTGGCATGAAGCTATGCTTATATTTTTCAGAAATCATCTATCCCCTGAATTTTTACTCATATATTAAGTAGCTGATGCTTGACAGCTTCAGTATCTGTATATAATCTGAAAGAAAGTGAGACCCAGCAACACATACTTTCTAAGAACTGCATTCAAACCAAGTGTTTAAGCTCTAAGACCTAAAAAAAATTTTCATTTGCAAGCCTGAAAATATGTATAAAAAGTACCTGGCATGCCAACTCCAAAGGCAAACTTCAGACAATACTTTTGGGAACTATGACATACTGGTTTTATGTGTGTGTGTGTGTGTGTTGGCTTTGTTTTTCGGCTTCTTTTGTTCATTTGTTGGTTGGTTAGTTGGATTTTTTTTTATTTGATATTGTATTTATTTACGTTTTGAATGTTATTCTCTTTTTTGGTTTCTCCTCTGTAAAACCCCTATCGCATCTCCCTCCCCTCTACTTCTATGAGGGTGCTCCCCAGCCACCCACCCATTCCCACCTCACTGCCCTGGTAGTCCCCTACACTGGAGAATAGAGCGTTCACAGGACCAAGGACCTCTCACAGGTTTTTTTTCTTAAATATATGAAAATGTTAATGTATTAATTTTTAACAAGCATATTGAGGAGAATTTAAGTAAGTTGTCTACATCTCAAATAAGTGGATTACATTCTCATTAAGGCTTCATCTTTTTCTCTTCAGCCTGGTTTCAGTCTCCTCCTCACTCCCAATGACTACACTGTAGCCACCAGGACAGCTCATTTTTCTGTTTGGAGTTTTATTTCATTAGCATTTGATCATTCAAATTCAGATGGTTAATAAAGATATTAAACGACAAAATAGTATTGCTGTATTAAGTATAAATAAAAGGTATTACTTTTAAACTACAATGATCTAATAGTGGTACTCATATATTAGTGATAACAAACAACTCTCAGGTTGGACCCAAAGCCTGCTGAAAAAAAAATGGTTATCATGCCTAGTACTGGAAACCTAATCAACTACTCATGTCTATTGAGGTCATAGATCTTGGAGAACCTACAATGACCATGCTACAGGCATGATTCCTGACTGCACTTGAGTGTTTATGTTTATATCTACAGATAAAGACAGCTGTCGTCTATCAAAAAGAAATTTCTCTTTACAACAGATGTGGACCATTTCGAAAAACTAAAAACTATCAAACTGCAGAGACCGCATGACTGTGTGCTGCCCAGCACCAACTCACCCATCTACAACCCAACCCTGCATCCAACATTTAGGAAATATGGAGGGAAATGGGCCAAAAGATTGTAAGAACCAGAAGAACACCTGCTGTGAGCATGCATCTCCTAGAAATGTCAGAGAAACTCCACTCATGCAATCTCAACAACATGGTTTCCTAAACAAGATTAAGAACAGCACCAGCAGACATGGTGACACAGAACGGGAAAACCTTAGGGTACACGAGACAGATATTCCAGGCAGCTAAAAAATGCTTAGAGTGGGAGAAATGGTCTTCCCCATGGAAGAGCCTTTCAATTAGTTACTCGGTATCAAGTGGTCATCCCTGAAATTACATACAAGTAACATTGTATGGACTGAGCAGATTTTATTTGTGTGCTTTGGTTAGGAGGGTGTGCATGAGTGCCTCTGTGTGTGTGTGTGTGTGTGTGTGTGTGTGTGTGTGTGTGTGTGTGTATAAAATAATAATTTTTAAAATGCCAGAGGCTGTGAATTTGAAAGAGAGCAAAGACAGATATATGGGAGGATTTGGAGGGAGGAAAAGGAGAGCATAAAATGCTGTAATTATATCTTAATTTAAAAAAATGTAGAAAGGAAATCAGATGTAAAGAGGAGGGAGAAGGGCAGAATCTGATGGGTCACATGGGAAGATGTAATCATAGGTTTTTATAGGTAATTATACAGGTTTAAGAATGCATAATGAAACTCATTATTATACATAATCAATAGTTGCCAATAATAATCTTTAAATATACAGGAGAGGGAGGGAGGAAGAACAAATAATACTGGGCTGTTTACTGCTTGAAAAGATAAGAGTCCCCACAAAAGCAACAAATTATTCAACAAAAGTTTAGTACCAGACATGAGAAACCTCTGGACTTCTGCTTGAGTTGTTGGTCAGGGTATTCTAATACCAAATAGAGGGTTTGGTTTGGTTTTCTCTCAGAAATTGAAGAGTGCCTGTTGCTGGAGACACCACACACTTCAGACACAAAAAGAATCTCCAGTAACCTCCAGTAGATTCTACTGGAAGATTAACCTGAAAGCCTCCTTTCTGTAGGCCAGCTTTCATGGTATCAGGAAGTATTATATCATCTTCCAAGGGAGGGAAATATTCTATCATGTATCTATGAACTACAAAAATGAGCAGCATGGCAAGATATCCATAAAAGGATAATAATGGCATGCAGTTCTTGGCAGTAACCAACAGATGCCTAATTGGACTTGACATCTACTGAATAGGAAGAACATCAGCATGGAACTGGAAATCTAGCCAATTATCTAGGGTTAGTGAGGTCATAGATCTTAGAAGGGAACCTACTCCCATCTCTTTACTAGACCAGCATAATATGTAACTGCATTCTAAATACTTATTATTGGGCTGGAGAGATTGCTCACCAGTTAAGAGCACCAACTGCTCTTCCAGAGGTCCTGAGTTCAATTCCCAGCAACCACATGATGGCTCACAACCATCTGTAATGGGATCTGACGCCCTCTTCTGGTGTCTCTGAAGAGAGCAATGGTGTACTTGTGTACACTAAATAAATAAATATTTTAAAAAATAAAATAAATACTTATTGTTATATCCACAGATAAATACAGTTGTTACCCAGTGTCCTACCTAATTTTATGTCAACTTAACACAAGCAAGAGTCACAAGGGACTCTCAATTGAGAAAACACCTCCATAGTATTTGCCTGTAAACAAATTTGTAGTGTGTTTACTGATTAATATGAGAAGGTACAGCTTATTTTGTATGGTACCATTCCTGGGCATGTGGTTGGGAGTGCTATAAAAAAGCAGGCTGAACAAGCCAGTAAATAGCACTCCTTCATTGCCTCTGCATCAACTCCTGCTTCCGGGTTCCTGTCTTCTTGGAGACCTTGCCCTGACTTTTCTCAGCAATGGAGAACCTGAGAGCTGTAAGATAAAATAAACCCTCTACTCCTCAAGTTATTTTTGGTCCTGATGTTTCAACACAGCCACAGAATCCTAACTAAAATGCCCAGCATCAAAAGAAGCTTCTCTTTACAGCAGAGATCATTACAGAAAACTACATTGAAGAGATCAACAGATCCTAGGAATCAATCCCCAACAGATACATAAAAATCACAATGCCTGAACCTAGAGCTCAGGAAACATCATGGAAGAGGGTGTCAAGATTGTAAGAGCCAGAGGACCAGAATGTCTACTGTAAGATTATGTGTGTCTCTTAGGAATGACAGAAACGCTACACATATAATCCTCAACCACATGGCTGCATAAACAAGACCTAAATAGTGAGAGTATCAACTGATAGTATCAGTGCTAACAAAGAAGGGAAAAAACTCACAGGATCCCACTCCTAGAAAAAATACAGAGAGATAACTGATGGCTGTGAAGAAGAGGAGTTACCTCTCCCAAGGATGAGCCCTCTAACTGGTTATATTGGAAGGAGGTAACATAGAAGGGCTTAGAGGAAAAAGAACAGAAGAGGAGAAGGAATATGATCATATTTCAATGTTAAAATTAAATGCATATTAACTCACTCATTAGAATCCTGAGGAGGTGGCTCAGTAGTTACGAGCAATAGCTACTCTTTGCTGAGGACCCAGCTTCAATTCCCAGTACCCACATGGTAACTTGAATCAGGCTGTGATTCTCATTCTAGGATATCAGATATCCTCTTCTGACCTCTGTGGGCACCAAGTATGCATGTGGCATGCAGACATACATGCAGGCAAAACAATTATATGTGTGAAATTAAAAATGTTTAATGCATGCATTAAAAAGTGAGTTCCTCCTAGAAAATGAGTGTTAGGATATGTATTTTGATGATAACGCCATAAAAAAAAATCATGCTGTAGACTCTTTGATAGAAGGTAGTGCTTCAAGACGCAGCTATACCCTCCTCCTTCATAACTTAGTTCTCAATCACAGCCACTCTTTGCTTTGTTGCTGTTCTGACTAACACACTGGCCAAAGCAACTTGATAAATAAAAGGGTTTATCTGACCTTCATTTCCACATCCAACCCCAGTACTGAGAACAGTTAAGGCAAGAACTCAAGACAGGATCCTAGAGGCAGGAACCGAAGCAAAGACTGTGAAGGAATGCTGTTTACTAGATTGCTTGGTTACTTTCTGTATACATCCCAGATCTATTTGCATAGGGATAGCACCACCCACAGTCAATTAGTGCCTTCCACCATGAGTCAATAATCAAGAAAATGCTCCACAGATGGACTCACAGGTCAATCTCATGGGGCTTCTCTTCATTTCAAGCTTCATCGTCCTGTGTGTTTCTAGTTTGTGTTCCATTAGCAAAGCTTTACCAGAATTATATCTTTCATTAATGGCCACACATATAAATATGTTCCAACTCCCACACATGTAGACAATGGCTACATTAGTGATAGTTTCTCCACCATCAACACTTCAAGTACCATCAAAAAACTCAAGATGTCGTTTTCCTTTAAAGACAATGCTGACAAGTTAAGAGCAAGCCCCTTCTGCCCGCCATGTGAATTGCAAGTCCTCAAGTTAGCTCCTTTTTGAGGTGTATGAAATTGCAATGCCCTCCCCAAATGATAAAGCTCTGTGAAACAACTGGTATGATATAAAGAGACTGACACCAAGCATCGCAGCTTGATTTCACAGCCCACCACATGGAGTTTTTTCTAAAAATGAAAAGAATTTAGCATTTCCTTGATATTTGGGGCTATAACGCCATACCATCCCACCTATACAGTGCGACTTTGAAAAGAGCAGACTGGCTGTAAAACAAGAGATAATTTGCATGTGAAGATAAACAAACAGAAGTCTGCAGTATGCCACCTCTAAAAAAAAAATAGTTAATGTCTTTGCTTAAAAAAGGAGGAGCAACCAAAATTTTAAGAGGTGGTAATGGGCAAGAAATGTAATATCTTTTCCATCTTTTATTTTCCTAATACATTTTGAATAAACTGGACTTGACCTCAATATATTATCCATACTATTTCTGAGGTTTCATTGGTTTAAAGTTTTCCCTGACCCTACTATATCATCAAAGCATCAGGTTTTGTGTTTAAATCACATTTCAGTCTATATCCTCAAAATACATTGTCCCGGTATCCATTGTCCTCCACAAGATTTTTCTTCTGCTTACTCCGTAATTTTGACTCTACTGACAGCCACATCCCACCCAACAGCCATCTCCAAATGCATGCTCAAATGTAAACATGCATACCATCTTCCAAACTCAGTATCCTCAGGAGCCCCCAGTTCAGTTGTATGCAGCCGTATTTTCATTAATATTTAAGTCATTCAAAAGAATCTTTGCTTAAAACTTATCCTTAATGATATCAGAAGATTATGTCGGAAAAAATGACAAAATGTCAATAGTAGTCAAGGGAATTGATCTTTTGAGAGGGGGAATTGATCTTTAATAGAGGTGACAAAACACTCATTCACACAAGCAGTTGTATAAGTGCTTCTATACACAAACACAGATGCATACGGTATACATACATATGAGCACATGTATATATTTCAAAATAGACTGCTTTTTTTGATCAAAATCGATTTCTTGAATATCTATCTCCCAGTCCTTTTTCAAAAATATAATGAGCATGAATGCAAAAGAGACAACTCAGTAGCTAAGATCATTGGCTGTTCTTCCAGGGGATGTGAGTTTAATTCCCAGAACCCATAGGGCTGCTCACAACCATTTGGACTTCCAGTCTCAGAGGATTTAGTGCCCTTTTCTGGTTCCATGAGCACCAAGGATACATGTAGTACACAGACACACATACATTCAGGCAAAGCACCTATACATATAAAATAGAAATAAATGTGTGTGTGTGTGTGTGTGTGTTGAGAGAGAGCGTGATTATCATTTTGTCAAGAGATGTGAAATGTAAACAGTGCTCCTCTATTTCAGGCCTTGTTCATGTACAGAAAGAATATGCTTAGCCCAGGAAGAGGCACTATTTGGAGGTGCGGCCATATTGGGGTGGGTGAGTCTTTGTTGGGGGAAGTGTGTCACTGTGGGCATGGGCTTTAAGACCTTTGTCCTAGCTGCCTGGAAATTATTCTTCTCCTGTTTGCCTTTGGAATGAGGTGTTGAACTTTCAGCTCCTCCAGCAAAATGCCTGCCTGGATGCTGCCATGCTCCTGCTTTAATGATAATATACTGAACTACTAAACCTGAAAGCCAGCCCTAATTAAATGTTGTCCTTATAAGAGTTGCCTTGGTCATGATGTCTGTTCACAGCAGCAAACTACATAAAGCTTTTTTCAGCCAAAACAATAGACTTTTGTTTTTGATGAACTGTTCTACTATGTAGTTCTGGCTGACCCAGAACTCATTGTGTAGATCAGACTAGCCTCAAACTGATAGAGATCTGGCCATGTCTGCCCTCCTCAAACAAACAATAAATGGATAAATATTTTTTTTAAACTCAAAAGTATTTCAAATGTAGTGGTGACCTCTATTGAGGAATATTCTTATTTACATTTTCTTTGAATTATTTGGAAAACAACCTACATTGGGGAAAACAAAGAAGGAAACTGTATCAGTTTTCCATGTAATTTAGGAAGACAAACTAGAAATGATGACAGACTTGTAACACTTGGTCTTCAAGGGGTTGAGGCAAAAGGACAGTAAGTTCCCAGACAGCCTGTCAACAGTGAGTTCAGCAATAGCTCAGGCAATTGAGTGAGACACAGATTTGAAACAAAATAAATTTTAAAAGGTTTTGGATACAGTGTTTTGTATCATACAGGGCCCTGGATCCAAACTCTAATACCAAAATCAAAGCAAACTATAAAGGCCTACATAGTCAATCTAAAGACTGTGAATGTTGTAGACATTTTAGGGGGAAAAACAATTCTTAACCCAATGTCTTAAAGATCAAATATGTGTAAATGATACTATTTTTAAAACACATAATAAACCCTTTTGTCAGCCAAAACAACAACAAACTTTTGTTATTGATGAAGGGATTTACTATGTAGTTCTAGCTGACCCAGAACATACTGTGTAGATCAGGCTATCCTCAAACTTAGAGATTTGACCACCTCTGTCCTTCTCAAGCACAGTGAGAAGGTGCAGTCCCGTAGAATCATGTTTAATAGAAGATGAGAGCTAGCATACATTCATAGTTCCTGACGTGAAGTGAGCACTACAATTTATACAGATTGCTTCATTATGTTGAGAAAGTTCTTATACCTACTACGCCAAGAGTGTTAACATATGCTGGACTTTATTATTGTTTTATATTTATTAATGTTATGATGATTACATAGATTTTTCTCCTTTGCAGATTAATATATTGGGATGTGTTATCTTTTATATATTGCTAAATTCAATGTATTAAAAAGTCTGCTTATAATTTTTATAGACATATATTTAGATGATATTGGCCTTCAATCCTTTTTATGTCTGTTGTCTTTGTGTAGGACTATATATATGCTCACCTCTTCAGTCTTATAAAAGGCTTTGTGTAGAATTGTTATTAAATGTTTTAGTGTTTACTGACGAAAGCATTTGAATTTAAAGTTATTTATACAAAGTTGCTAGCTGTAAAGCTCTCTCAATTTAATAGATGACATGAAAATCTATTCTCTAATTCTTCTTGAGCAAGATTTGTTGGACACATGCCTAAGAATTTATCAAGTTCATCAAAAATATTAAATTTGGTAGCAAAGAGTTGGTGGTGGTATTCTCACATAGTTCTTTGAATGTCTTAAGAGTTTATTTTAGAGTCAATGTTGGTCACTAGTTTTTTTTGGTTTTTTTTTTTTTTTAGAATCTCTTCAATTAATTTTATTTTTACAAAATAGAAAGGGCTCAACATTGAACATTGACATGTCTCCTGGAAGGATAAAGGAAGTCATCCGGGAAGGGTACAGCATGAGGATCATAGAGAGCTTCCATACACTCCGGACTTCTAAGAATAGAATACTTTTGGGTTTTAGCATTAAAAGGCATAAGCAAATTGAAATTGAGTAAAATGCAGTAAATAGAGTCTTGACATAAGATCTCTCTCTTCCCTCTGTCCCACTGAGTCTCTTTGAAAGATTTTAATGTTTATAGACTCACATGCACACAAGGCTGGGCTGTGCACGTGCAAAGGTCATACCTGTCCTTGAAATATATGACAGTATGTGGAATTAGGCTTTTAGGGAATACAGATATAAAAACTTTGTTGATAGTAGGACTCTAATGTTCCATACCTTTTTGAAAAATCAAGTCTCTAAATATCGTTTGTAACTTCACTAGAAACATAAAATTTTCCTTTGACTCTAGACACTTCCTTTAGTCTGACTACCCTTTGCATATATGCCAAGAAACCATTGTCATTAGAACCATTTATATATTAAAATCTAATTTACTCATCAGTAAAATTAGTACAATTATATATAAGGAAATTATTTTCAAAGAGAACTTCAAAATACAAGCTGAAGTTTGTCATTCAGGTAACATATTTTTATAATATATTTATTTTTTCTCAAATCATAATTCATTCACACAGGGGTTATAAACACAGAAAGGCAGGGCATGGGGAAGGGGATGACACTGGAGTGTGGGTGTTCAGGGGGAATATAGATATCGTTCAGAACCAGATATCAGCTGGGTGAAGGTTCAGGGTACAGGTCACTATGACTCTGCCTATGACAAACTTGTCCTTATCTAAGTTGGTATTGTCTGCTAAGGTTACCTATTTACAAGGTCTATGACTACTCAGGCTAGTAAATTTCCACAAAAGCTGCCTGTTTACAATAGCTTACAGCCATCTGTTTCAATGTTTTTCCACAGAGACCCAAGACTTGGTATTAGTATACATGTATGACAGGCCTATTGCTGATTTTAGGCCTATGGCTGATCTTAGGCCTTCAGTGTATAAGCAGGGCTGCCCCTGACATTTCCTCCCTTCTCTAAGTATAGGAGGGCTGTGGCGATTCTAATCTTGTGAAGACGGGGATAGAGGCCTGACCTCCAGTAATTGAAGGGGACCTTGTAAGAAGGGCCACTGACAAGAACATCAAACAGCTAGAGATTGACGATTGACATCACTAATCTGAAGAAATTCCTCGTTTCGCTGTCTGAAGAGACCTCCAAAAATCGCAAAGATCCTTATCGGACTTAATTTACTCTATTACAATAGAAAAGGCTATGTACAGCTCTTGACTGTGTACAGCCCTTAAAGAAGAATGTTGCCTTTACATTGACAAGACAGAGAGGGTTAAAGAGAGCATGAAATAGGCCAGAGAAGGCCCTGAGAAAAATCGGAGAGAGAAAGAGAAAGATGAATGCTGGTACAAGAATTGGTTTTCAACCTCTCCATGGTTGTCAACCCTACTTCCTCCCATCTTGGGACCATTATTTGGGTTCTTTTTGCTTATTGCTGCTGGTCCCTGGGCCTCAAATAGGCTGACAAACTCTGTGAAACAACAGACAAATAATTTGGTAGCAAAACCTATTCAGATACATTATCATAAGTTAGCTATGAAGGACCACAAGACTCAAGATGAGGTTGTTACTTTATCCAGGGTGTTCCCAAAACCCAACTCCACCCAACCTAAAAGAGGGGACCAAGCAGAGAGGGGCCCCCTAGACCAAGCAGAGAGGGGCCACCCAGAACCCCCTCTGACTGTCGATCTGAATTCTTGCTTAGGCTGCGAGGCTAAGCACTGCAAGGGAATATAAATAAAAGTTAAAAATATCTCTCTGGGTTCCCTGAGGGACAAGCCTGACTGCATAGGGGTTGATGTCAAAAGTATCCCCTCTCCAGGAAAAAGACATTGGGATGGGTATGGCCCTCATGCCTCACTAGTTTTTTTTAATTACATTTATTTATTGTGTGCATGCATGTGTGTTGCAGTGTGCATGATAGGCCTAGCATAAATTGCAGTTGATTCTTTCCAATGTGCAGATCCCAGGAACTGAACTCAAGTCATAATTTTTGGCACCACCAACAAAAATGCTGTCTGAGCCTTCTTGCAGCCCCATATTTATTTCTTTATGATCATTCTCATTACTTTGTTTTCAATTTTATTGATACTTTTAAAAGCTTTCTGTTTTAATAGTTCCTTTGTTCCTATGTTCTCTTATATTAATTTCTAAAAAGTTCTCAGTGTTTTCCTCTTTCTTTGAAACTTATTATGTGTGTATGTATATAATTTAAAATAATTTTTAACTTTAAATATATTTTGATCATATTCTTCCCCTCCCCTTCCCAAGCAACTCTTGTTTTTCTCAAAAAACAAACAAAAACTCAATACAACAAACCCCCTGAAACCAAGATAAAAACCCAACCTAAAAAGAACTGTACAGCACACCACACACACACACACACTCACGCACACACACACAAACATGTGGAATCCAGGCAGTAGTGGTGCACACCTTTAGCTTGGCATTCAAAAGGCAGAGGCAGAAGTATCTCTGTAAATTCGAGACAAGCATGCTCTATAGGTCTACATAGAGAGTTCCAGGCCAGCCATGGAGAAACCCTGTCTCAAAAGAAAAGATTAAAAAAAAACAAAAACAAAAACAAAAAACACCCTGTAGGTTCATTATCTGTTGGTCAACTTCTTCTGAACTTGAGGACTGTCCTGGAGTGATTGACACATCCAGTGTCATTCCATTGGAGTATGATTGATTTTCCCTCTCCCAGCAAGTATATGTGACAATTCAGTTGTTAACCTTTACCCTAGTGGCTAGGTTATCAATAATTCATTCCCATAATAAAATAAAATACAATAGGATAAAACAAAAACTATTATATCAACATTGGACAAGACAAATCAGCAGAGGAAAAAGTTCTCAAGAGAAGGCACAAGAATCAGAGACCCACACATTAGTACACTCAGGAATCCCTATAAACCACTGTCTTAGTTGGGATTTCTATTCATGTTCAAAACCATCATGACCAAAAGCAAACTGGGGAAGAAAGGGTTTAGTCCGCTTACACTTCCACATTGCTGTTCATCACCAAAGGAAGTCAGGACTGGAATTCAAGCAGGTACGAAAGCAGGAGCTGATGCAGAAACCAAGGAGGTGTGTTACTTACCGGCTTGCTTCCCCTGGCTTGCTCAGTTTGCTTTCTTATAGATAACCAGCCCAGGTATGGTACCACCCACAAGAGGCCCTCCCCACCCTCCTTGATCACTAATTGAGAAAATGCCTTACAGCTGGATCTCATGGAGATATTTCCTCAAGGGAAGCTCCTTTCTCTCTGATAACTCCAGCTTGTGTCAAGTTGACACACAAAACCAGCCAGTAGAAGCACTAAGCTGGAAGCTATAATATAAGCACAGAGGCCCTAGTGGACACTCATGTCAGCCTTGTGCATGGTGCCCCAGTCTCTGTGAGTTCATATGAGCTTTTTTCATGTTGATTTAGAGGGCTTCATTTTCTTGGTGTTCTCCATCCTCTCTGGCTCTTACACTCTTTCTGCATCCTCTTCCATGGGGTTCCCTGAGCTTGAAGGGAAGGGACTTGAGTGAGATATTTTAGAAGACTCAGTCCTAAATAAAATGCTTGTGTTTTTTATTAAATATAAAATGTAGGGTCACCAATTGAAAATATTTATCAATGCCTCTGTTTGCACACTTTCTGGGATGATAAAAAGTCGTCCAAACCCCTGCCAACAGGAGTAGGCTGTTTTCTTAAGAAATTCTACACCACCAAAATGTTAGCTATTTCATAAAATAAAATTGTATTTAATGCAGATATTTCTTTTAAGGATGATGTAAGGAGAAAGTATTGGTATGTAAAGTGAATAAATAATTAATTTAATAAATTTTTAAAAGAATGATCTAGAATAACCTGTAACTTTTTAACAGCCAGATCTAGGGACACACATTCACTATCCCACAGTCTGGGCTATAGCCCAGCTATAGAGGCAGGAAGATCTCAGGTGGAGCCTATCTTGGATATCATATTGAGATCCTGTCAAAAAGACCAAGTATATCTTTATGTGTGTTGTGTTACTTACATATTCTCCTCATGTACTTCCCAAGTATGATCAATTGTGAAACTTTTGTCTAGATCTCAAAAACTGACAATATCTGTAAAATGAACTTTGAATAATAAAATGTCATGTTGAACATGATTGACATCATTTTCTTCCTTGATGATGAGGAGTCTTATTATGAAAGGCGTTGTAGTTAATATGAAATGTAAATCACTGGACCACATTTGCCTTTTGAGTTTTATTAAAAATGTTAGAAGCACTAGCATCTATAAACAGACAGTCACTAAATACAAAGAAGAGTGTGGTTGTTTTTTTTTTTTTCAAGACAAAGACTCTAAATGAATTGTGTGCTGCTGCTGGAAGGGAGGGGGAAAAGGAAGCTACCAAATTAACCTTACTGTTATAACATTAGTCAGTGGTAAAAGTAACTGTTTGACACATATAAGTCTACTCTACCAAGTTTACTGTTTTAGTTCTGGTTTTTCTTGGTGACTTTCAATACAGGAAAAATAATATAAATCAGAATACTTTAATTGTTGGACTATCTCCTTTAGATTGCCATCAGTGTTCATAAGCATAAATTTTTGAAAATGAAAAAGAAAAAATAAAAGATTAGAAAACTATAAGTGAAAACCCCTGAATCAAAAACCTAACATAGGAGAATGGAGAGATGGCTGAGCGGTTAAGAGCACTGACTGCTCTTCCAGAGGTCATGAGTTCAATAACCAGCAACCACAGGGTAGCTTACAACCATCTATAACCTGATCCACTGCTCTATTCTTGTGTGTCTAAAGAGAGCTACAGTGTACTCACATACATACATACATACATACATACATACATACATACATACATAAAATAAACTAACATAGATGGGATTGAGATAAAGCTACATCATTTTCCCCCATCAAAAATTCATTTCATTACTGAAGTAACCACCCAATGCCTCTTGTGACATTAACTCTGGCACTGAATCAAGAGTTTATCAACAGGGTGGGAGTTAAGAGACTTGGAGGCCAGCAATAAGAAATCACATCATATGCTGAAAAATGTTAAGTATAGTACTAAAAATTGGGCTGCTATTTCTTTCATCGAGTTACCAGCAACACAGAACAAGGTCTGATTAAACCGTACATCTCTTCCACTTGAAAATGAAAGAAAGAGATTAGTGTGAAAGACGTGAGGTTGTAAAGGGGTCCTATGCTGAAGAAGTGTGCCTGTAATTTCAGGCGCCCTCTACAGGGCGCTAAGTGAGTCCCAGTGCATAGACTTTGAAATACTCTTTCAGCTCAGATTTCAGCAGGAGCTTTCTGTAACTTTCCCTGACCAGACCCTAAATAAGAAAAGTATAACATCAAGAATCTTCATAGCCAATAATTATTTCTGTTGTTTTCTATCACAAACCACACCCTGAGATGAAAGCAGATCTCAGAATGACTAGTGCACAGAATGGCTATCTCAGAATGATAGAGGTTTGCGTGAAAATCTACATGATGAAAACAGAAACATTCAATGCCCAGTTCTTGAAGCTTTATAAATGAAAGAATAACAAAATCATTAGCCAGGAGCCCTGAAGAGTGGAAAAGGAGTCATCTTAATGGACTCGATGCATGCTTTGCTTGCCTTTACGATTGTCATTAGTAAGCAACCAGCACTGACAAACTGCATTTTGTAGATTTTGAGAGCTAACAGCATCGGGATGTGGGTGGTCCTTATTGTTCTTCAATGTATTTTTTTAATCCACCCTTGAGGAACCATGTGGGTAGACAGGTGTCGGGGTTAAAAATTCATATGGTATGTGATAGGATTTGGGTGAGGAAATGGAGCAGAAGGAATGGACATTTTAACAGCTTGTGAGGTTTTTATAAGTGGAAAGGGAAGGGGGAGCATATTTCCTCCATTGGGAAAATCCATTGAAATATATAACTGTACACACCGAGAAAACAAAGTCTAATTTCAAAGTTCCAAGAGAAATTTTAGAAAAAAAGAAATCATACATTAAAGGGCTAAGAAATCTATGCAAAACTTGGGGGGTTCTCCACAGAACTTTCTAATTAGTATGATAACTGATTAATTGTAAGCCAATGTGGGACAGGGAGAAAAGGGGGACAGACCCCTGCTTTAATCCATTTTTAAACAGGCACCACATTGACACATTTATTCAACAAATAATCATTGTAATTGAGGGTGCATATAAAAATCCTGACTACAGACTGTGGAGAATGAAAACTGTGGTCTTTAAAAATCAGGTATACTCTCACGTAAGTTGTAAATAAGAAACAATACAAGAATAAATATCTGTACAGGCTGCATTTGAGTAGGGGTTTCAGATGGGGAAATCTGTGACTCAAACAATAATGACACAAAAAGTGTATGCTTTTATCTCCCCTGTACAAAAAGAGGGAGGCTCGGAGGAGCTCAAACATTGTAAAGC
Source organism: Grammomys surdaster (assembly GCF_004785775.1). Classification (NCBI taxonomy): domain Eukaryota; kingdom Metazoa; phylum Chordata; class Mammalia; order Rodentia; family Muridae; genus Grammomys; species Grammomys surdaster. Next base: position 15,364,296 of record NW_021604617.1, read on the forward strand.
TGTTATATAATAAAATTAATACTTGTCCTTTGATTCATTTGAATATCAATATACAAATAAGTGCCAAATGCATATGGGGAAACTGTGATGTCATAATGCAAAATAACTAGAAGTTTGATGTATATGAGAATGTCATAGATAGACAGCAGATGAGAGATGATAGGTAAATAAAAGCTGTTGGTTAAAAAAGAATGAAAGAAGAAAGAAAGGAAGGAGGAAGGAAGGAAGGAAGGAAGGAAGGAAGGAAGGAAGGAAGGAAGGAAG
>NW_021604617.1:15364569-15382966 GCF_004785775.1 Grammomys surdaster
AAGGAAGGAAGGAAGGAAGGAAGGAAGGAAGGAAGGAAGGAAGGAAGAAAAATAAGGGAATGAAGAAAATAAGGGAGAAAGAGATAAAGAAAGAAGAAAAGAAAGAAAGTAAGAAAGAAAAAGAAAGAGAAACAAATTGTTACAGATAGGTAATAAATGGTAGATAGATTATAGATAGATGATAAATAGATACAAGATAGATAGACAGAGGATAGATGCATAGATGATAGATATATAGATGACTATGAGCACATAAATGTTATATGGATAGACATTACTTTTTAATGCATGTGACAATTATTTTTAATATTTTTATTATAGCCACTATTCCAATTAATAACTTTAAATATGTATAATTGTTGAGTTTGTTGATAATAAGGTATGTTTCATGGATGCAGCAGAAGGATAGATCCTGTATTCTATTTCTCCATCCATTTTTGTTAGCAATGATTTTTACTGTGTTTTTAAAATTGCAAAATTGAGACCATTAAAGTTGAGGAATATCAATGAGCAGTTTCTGTTGATTCCCATGATGTTGTTGTTGTTGTTTTGGTGATGGTGGTGTGCATGCATGTGTGTGTTTGTGTGTTTGTGTGTGTATGTGTGTGTGTGTTTCCCTTCTTGATTTCCTTGTCTGAGATTATTAACTCTTTATAATTTCTTGTGTGATATTAATCTCTTTAGGTTGTAGTTTTTCTTTCATCATGCTTTTATAAGACTAGCTGTGTAAGTAGATATTGCTTAAATTTGGTTTTATCATAGAATGTTTTATTTTCTCCATCTATGGTGATTGAAAGTTTTGCTGGGTATATTAATCTGGAGTGGCTGAACTCTATGGTTTGTTAGAGTCTGCAGCACAACTTCTCGGGCCCTTCTGACTTCTAAAGTCTCCATTGAGATGTCAAGTGTAAACCGAAAAGGTCTACATTTATATGTTATGTGGTTTTTTCCCTTGAAGCCTTTAATATTTTGTCATTGATCTGTCTGTTTAGTGTTTTGATTGTCTTGTGCTGAGGAAACTTTCTTTTCTGGCCCAATAAAAATAGTATTCTGCACGCTTGTTGTACCATTTTAGGCATCTCCTATAGTTTAGGAAAATCTTCTGTGATTGTTGAAAATATTTTCTGGGCATTTGAGCTGGTGTTCTCCTTCTTCCTCCATTTTTATTATTCTTAGATTTGGTCTTTTCATTCTGTTTCAGATTTCCTAGACGTTTTGTGTCTGGCAATATTTAGACTTAACATTTTTGTTGACTGATCCATTTTTCTACCGTATCTTCAGCCCCTGAGATTCTCTCTCCTATCCTGAGATTCTCTCTCCTATCCTGGGATTCTCTCTCCTATCCCTTATCTATCGGTGAGACTTGGAGCTGAAGTTTCAATTTATGTTTAAGTTCCTAAGTTTTTCATTTCCAGATTTCCCTCAGTTTGATTTTTTTTAATTGATTCTATTTTCACAGTTCTGGTCTTAAAACGGTTTATTCATTTCCTTCCACTCTATTTGTTTTCATAGATTTCTTCAAGGGCTTTTTCATTTTCTCTTTAAGGATCTCTATTTTATACATAAAGGCTATTTTAAGGTCTCTTACTTGTACTTCAGCTATATTGGAATACTCAGACCGTGCTCTGGTAGGGTTGCTGGGATCTGATGGAGACATCACTATTACTGAATGGGTTTTTACAATGACTTCTAGGCATTTGGCTTTTGAAAATTGTAATTCTACATGCTGATATCTTGTCTTGTCTTTGTTAGCTGTGTGTATTGTTTCTTGGTTTCTGTTTCCTTTCTACTTCTTAGGAGAGTGTGCTTGCTGTGTGTTCTCTGGTAGGAAAATCTTATGGAATCCTGATATGTGAGGTCACTGGAGGTTCTAGATAAAATGTACTTCTACATATTGGAAGCTAACATCTACTGACAAAGGACTGATGGTTAGTCTACAAGAGGGAGAAAAGCAGAATGCTCTACCAACATCTACTTAGTGTCCTGGAAATTGGGGCTGAGACTGAGGAAAGGCAGTGGAGATGTCTGCTACATAGCTGGAAATGAGACTGGCAGATTGGACTTGGAGGGATGGAGAGAAGGGTGAAGATCTGCAGTTAGCTTACCTGCTTTGCATGCTGAAGTGGTCTGTGGGTGGCTGAAGTGGTCTGTGGGTCCCCAGGGAATTCCTCTTGCAGTTGGTGACTGTGATAAAGGAATAACTAGAGAAAGGAAGTTTGGAGGTGTAGGTCTGTGGTTCACTGGAGTTGGTGTGGAAGAGGCTGCAGTATGAGTGGGGGATAAGACTGGAAGATGGGATTTAGACAAGAAGATGGATAGATGAAGATCTGCAGTTAGCCTACCTGCTTCCCTGACTGGAGTCTTTCCTGGTTATTATGAAGTATTCAGCATAATATTGTTAACTATTATTATTCTATTGTAAACACTCCCAGAATTCTGTGCCCACTAACCAGCCTGTTCTTAGTCACTCATTTCCTACCCACTGCAGTATCTTCGTGGCTGTGGCCCACCATCTCTCTTGATCCATGCTGCACAGCATAAACAAAATCATCCTACTTCTCTCACTTAAATTTTATTTTATTTATAACTACATTCTATACGGCAATGCTTTCTCAACCTAGGGAATCTCAATCCCTTTGGCAGTTGAAGGACCTTTTCACAGGTGTCACATATCAAATATCTACAACTCATAACTTGTAGCAAAATTACAGTTGTGAAGAAACAACAAACACAATTTTATGGTTGGGGGTAACCATGAGGAGTGATATTAAAGGTTCTGAGCATTAGGAAGGTTGAGAACCACTGATATATGGTAATGAACCTTCACCCCATGGACTTTGGGCCTCTCCTAACAACCATATGCTATCTTCATCTATAAATCACTCATGAAATTTTAAAATGTACTAAGTTACAAAGAACTGTTGAGGGAAATATAAAAAATGATGGGCAAGTTCCCTTGCTATCCCCGGTCTAGGGTGTTCTCATCTCATCAGACTCTCTGGCCCAGAGATGTCTTGCCACCTCTGTCTCTAAGCTAGCCCTCCCTCCCCCGCAGCATCCAGTGGCTGTTTTCCCAGCTCCAGTTCGCTTGTCTCAGTGATGCCAGTACCTTCTCAGCCATAACCTTGACCCCCCCACACCTCCCTGTAGTCTGTGGTCTCACATTCCAGTAACCCAGTAACACAAAACTCTAGAAACTTATAAATAATCAGTCAGATTTATGTATCAACAAATTCTCAATTCACAAGATTCCCACACAATAAATTCAGGGCCAATTGATGATGGTACAAACTTCCCACCTAGATTAGATGTGTTACCCCAATTATTCTATCCCTATATGATATTCTATCTACCTGTGGCTATTTAAAGCCAGCTGAATCTGAATCATCCCATTCACCCTCCGTCTTGCTTCCTTCCCCTCCTCCTCCTGTGTCTGCAACTCTTAGCTCTGCCCCCTTTTCCCTGTCAAATCAAAGGTCTCCTGCTGCACTAATATTTTAATTAACTGGACAGGGAAAATCCTGCCACGTAGAACATGTTAACTTTTTCCCACAAATAGAAATACAAGCTACATTTCCTGATCAGAACACAATAAAACTATGAATTAACAACCAAAACCCTTTTAATTCCTCTTTATATATAATATCTTCATGTAATTAAAAAACCATTCTTTGGGCAAAGAGGATGTCACAAAAACAAAAGGATTAGAAAGACCTTTTGCCTAGAGCAAGAAATGCAAGACTGCCACGGGTCAAACTACTCATATGTCTTACAGAAGTTCAGTGGTCCTGATATACAACTTCAAGCCAAATAAAACATAAAAAATTAGGTATAGGAAGAGAAAATGAAGTTGAGATATCTATGGAAGAGCCTAAAAAAATGGGGATATTCCAATGAAATTTTAAAGGGACTTTGGACTTCTTCATCTCTACCACCGCCATGCCATCCAGACAGAGGAAGACCCAGAAACTCCAGGGCCACGTGAGCCATGGTCATGGCAGCATTGGTAAGCACTTCAAGCACCCATGAGGCTGTGGGAACGATGGAGGCATGTATCACTACAGGATGAACTTCGACAAATATCATCCAGGTTACTTCGGGAAAGTTGGTATGAGGCACTACCACTTGGAGAGGAACCAGACCTTCTGCCCAACTGTCAACCTGAATGAGTTGTGGACACTAGTCAGCCAGCAGACGCGGGTCAGTGCTGAAAAAAAAAAAAAAAAAAAAAAAAAAGACGGGAGCTACTCTCATCATTGATGTTGTTCGATCCGGTTACGAAAAAGTTCTGGTGAAGGGAAAGCTAACTAAGCAACCTGTTATCGTGAAGGCCAAATTCTTCCACAGAAGAGCTAAAAAGAAGACTAGGAGTATAAGAGATTCCTGTAGCCTGATGGCTTGAAGCCACCTAGAGGTTAAATTAAATGCTAACATTTTCAAAAAAACGTAAAAATAAATAAAATAAAAGCACATTTGGAGCCTGAAGTTAAGATAAGAGAATGATGTTCAGCACAGCCAGATCAGGAACAAAAGTTCAAATTATCTGTATTGATCTTTTGGTTTGTTTGTTTGTTTGTTCGTTCCCATTTTTTAGATATTGATGTTTGCCTTTATTCACCCAGGCTGGCCATGAAACAGAAGACTGTGACATGAACTGTATATAGTACACTCAAGTGTACAGTTTGGTAGGGTTTGGATCATGTTCGTGTTGTGTTTTGCATTGCTTTCTCTCTTCTATAAAAGCCAAATGCCGTGTCACACACCTGTAATCTCAGCATTTGTGTATCTGAGATCAAAATTATGAGTTAGATGCCAGCCCAGACTGTACTGTCAACATACAGTTTCTTTTGTAAAAGACAATTGAAATGAAATTTTCAGGTCCATACATCTACGAATTTAAATAGACAATAGATCACCCCATCAGAATATTCCGCCTAAAAATAAGATGGAATCAGGAACTCACCCAGAGTCTTCACTTCTCCGTCTATTATTAGGCCAATTTTAAAGAAGCATTGTTCTGTAACACAGTTAGAAACCAGTACTGTAACACAAGCATAAATATTATTTCAAAGTTTAAAGTTGATGGTGCAATTATACAATGTACTATATACAGCTACTAGGGCTAGAACAATAGTCCAGTCCATAAGGAGACAATCAAGAGATCCTGTATTCAGTCTCCAGATCACTCATAGAAATGCTAGGCATAATGGCACACAATGATACTCCAAGCACAGTTACACAAAGAAAGGATCCCTGGGGCTTACTTAGCCAGTCCAGCCTAGTGGTGAGCTCCAAGCCTTTATCTAGAAGAACTAGATGGTATTTCTGACACCCGAGGAGGCTGTTCTCTGCTCTCCTTATGAGAACACATGCTCTAATAGCCTCCCATTAACATAAACACATATTTTTAAAGGTTTAGCATGTTTGCATATGCTATAGACATAAAAGTTTTTATAGACAAAGCTTGGGAAATGACTTAGTGTCTGAGAGAGCTTGCTATGAAAGCAAGATGACCTGAATTTAAATTCCTATCATCCACATCTAAGCTGGATATGGCCACACATGACTACTATCCCAGGGTTAGGGAAGTGGAAAGAGATATATCATAGTGTTCACTGACCAATGGGCCCAACCAAAATAGCTACCATCAGATTCAGTGGCAGAACTTGTCTCAAATAATAATAATAATGATAATGATAATAATAGCTATAATGAAGCCTTGGTGGTGGTAGTACACATCTTTAATCTCAGCACTTGGAAGGCAGAAGCAGATGGATCTCTGTGAGTCTGAAGCCAGCCTGGTCTAGAGAGTGAGTTCTAGAACAGCCAAAGTTACACAGAGAGAGCTTATCTTGGAGAACTAAAACACCAAAACCAAATAAATAAATAAATAAATAAATAAATAAATAAATAAATAAATAAAATTGGACTTGGAAGGCAGAAGTAGGTAGATCTTGGTGAGTTTGAGGCCAGCCTCCTCTGTGCAACCAGTTTTAGGCCAGACAGACTACATAGTGATAATTTGTTTGTTTCAAACAAAACAAAGCACGAAAAGGTTAGAATGTGATAGAAGAAGACACCTAACCAGCTCTGTCCTCTGTGTTCAAGTGTGCATGTCCGGGCACACACACAAACACACAGAGAGAGAGACATACACACACACATATACTGTGCACACCTGTGTGCTCACACACACACACACACACACACATATATGCACACACTTTGTGTACCTATGTATTTACACATACACACAAACACTACTAAAAAAAATAAAATAAAAAGGTTTTGAAACACAAAGATACAACACCACAACCATCTCTGAGTAACTTTTGAGAATTTATTTCCCTCCTTTTGATAAAAATGCATCAGACTGTCTTCGTGTAGCTAAAGCTCTGTTATGATACTGGTGGTATTGTGACCCTGACTTGATATAGCACCACAATGTGCCTTTTATTGCCATAAGATACTGAAGAGATCTGTGAATATTCTCTCACCTTTCTTTGTGTGGACCTGTCAAAGCAGAATCAGGGGCTTTAAGCATCTTAAATCCACCTGCTCACGATATTTCTACATTAACAGACATACGCCATTCATTTGTAGTCATTTGGCTTTAAACTATGTGCAGAGGAACAATGGAAGGAAAGTTTTGTCCTGTAATCATTTTTAAAGAACATATTTTAAGCCATATCCACAGAAATTCGCAAAGCTTTAAGAAGGGGGAAAAAAGAGTATGTGTCATCAGCTTAGCCATACCAAATAAAAAAACTCATACATAAAACATCGCAAAAGTAATACAGCTTTAGTTCAATCTGTAATTTGTGAGCTATCACAGACTTTCTGGCTTGGCACCACTCAGGAATGTTCACGAAATGTCATTGTAAAGGTTTGAGAGGACTCTCCAAGGACCAATTAAAGAAAAGGAGAACCAGGAAAGACTGTTCTCCACAAAGAAAAAGCAAGAAGAATGGCTCAGGGAGGATGTGGCTTCCCAATTTTCTTATTTTGTCAGTAAATAGAAAAACATAAGCCCAATGAAAATAAGTGTTCTTGCCATCTTGTCCAGGTATTTGTTTATGGTCATTAAAAAGGTGATTTCCTGCAGTCCATTCTGGTTATGTATTCTCTAAAACCTAGTTGCCCTCCAACCTCAAACACTAAACAAAGTCATTGATTGCATTGCTCCACAACCTTGTGGGGTGCATGTTTGTGTGTGGGGGGGTGTACGCGTGCTCTGGTGAGTGCCTGTGTGCATGTATTCGAGTGTGCACACACACACATGCACACATCCATATTTGTAACTGGTGCTCATTTCATTAACAAGTACTATGTGACTGAAAAACAAAACAGAAGAAATCAAAGATTTCTCTTTGTAAACACAAACAGAAAAGACTTTCTTGTTCTATTTAGTACTGCTCATTTATTTTTACTATTATATATCTGTTACACACAATAATGAGTTTATTGTGACATTTTCATACCTACATATAATTTTGATCAATTAGCTACCCTCCATTTCCTCTCTTGTCTAACTTGCATGCATACTGTTTCTTTCCCAACTAATCTTTTCTCTATTTCCATGCCTCCTTTTGTGTCTATAATCCAAAGAGTTAGTTAGTCATTTACAAGTGTATGAGTGTGAAGTTATTTATGAGATCATAGACAAATTTTGACATCATCGAAGAAAATGTCTCATTACCCTTCCTCCCAGCCACCATTAAGTACCTATAAATTCTCAGGTGGGTGGAGGCCCCATGAGACTCTCTCCCTACAAGAAACAGAATTTTTTAAAATCTTTACTGAGGAAGGGGATGTTGTACCATGGGGGGGAGGGGCATTGCGCATATCATGGTGTACACGCAGAGGTCAGAGAACAACTTTGTGGACTCAGTTGTCTACTTTAAACTTCACTCCAGGGATCAACATCAGGCATCAGGTGTGCATGTGAGTAGCTTTGACCAGCTAAGCCACTTCAACAGCCCCAAAGCACAGGAAGCTTATGAACTGTTCTTTATCAACTTAAACACATTACCAACCACCAATGTTGTGTTTTATATGTTACATATTTAAGCTTCCAAACCAATTTATAAAATGTGTAACAGGCTCTCAAAAACTGATTCATTTATTTATTGTCAAATTGGGGTAGTTGAATCATCTTTTAGAACATCTTTTAAACAAACTCTTTCCCTTTTTCCCTATGTATTCTTTGCCCAAATGTAGTGGACATTAGTAGATTTTGACATCCAAACAGAAAGCCTCTGTACATTATTTATAAGGCTTGTTGTCACTCAGTAAATTCTGTAGGTCAGGCTGTGAATGGGAGAGGTTACCAAGGATGTAACAATATTGGCAGGTGAACAGGTTCCTTCCTTTAGCCTACCTACTTTAGTGTTTTCAAAGTTTCGGAACTCTTCTTTCTGCATTCTCCTGTGTTTTGTATCACGCTTGGAGATAAAGAAAACCTTCTCTAGCCATGGCGGCTGGAATTCACGAAAACTGGAACTCTTTGGATGGCTATGTTCTTGTTTCTGTTTTGCTTCACTTGGTTGCTGTCTTAACCTCTGAGGTAAACTGAAGAAAGTTCAGTTCTCAAACTCAGAAGGGGTTAGGAATTAAGCAAAATAGAACTGTCCCTTTAAACAACTTGCATCCCATCTATGAGACCCAGTTAGGGATTTGTCAAACTTACTTGTTTATTTATTTATTTATTGAAGGACTTATGTATTCATTTCAGCTCTAACAATCCATAATTCTATTTATTTTTTATTAGTTATTTTATTTATTTACAATTCAAATGTTATCCTCTTTCTCAGTTTCCCCTCCACAAACCTATCCTGTCCCCCATCCCCTGCTTCTATGAGGGTGCTCCCCCACCCACCCACCCACTCCCACCTCACCATCCTGGCATTCTCCTACACTGGGGCATCAAGCCTTCACAGGACTAAGAGCCTCTCCTCCCATTGTTGCCAGAAAGGGCCTTCCTCTGCTACATATCCAGCTGGAGCCATGCAAACTCCTTCAGCTCCTTCAGCCCTTTCCCAATATATGTCTAAACAAATACTTGATAACTATAAATAGTGTAGATAGACTGAGATATGAAATATCAAAGTAAACAAATATTTCCTTAATGAATCTTTATATTTTATTTTGCTATGGCCAAGAGGTACAAAAAATGCTGGGCTCTTGGTTATAGTCTAGTTGCACTGCTAAATATTCTTCCTTTTTCCAAAATGTCCACTCAATTGTCTCCTTAATTGACCTACTGAAGATAAGTGGTGAAGCCAGACTTGGTAGAAGTGCCAGGAGCATGGCTCTGACCCTAGCATCTGCAGTTATAGGATTGGTAAGTTGATTAAGAGCCAAAGCAAAGACAGGCCATTGATGGGTCAGCCAACACTTTGACCAGGACTCAGCTTTGCTAACGGGCTCCTGTCCTCTGGTTCAACGCAAATCTCATTTAAGATCCCCGACTATGGACTTGCTGCTTCATTGGACTTCCTACTTCCTTTTCTTACAGTGCTCATATTGAACAAATATCTTCTCTCTGTTTTAATCTAAGGCTAAGATGTACTCAGTGGAAAGTGCTAAGCAAAGTTTGTGTCACTGCTACAGAAATCATCAGCGTCTAAAAATTGATGTACAGGTTTGAACTCAGTAAACTAGAAGGTTCTCCATGGTAATCACTGTATCTTAGCAATTTTTATGAACACAGAACAGGGAACTTAGTATGAAAATATTAAATAAGCATAATAATTTAGTACTTAAGTAGCTTATCCAAGCTAGAGAAATACACAGGAAGAAAAGTGTATTGACTGTGTAGCTATGACCTGGAGAAAATCCTTGGTACTGCTATGTAATCACATTCTATCTCCTTGTTTGTTATTTTTTTCCTACTTAGTGCCCAAGCCTAGATGTGTGTTTCACATTTTGTCACCAATTCTTAATTGTCCCATCAATTCCTCCTTCATGCTTTTTTTTTTTTTTTTTTTTACCAGCAATACATGCTTTCCCATCAGGATATTATACATGTTCTCCTTGTATTTGGAGTGAATTGCCTGTGCTCTTGGGGACATCAACCCATCCACTTTCAGGGCATCCTATCTTCTCATGCCAGCTTAAACACAACTATCCCCGTCATAATTCTACTCACTGTTTTCTGAATCTCAATGTTTTTCCTCTCTGTAATATCCATTTCTGGGCCAACGTTGGATTGGTTTTCTCATTTTACAAAGAATGTGGGAATTGATTCTGACTGAAACTATTCTTCCTCTGACTGCAACTCTATACTATTTCTTCAGTCCAGGCCCTTGAGACCTCCTGTCTTCTTGCAGCATCTATTGTTATCAAAATCATCAATGATCTTCCTTACAAAGATGTTATTATCAATGTATCCTGTCTCCACACTCCAGAGCAGCAGCAGCAGCAGCAGCAACAACAACAACAACAAATGTCCCTAAGACCTAGGAAACAAATCAGTTTTGACTGAATTTGAGTAGGTCCTAAAAACGAAAGAATAAAAAATTAGAAAATATACCAATACATATGGCAGCCCACCTAGTAAATGGAAATCCCATCCTACTTTGTTATCAGCATTTTGTGGTATGTGTATATGCTATTTGTTTGTATATATTTGTGAGAGGACATCTCTGAGTGTACCGGCCACTCAGTCAACATGAGCTGTCTTCAACTATAAAACCCTATCTTAGTTTTTGGTGTGTGTGCATGCATATAGATATTGTCCATGTGTGTTTGTGAGAACACATCTGGGCGTGTACATGTAGAGGCCAGAGGTAAGCATCAGCTGGCTTGCTCTGTAACTCGTCATCTTACCTTTTTGAGACAGATCTCTCACTGAAAATAGAGCTCTCTGATAGGCTAGATCAGATGGCTAGTGAGGGTCCCAGTCCCTAAGAATTTTCCTGTCTTTGCTTCTCATGCTGGAGTCATAGGCAGATGCCACCACTTCGGGAATTATATGTGGTTCCTGGAGATCTGAATTTGTGCTTCCACAACAAACATAACATGCACTGAGGCACTTGTGTAGTCCCTTGAATTTTTGTTTACTAGAGCAGTTTTTCCTTTCTTTTTTTATTTTACTAAAATATAAATACATAATTTTTCTGCTCCCTCTTCTCTCTCTTGCCTATCATGTCTGAACACCACCTTCCAAACTTACAGTCTCCTCTTCTTTAATTATCCTTGTTACACACACATACACACAGACACACAATAATATATATACATATATATTATTGAATAATTGAATACAATTACTGTTGCCCAAGTGTTTATGTTTCTAGACCTGACCACTTGGTATTGGATAACGAGAGGACTCAACCCTGGAGAAGAGAAAGTCTTCCTCACAGCAGCTGTTAGTTGACTGAGGACCATTTTCTAGGGATGAAACCTTGTAGATTCCCCCCATGCACATTGGGAAGTACGAATGTTGTTAGAATTGTTTGAGTCTTGTTTCGGCAGTCATGTTGTTGAGACTGCATGATCTTAGCTTTTCTGTTATGTGTAGAAGGCACAATATCACAGTCGACTTCCTGGTACTCTAGCTCTTAAAAATCTATCTTCTCTTCCATGATAGCTCTTGATCCTTGTGTTTATTCAGGAATTGTGTTGTAGATGTATCCACTGAGGCTGGACGCTTTATGTTGGGTTGACTGGTTGTGACTGTCTGTAACTTATACTCTATATCTGCATCTTATATTGTATATTTCCTAATACTGTGAAAAGAAGCTTCTGTGATGAGGGGTAAGATCTACCCAAATTTAAAATGTATTAAATGTATTTAAAGTATTTAAAGTGTAGTTAGGAATTATATTGGTTTAGGACCATCCATCACAGTTATAGGTCCTTCTCTATGATCTATTACCTTACTAGCCCATGTAAAACTGACTAGATATATAATGCCTTCCATGATTCTCCTATTGGTACATGAAATCTAATTAGACAGTGTTTGGTTACCACCAAGACCTAAGTGTCACTATTGCACTTTAGGAATATCTTGCCACGTTAGTCATTGTTCATAGATGTCATTCCTGGGTAAGACTATTGACTGCGTTCTCCCCTTAGCTGCTTGCATAGGACCATTTGGAACAATGAAAGCTAGTCATCATGGAGGAGGCTTTGGGTCAGTTCCAGTCCAAATCCTCTAAATCCTGTACCCAAAACATAGGGTCTCTTCAGCAATAGCCACTTACCTTCAACTTCTGAAAGAAAAGCAGAGGCATTAGCAATAGACTGTATTTTGGGCGAATCTCTCACATTACCTTGACCAACACCTAGAAAAGAGATTTTTCCATGCATGGTGCTGTGATTTTTGTTAGATAGTCTATGGCTCTCAGAGGGTCAGTCCTATCATATATCATCCCAAGTGGTATAATTCCATCTGTAAGGCATTTGCTTACAATGTATCATCCAGACAACTTACCACATTCATAGCTACTGTATTTTTCTAAGTGACTTATAAATGTCTTTCTAATTTCTCAAAAGAATTCAAGTTACTATGTATAAAAACTGTTTAGATTAAATTATCATTTCTTAAGGAATAATTGCTAATTAGTGCTTTCATGAATTTTATTATGTAATTATGTATTATATACCTATTATACATGCCTAATATTGAAAATATGAAGAGTGACTCAGGATAATCTTTTATAGTTCCATTCATTTCCTGGTAAATTTCATGGTGTTGTTTTGAACATGAGGGCTAGGGCCCAGAGGCCTGATGGCTCAGAAACCTAGGGTAGAACCAGATATGACTGACAAAAAATAAGTCAGTGAAATGATTCCTCCTGCTATTGTCATAGACTGGTGCCTAACACAATTATCATCAGAGAGGATTCACCAAGCCACTGATGGAAACAGAATGAGAAACACACAGCCGAACACACGAGGCAAAGCTTGGGAAAGTCTGTGGAAGAAATGGAGGAAGAATAGTGAAAGCCAGAAGAGTCAAGAATTCCACAAGAAAACCCACAGTATCAACTAACCTGGGCTCATCAGGCCTCACAGAGACTAAGAACAACCGGGGAACTTGCATGGGACTGACCTAGGCCCTATGCACATGTGGTACAGTTGTGTATGTAGCTTGGTCTTCTTGTGGGAAGACAGTGATCCTAACAGTGAGATCAGGGACTGATTCTAACTCTGTTGTGTGCTTTTGGGAACCTTTCTTCCTACTGGGTTACCTAGACCAGACTTAACAGAAGAGGACTTGCCTAGTCTTACTGTACCTTGATATGCCATAGCCAGTTGATATCCCTGGGAGGCCTGTCCTTTTCTGAAGAGAAATGGAGGAGTGGATATCAGGGGTGGAAGATCAGAGAGAAGGAAAGGAATTGGAGACAAAAGACAGAAAACAGTAGTCTGGGTGTAAAATTAATTAATTAGTTAAAAATAGATTAAAAAATGAAGTCTTAAAAGTTACAGTAATAACCTAAATAACCATTAAACTTAATTTTTAAAGTTAGATATGGAGAGATAGGTTAGTAGCATCTCATCATACAACTTTTTTTTTTCATTATCATCATTATCTTTGTTGAGGGAAGCCATTGGACCACCTTCTGATGATTTTTTTAGTCAAGGGGAAAGTGTTTGAAGGTATGTCGTGGAGAACAAAAGTCATCACTGTCTGCACAGATTAGGAAAGCAAAAAGAGTTTTTTAAATCTCTGAAATTTATCCCTAATGCAGAGGGCCCAGTCTCTTTGGTTCTAATGATCTCTTTGATCATCTCAAAATGGGGACCACTGGTTGAAATTTGGGGAAAACAAAGTAATCTGATAGCTGTTTGTTTTAATGATTTGATAATCCCTGGGCACAACTTTACATTCCTTCAAAGATGCAGTCAAATCTCTTGTCTAGAAGTCCATTTTTCATTTACCCACCAAACACTCACCATCCCTCGCTTCAGAGTATTGTCCAGGAGTGTCTGTAAATAGATGGGTATCTACAAGTAGATGAAAACAAGAAGAATGTAAGGTTAATGGTCACAAGTATTATAGCATGTGTCTATAGTCCTTGCACGCACAAAAATAAATTGTAGTTCCCTTGACTCCAGGAGTTTTAGACAACCCGGGGAAACAAAAGGACTGTGTATGTATGTGTATATGTGTGTGTGTGTGTGTGTGTGTGTGTGTGTATGCTCTTAAATGTAGCATTACATTAAGAATGGAGCAACCAAGTGTGTGTCTCAGTACAGAGGGTGGTTGTGAATATGTATTGACTTATAATCATAACTTGCACTCCAAAAGAGAATTTTTTAATTGAAAATGGATTTTTTACAATATATTCTAATCACAGTTCCCCCTCTCCAACTCCTCCCTGGTCTTTTGCAACCTCCTTATCCACACTCTTTCTTTTTCTCTCCCATTACAAAATAAATAAGGATCTAAAAAACATAAAATAAAATTAAAAATAAAACAAGCAGAAAAAATAGCAAAGGAAAAGCTCAAGAAATACATACAAACCCAGACAGATACAGAGAGAAAACCCATAAAATCAAAGCCAGAAACCAGAATATATAAGCAAAATAAAAAAAAATCAGTCTGTTTTGTGTTGGTCTGTGCTGGGCATGAGGCCTTCTTAAGTGTGATTTGTATACCCAGTGAGACTCCATTGGAGAGATCGAAATCCAATTGCAAGTGGTTATCAAGTGGACAGAGTCAAGTAGAATTTTCAAAGACAGAAGAGATAGAGGATGATTCTGAATGAAAAGAAGATAGAAAGAAAATTTTAGATCCTAATTTGCTGAGTGTGGTATCATAGTCTTCAACTCTAATAGTTTAGAAGCTGAGGCTGGAGAGTAATGAATTTGAAGTCAATCTGAGCTATAGATTGCATTTCTGTCTCAAAAACGCCACCTTTTTAACTTTGGCAGATCCAGGGATAAAATCCGATGTCAATGCCAGATGATTTCTAAGGAGATTCAACACAGCCCATTATGCAGAGATCACATAGTAATAATAACCTTCTCTTCAAGTGAATGTTGTGATGTCAGAGCAAGTGTTTGAATCATCTTCATGCAATTTGTAGGAAAGCATAGGGAGCTACAGATCATCATCATGTTAAGTGAGAGAAGCAAGATTCTTAGTGAGTGGTTTCCTTCAGATTCACAATCTAAATTTTAGAAAAGATGCAAAAAGAGAGAAGAAAACAGAAAAAGGGGACACAGTGAAATAGCAAGAGTAAAATCATCAAATTACATAATATGCATTTGTGAAAATGTCACAATGTGATCTCTCAGTCTGTATGATTAATATGCACTGTTTTGGGGTGTTGGGGGGAAGCTTGAAACAAGATCCTACATAGCTCAAGCTAACAGGAATTTGTGTAGTTGAAGATGACCTTGAACGTTCTGGTAATTCTGCTTCCATCTCCTGAGTGTTGGCATTATAGGCACACATCATTTATGTGTTTTCATAATGGACCTCTTATTACTCATTCAAGGAACACCCTCATTTGGCACTGCTTACCTTTTAAAATTACACTAACAGTCATTAAAGCACAGGTCTGTACTGTTCAATTGTAATGAGGCCTCTAGGAGCATGCCCACATCTGATTTTTGTTTTACTACAACATACCATTCTTGAGTTCACATATCAACAAATTGAACAGCAACATATTCTTAGTTCCTTCTTATTGAAATATGTCAGGAAGAAAAGCCATGCCTTGATGCATATAAAACCACGCAGGGATCATGTGTCCAGAATCAAACGCATTGTGAGGCCCAAGACCAATGATATTGGCTACTTTGTAAACGAATTGCAACTCCTAATTCTGCTTCAGTTTACAAATCTGATAATCCTAAGGCTTGTAAGAAATCAGCTCTAATCCTCTTTTAAATGTTACTCAACAGGTTCTTTCCCAGTACCTGGGGAGCAAATGAATTTTTCTCATCACATCCTCGACTAATTCACTTTCCTTTCACAGGAATTTCTTAGAAATAATTTAAGACTGGATTCTGAGAATGATTCTCACCTTGAATAGCACACGTTTGAAGCGCATTGTCTCTTCAGCCTGCAAATCACTTGTGAGTCGTGACGCGAAGGTAGAGTTTCTTGTTACTCCATGTGAAAATTAAACATGAAAAATAGCTGACATGCAGTGTCCACATCTGTGCTGTTCTTCATGTATTACAATGTTAACTTAAATGACATTTTAAAATTTAAGCCGTGTCTATGCTAATGAAAACAAAACTTCTTCTGTGATTATCCAATCATAGTCTGTGATTCAAAGAGCTGGGTAATATAATTAAAGTTTCACACTCATTGTAAAAGCTAGAGAGGATAGACGACACCAGGAGAACAAGGCTCCCCAAATAAACTCAGTAGAGTTCATATGATTCACAGAGACTGGAGCAGCCAGCACAAAGACTGTACGGGTTTTCACCAGGTCCTCTATGTATGTATTATGGGTTTCAGTTTAGTATGTTTATGTGACTCCTGAGTGTGTGAGTGGATGTGTCTCTGATTCTTGTGCCTTCTTTTGAGCCCTTTTCCTTCTGTTGGTTTGCCTTGGCCAACTTTGATGTGATGCCTTTTATATTATCTTGTATTTTATTGTGCTTTTTTTTGTTATCTCTTAGAAGTCTGTCCTTTTCTAGTGAGAGACAGAAAGATTGCCTTGCTTGTTCCTTGACTATTTGTGTTTATTGTCTTGCTTGTTCCTTGACTATTTGCATCTATTGTGTTGCTAGTCCCTCAACGTAGAACTGACCTTAATACTTGCATTTAATTAAAATGGTATAAAGGCAAAAGGGGGGAGAGGGATGGGATAGGAGGTTTCAAGGGAGGGGGAAGGGGATGGCATCTGAAATGTAAATAAATAAAATATCCAATAAAGGGGGGGGGGACAGGGCAGGCAAGGTGGAAAATCACAACAGAGAAAAAGAAGATGGAGAAGAAAAGAGAAAGTCCTGTCTTTTGCAATGAAGGTTGGCAAGCTACATGGTCCTTCAGAGATAGACGGAGAAAGCTAAGAGCATCAGGGAAATCATGCTCAGGCTCTGGCCAGATCTGAAAGAAAAAGAAACAAGTAAAGAAGGATAAGTTACACTTTATGAGGTGGAACTCAAAAATGCAGACTGACTTTAGTACTGAAGATCTGTAAGTTGCATTGATGGAGGATTTACTAGGACATGTTATCTCCATAAGGATATTTATTCCTCCCACTGCATCAGCAGTCTTCAGGTGAATCATCACAGGACTCCTGGCTAGGTGATTGACAGGCCCAGCTGACTAATTCAGGGAGGGGACAATAGTTTGTGATTTTCTTACCTTTGGAGCAGATCATGTCATGTTATCTTTAGGGTTGGAGACAGAGTCATTTTGGGACCAGGAGGACTGAGGAAGGATGGCTGTGATGTTTTCCTTTCTAGTGTTACAGTAAAATGGGAGATAGAACCCAAAGCTGACTGTGAGCGAGGTTTCATCCTTAGTGACTTCTAATGCTACTAATCCTTCTCTAGCCTCTTCACATTAGCAAGCCAAATGGTCAATTGCCACCCCAAGGGTGAAATGTCCACTTTTCCTATGACATGGCTTTAAGTGAGAAGTGAGCATGGAAGGGACTTGAGACCACTCTGAACATCAGGGTAACCGGTATTTCCTGGCTTTCTTCGTGGGTTTCAAGGTTTCCATTAGTTCCATAAGCTGGTTATTGGATTAAATTCTCTATTTGAACTTGCTAGGGTGTTTCTTTTTCTCTCTGAATTGGTTCTTACTGACACAATTCCAAGTTCAAGAGTGCAGAAAAGAGTTATTATTTCCCCGCCTTCTTCAGAACCCTCTGTCCCCGCCTTCTTCAGAACCCTCTGTGCGGTGTCCAAGTTAAGATGCCTTTATCTGAAACCAAGAGAAATCCATGCAGTTGAACTCAAGGGTAAATAAACGTGATAAGTTATGGATAAGTTATGGAGGAGGTACTTGTAGGACTACACAGTCGCTCGCCAAATGTGGAAAGGCCACCAAATGTCTCCGGGGCACGGGGTTAGAGGTTACGGTTAGGAAAGTTGGAAATGAAAATTGCTTGTGTGATGATTAGTATTGATTGTAAACAGGGTCTGGAATCACCTAGAAGACAAACCTTTGATACGTGGGTGAGGGAGATTCTAGGTTGGGTTAATTGAGGAGGTGTGAATACTCAGCATAAATATGGACAGCAGCATCCCATGTGCTGAGGTCCAGGGCTCGGCTGAGTAAGAAGCACCAGCATTCATCTCTCTCTGCTTCCTCACTGTGGATGTCAATCATGGCCAACCATTTCATGTTCTGTATTTTTCTTGTCATGATACACTGTACCTTTGAACTGCCAGTCAAAAATAAACCTTTTCTTTCTTTAAAGAGAGAGAGAGAGAGAGAGAGAGAGAGAGAGAGAGAGAGAGAGAG
>NW_021604617.1:15382976-15399626 GCF_004785775.1 Grammomys surdaster
AGAGAGAGAGAGAGAGAGAGAGAGAGAGAGAGAGAGAGAGAGAGAGGAAGTGAGTCTGAATAGGAAGGAAGTAGGGACGAGCTGAGAGAAGAGGGAGGAGAAACTGTAGTAAGGATATATTATGAAAAATAAAACCTGACTTTCAATACAAGGGGGAGAAAACATTTCACAGTACAGGAAAAACAACCATTATGGTCCCTTCAAGCAAACCAAAAATAAATACTTGAATGAAAGTCAGGAGCTACTCTAAAATTTGTGGGATAATATAAGATAAACTATACCTTAATAAATTCTAGTTGAAAAAGTAAATGAAATTTTGTCGGCATACTGATAATTGGGCCCTCCTGAGAAGTAAAATTGACGTAAAAATGTGCCTTTCAACAGTATGAAATATATAATACATATGATATAAACCCCAATGCTTATATTGTTGGTTGACTCCATGATTTGGAGATCTGGAATAAGATTTGAAGGCTTTTTAAACTAAGTATGGCCCTTGGGCTCTAAGTCTGCTTTCTATTTTTTTCCCTTTTCTTCATGTAAGTAATAAAGTATTGCATTTGCACCTCACATACATTAACTTTTTGACTTTCTCAGTAAGTTATCTGGCCACTGACAGATCAATATTACATGTTGAGCTGGAGGAACTCAGTAGCTGTCGGGTCTTTTATCATAACACTTTATAGGTATAAATATACCTTAGATATTAATGTACAGTAGGAGATTAATGTGTGAGTCTCTGAGTTTTAATCTGAATAGTGATTTCTGTGGGGATTCCTCACTTTTAGGAGGTGGCTTAGAAATTGGGGGTGCATACAGCTCTTTTGAAGCCCCTAGTTTAATTTCTAGCATCCAAGTCAGATGGGATACATCTTGTAATTGCAGCTGCAAGGCATCTGATACCCTGATCTGGCTTCCCCATACATATGGAAACCTACATACAAGCACATAGAGAGACACATAGTTAAAAGTGAAATGAATCATTTGTAAAAAACAAAAAGTAATTCCTTAGTTTTTGTAGGTTTTAATAGAAAGAATAACTTATCTTCCACTATGGAGAAAAAAAAAAAGAAAAGAAAACCTAGCTACTGGTTCTCACTTCATGACACATTAGCTGGGATCACAATTTAAGCAGAGTCAAAAGATTCCATTTCAGGCGCTGCAAGAACAAAAGCAGAGGTGTTGAAGGGCCTGACCCGGATCCTGCAGGCTCTGACTCTGGGTAGCAGCCAGGACTAACTGAGCAGAAAGTAGTTTGTACTCAGCAGAACTTTTCTGAAGAGTGATTCTATGCCTGACATTTATGGGGTTTTTGGCCTCTTTAGCAGATTAGTCATCCAACAGAATGTCTCATCTTGTGACTATTCAACAAGCCACTCAAAATATTTTATCAGCTCTACTGTCTTAGTAACCAGTCCAAATCAGCCTGGGTTGCTTGTAATTTTGACTAAGCACATCATTGCGAATAATAGGAAACTGGGGATTTGTAAGACGTCCGTCCTGTGGCGTATATAAGGTATAAGACGTGGTCATCTTTAATGCAACTATAATGAATTAACTCCAAGTCAGAATTACTCTGATATAATATTGATACTTGGCCACATAAAAATTAAATATGTGGCAAATTTCTTTCACTATGAAAATTAATTGGCGCCAGGCAGTGGTGTCGTATGCCTTTAATCCCAGCACGTGGGAGGCAGAGGCAGGTGGATTTCTGAGTTCGAGGCCAGCCTGATCTACAGAGTGAGTTCCAGGACAGCCAGGGCTACACAGAGAAACCCTGACTCAAAAAAACAAAAGAAGAAAGAAAAAGAAAGAAAGAAAGAAAGAAAGAAAGAAAGAAAGAAAGAAAGAAAGAAAGAAAGGGAGGGAGGGAGGGAGGGAGGGAGGGAGGGAGGGAGGGAGAGAGAGAGAGAGAGAGAGAGAGAGAGAGAGAGAGAGAGAGAGAAAATTAATTAGCAACCCTACTTCTTATCTTCAGTAGTAAGTTTAGATTTTATAAAAATTAACAGATGCAAAATATATTTCTAAAATTAGAAATAACAGGCATCTACTTACACATGCAATTTCTCTATCACTCCTACCTTCTAGGTACACTCTATATACCTTGATATGAATAAGATATAAGCTATAAATATGTAAATTTTATCATCAGCTTCGTGTGAGAAAAGAAAACATTTTCCATATTTTTGTGCTTTAATATCTCAGAAGAATTACCTACAATCAACCATTTGGACTCCTTGTCAATTGTCTCCTTGACTAGTTGTCACAATTTCTTTGATGTCCTCACCTTGACCACAGCTCCTAGTAAGTATGCGTAGTCCTGCTGGGTATAAAAGAGCAATGTGATGTCAATAACATTGCATGTTGAATATGCTATGATTGTTCTTATCCTCTTCTTTGTCAAAGCTGGTTACTTCCAACTTATATGAATGGGAAAGGAAGTTATCCAAAAGCACATGAATGCCTTTAAATGAAGACACAGAATTTCCCACATCAATTCCACTAATATTCACTTGCAAAAAAAAAAAAAAAAATCATGTGGCCACAGCTAGCTGCCAGTGAGGCTGGAAATGAGGGCTCCAGCTGGATAGCCATATGCAGCATCAATATGTAACTGTGAGATAAAGGATAACCCATGTGAAGGAACATCATAAAAGATGTCCTGAGGATGATTAAAAGACAATACATAAAGAATGACTTGTATTAAGTAGCAAATAAATATTGGTTTCCTGCCTCTTCGTGTCTGTTTTCTTATAATGCTAGAGAATCACTACAATAAAAAAAAGTTATTACATACACTTCTCCCTACATGACTAAAAACTCCTATATTATTTCCTGCGTCTAATGCATGCCACTTAATCATAGAGAGCCATCTGCTTCTCTCTACCTTTCAAAATTGCTCATCGCCACGTATAAGGATCAAGATCTTTGTGACTATGGTTTATGGCATCTTCCATTGTATTTAAAACTACTAGAAACAGAGCTTCATATTGAAATTATAAAATCTACCATCTTAGCCCTAGCCTGAGATTGATTATAAAAACAAGCATTCTAAAATATATTTTATGTTCTGGGTTGAATTTAAGTTTACAAAAACCAAAACCAAACCAAAAAACACTATCAATGATAGAGTTGACATATGCACCTTCACACGTAACCCCAAGACCAAGTTTTTCCTTACTCTGAATTTATAATAGATTAGAGTATTTGTTACAAGGTGTAGATTATTAGTAACTGAAGTTTTTCTCTGTTAGATAGTATTGCAGATTTTGATAAACACAGAGAATCGTCAATATATTATACAGAATAGTTCATTTGTCCTAAGAATGACCAATTGTCTTCTTAAACATCACACCTTCTCCTCCCAGAATAATTCCTAGCAACCACTGACAATTTTTATAGCCTCAAAACCTTACCCTAAAATCATACAGTTTTGAAATATTTTCTGGAATGTCAAATCATTAGAATGCTACAGTATATAGCCTTTCAACATTTGTTTCTTTCACTTAGAAATATATTCTTTTTCATATCCAAATATTCTAAGTTCCTCTTTGTTTGATGTTGTGTCTTCCTTTCTTACAAACAGGAACTCTTGTATCTTAGACTACCTTCAATCCTACTCTGCAGCTGAGCAGATTAATCTTCTTTTCTCTTTCTCCAAAATCCTGAGATTGCAGGTGTGTGCCACCACATCAGGTCTCTTGGGGTGTTGATAATTGAGCTCTGAGAATCATGCATGCTAAAAAAGCACCCTATTAACTGACCTATATCGTCAGCCCATATTATTTATTGATTTGTGAATACAAATTATATGTATTTATGCTACTCAATGTTGGAAAATAGTCATATGTTTTTACACTTTATTGTGTTTTAGTGTGTGTGTGTGTGTGTGTGTGTGTGTGTATACCCATGCCATGGTGTTCAGGTGGAAGTCATCTGACACCTTGTAGAAGTCAGTTCTTTCCTTCTGCCATGTGGGTTCCAGTGCTCAATCAGGTTGTCAGACCTGGCAGTAAGCTTTTTTATCTGCTGATCTATCTCCTGACCCCTAATAGTGTTTTCATAAACCTTTTGGACAATTGTATATTTTTTATGATAAAAATGTATGTAAGTCCTTTGCCATTTTTTAACTGATAATGTTTTCATAAACCTCTTAGACTTTTGTATATTTTTTCATGTTAAAAATATACTCAAGAACTTTGCTATTTTTAACTTGGTTATTTGTTCTCTTACTTTTGTTTCTGTGAGGTTTTTGTCGTTTTGTTGTAAAATTATTATCAGGTGAGTTTATAAACAAATTCTGGAGTGTTTTCATAAGTCAATCAGTTGTTTTCTAAGTATGGCCCCTTTTGTGAATGTAAGCTTCATATGGCTCTGCAGAGTGGTAACTACTGCAGAGTGTCTGTACTTCCAGCACTTGATAATTTGAGGCAGAATGGCTAAAGTAAAAGCCTGCTTCAGCAAGAATATAGGTAGATGATAAAGATAGATAGATAGATAGATAGATAGATAGATAGATAGATAGATAGATAGATACGTACATAGATACGTACATAGATACATAGATACATAGATGTAGGTAGATAGACTATACATACATACATATACATACATACATACATACATACATACATACAAGATAGATGGATGGACAGCAGATAGACAGATTGATAGAAAGTATATGGACACTATAAAATGAATAAGATTTAATTCTGGCCAGGTCTGGTGTTGTAGGTCTACAATCTAGTCACTCACATGACAGTAATGTCACAGGTTGAAGGGCAGTTTGAATAACTTAAGACCCTGTGCCAAAGTAAAAAGCCAAGACACTGCAAGAGATATAGTTTAATGACAGAGGACATAGATAACATGTGAAAGACCCACTCTACAGAAAATAAATGTATTTGATTTTGCAGTCAGCCTGTAAATATTTAAACATTAATCCACACCCCTAAACATTTTATCCATTCTCCTGCCTCCTCACAAATAGTTTCCCTTCTGCTTTCATATTGTATGTTTGTGTTTCAACCTAGATTCTTCAAATGAGAAAAACATGCAACACTTTACTTTATTACTAATCCAGTTACCCACAATTTTCTTCTTAGCTAAAATTAATTTTTTAATTTAATTAAAGAAATCAGTACAAATGAAAGGTAATGAATAGCATTAAGATACCAAGTGTCACTGTGTTCAATAAGTAACAAATTTTCCTGTCCTTAGTTTTTGCCTTAATCTCCCTAAGTGATAGAATATGACCTGAAGGTTGTAAACTAAAATAAGTTTCTTCCTCCCCAAGTTGCTGTTGGTCATGGTCTTTATCACAGTAACAGTAATATTATCATCTGCTTGTCTTTTAGATATTGTGACAAAGTACATGAACAAGAATCAAAATGCTCTATCTTTTCTCATGGGACAATGTGCAACAAACAGGAGAGGAATCATCTTACATCTGAGATGTTCCAAGCTGAAGAGAGTATGACTCATGGAAAGTATTCCCTTTCAGAAATCTCCCGGCATGGGCTCTGTATGAGACCCAGCATAAGCTGGGGATGAGGAAGGAATCTGGGAAAAAAGAGGGAACAGCCTGCCCTGATAAACTGCTATAATTCCCTCTGGTGGGACCTGAAAGTCATACATTGTATTTTGGCCTGAATCAGGAGTTTTCAGTGAGCACAGGAAAGTTTAGAAAGCATATCTTTCAAACTGTGAAATTTCAGGAAAGCTGACTTACAGATATTGAATTATTTTTGGTAACAAGACGATTTCACCAATCCTTTGCTGAAGACCACTCACTCATCAATGTCACGGTCTCCCAGACAAACTCTAAACTGACATCCTCAGAATATAACTCCAATCCCTTTATTCATTTGTATGTAGGCAAGTCTGCATGATAGCCTTGCTAAGATAACTTGATTTTATGCTTTGTAATATCTATCACTCGTGAGATTTCTCTCACGTTTTTCTTAGAGTGTAGTCACGCTTTTCTAACGCATATAACCTTGCAGTTCTTAAATATCTCATTCAAAGATTGCCTCCTCGAGGAAGTTCTCATTTGAGCTCAACAGAAAGAAATTTCCACACCTTAATTTCAGACTATTCTACAAACCTGTGCTATTGCAATTTTATTACTGTATTTTGGAAAGCACAGAAAAAGTTATTTGATGTTTTTATAGTCAAGTGTCCTATGTTTGCTATCTTTCTAATACCCATTCTCTTCATTATTATAGCAATAAGAATTTAATTGGTTTCCTGGTTTTACCAAATGAAAGAACATTTTTCATCCTCCCTTGAAACTGGATATCTGCATTTTCTGTGTTTTTGGTGAATGATCTGTGAGCAGAATGCATTATAGACTTTCCTAGTGCCAGCTTAAGAAATACAATAGCACCATTTCTTTGTCTTTTCCATGAATGGATAAACAAATGTAAACGAATTTTCATTGTTCACTTAAGATTGAGTGTATTTTGAAGACCGCATTGTATAATTAAAGAAAAAATGCTTTACACTAAAATAATTAGCATGGTGTCTGATGCATAGTATATGCCAAATAAACTGGTATTAGCCACTGCATATCTGTGAGGCCTAAATGAAGCACAGCTAGTCTGTTGATAACTCCAGAAAGAAATATGACATAGTGTGGTGGGAACTACTGCACCAGCTGCTGTATCAATAGCTAAAATGTATTAAACTTTATGAAGGTACACATATTCTAGATTAAATAGGAACTTAATGAAATCCTGTGAAAGAGAACAAAAGAAAGACATGAATGCAAAATATAAAAAGGAGGAATAAATGTAATAACCACCTTGTTCGACTTTAAACTTTCACCTGGAGAATACTATCTACCCATGTACCAACAACGCAGTATTTCCATCAATTTCAAAAATTTTAGAGAACTTTGGGATTTCTTTAGAGTTTTTTGTTGTTGTAGTTGTTGTTTGTTTGTTTGTTTGTTTAAATATTGCAGCCCACACCTAGTTGTGGAGCTACTGATAGCTGATACCTTCTGGAAGAGGGAGGGTTAGTTTTGTTTAAGGATGTGGTTCTGGTAGGTCAATTATGCTCTTAGTTGGATGTGGCTGGCCTTGTATTCATGAGTATATGGGCAACACAAAATGCATTATAATAAAGGGAGATGGGATGAAGGATAAATCTGGGGAAAGTCAGATACAGGAATAAGGGGTGAATATGATCAAAATACATGCACACATGAAATTCTCTAGGAGTTAATAAAAATATTATATTTTAAAATGTGAATGGGAGAGAGAACTCAGAAGTTAAGACCACTTACTGCTATTGAAGAGGACCAGAATTCTATTCCCTGAACCAACATCATGAGCCTCACCACTGCCTGTAACTTCAGTTCCACAGGCCTCTGGCCTCCACACAATGTTCATGTATACATACCTATAAATAGACACATACACATATTTATAATTAATGATAACTAAATAATTATTTTTGGATCCTCTAAATGAGGCATGTTGGTATATATCTTCAGTCTCAGCATCCAGGAGACAAAGACAGGTACATTTCTGTGAGTTAGAGGTCAACCTGGTTGGTCTACATAGTGCATTCCAAGTTAACCAGGGCTACATATTGACACCTAACTTTTGTTTATTTTTATGAAAATGATGGTTATCTTATTTATGCTTCATTTTAAAAGTCCTTTTCAACAAACTAACAACAATCAGAAAAAAACAGAGTTGAATGGCAGCTTGTAGACCAAGGGCACCATAAACAACAGAAAAATAAATTTCTACCAAGTATTTCAAATCCACAATTTTATGGAAGGGCACTTAAGAAAGTGGCTGGCTACAAATGAACTCTTGAAAAAATAAAACATGTCATACAATACATTCTAATAGCACTTTCCCCCTTCCCCAACTCCTCCCAGGTCCTCACCACCTGCCCACCCAACCAACTTAAAACTCCTTCTCGCTCTCTGGAAATCAAAATATACAGTCAAAAGACAAATAATACAAAAATTCTTTTACAATGCAAATGAGACAAAACAAAATCTATAAAAATAACATTTAGCTCATTTTGTGTTAGCCACCCATTCCTGGGCACCAGACCTAGCTTTAAATTTGTGCTTAATATGCCTTGTATCTGAGTTAGAGTTACTGTTGCTGTGATGAAATACCATTACCAAAATGCAAGTCAGGGAGAAAAGAGTTTATCTAGCATACACTTCCATATTACAGTTCATCACTGAAGAAATTCAGAACAGGAACTCAAGCAGGGCAGGAACCTGGAATCAGGATCTAATGCAGAGGTCTCAGAATGGAGTGCAGGGAAGGCAGGCCAGGCTATTTTTTGGTTTGTATCCATTAGCTTTCCATGCCTGCTTTCTTACAGAACCTGAGACCACCATCCCAAGGATGGAACATGCCACAATGGACAGACTGTTTCCCATCAATAACTATTCAAGAAATCACCTTCGAGCCACGTCTCAGTTAAGGCTTTCTCCTTTCAGATAATTCTACTTTCAGTTGTTTTCAAGTTGGCATAAGATTAGCCGGCACACACAGTGAGACTCCACTGGAAATAACTAATTTTTTCTTTGCTGAAGGATATCAATTGGAGAAAGCATCTTTCCCACTCTTGGTCCTGGGACCCTGTCTGCATTAAACCTGTGCATGCGGCCACAGACTCTGTGATTTCATGTGGGTATCAGTCCTGTTAGCTCTGGAAAACAGTTTTTTTGGAGTCATCCATAACCTCTGACTCTTACAATCTCTCCACCTTCTCTTCCATATAGTTCCCTGAGCCCTGCGAAGTGGGTTTTCAAGAAGATATCGCAATTAAGAAAACTCTACAAACACACACACACACACACACACACACACAAGCCCCGGCAAACATTAATA
This sequence comes from Grammomys surdaster, assembly GCF_004785775.1. NCBI lineage: Eukaryota > Metazoa > Chordata > Mammalia > Rodentia > Muridae > Grammomys > Grammomys surdaster. The sequence goes on from NW_021604617.1 coordinate 15,391,853, forward strand.
TCCATTTTTTAAAAAGCTTTTAAATTCTTAGCAGCCATTCGATATCCTATTTATGGAATTGTGTACTTAAAAAGAATAAAGATCATTCTCAATTTATGACTAAGGAGCACTCACATACACGTTTGGAATTGACTGAAGGATTTTGAAGACAAGCTTTGTCTGGTGTATTATTTTAATTTAGGCAGAAGGATGAGTCGGAGAAAGAGAGAGAATCAGAGAGAGTGAGCACCCCATATTTGAATAGCTAAGATTGAAATTCAAACATTATTAAACAAAGCTATTATATAGAATATAGTATATAATACATGTATATATGTTATATTCTTAACATCAATTTCCATTTTAAAGTTTGTAAATATGTTTAAAATGTAAGAGAATACATTAGCAAAAAATGTGTTTGGTATCAGTAGCTTTTTCAAAACAATTGTTAAAAATACAAAATAGATGTAAATACCATGTTATTTTCGTAGAGTGCAGATGATATTAAATGAGCGTATAGATTTATTTTCCATAAGCCTCCTTACTCACAATTACTAGAGCAACAGAAACAGAACACTCATGAGCAAACTATATCTTCACTTGACTATTGTTTCATGGATCACATATTTTAATTGCTATTACTTAAATTAAGAGTTAATTCCACCCAATTTATTTCTGATCATCTCTAATTTGTCAGTCTGCATCTATGCTAGATTACTTTAAAATACACTCAGTTTATTGTTCACTGGCTAGAAAATTATCTTTATATAGGAAGCCTTTAAATTGTAGGACTCGCTTTAAAATGATCTGATACAAACAATATCCTCCAAACTTGATTCTAGCTTCATGCTTTCGGTTTGATATGCTCTGACCCACACTTCTGCCCTAATGTAACTCTCTCATCTGGTTCCATCCAAGTCGTCCCATGGGAAGTTCAGCTTTATGCTTTGAGTGTGTCATTTCCTTCTTTAGAGCAAAGAAAACATGAGAGGTTCAGGGGGCGGGGAGTGGGGCGTTTTATGAAGAACAAAGTGTGTAGCATGTCCTGGTAGAAAAAGTAAGAGGAAAGAAAAATTATCCATAGAAGAACAGTTAGATGGTGAAAATATGAGTAAATTACTATGATTCCATAACTTTGATTTTTAATGTCACATAGTAGCCCCTACACTATGATCGTGCTGTTTTAGGCTGTTCCTTTCAACCCTGTCCTAGAAAAACACAGCCTATGCCACTGTCTGCTTCACTCCAGGAAGTCATATTTTGTTACCATATTTTGCATTTCATCATAGTTTGAGTTTGCATTTTTAACTTATATCTTATATGTGAGCTCTGTGCTCAGCAAAAAATATTCAATTCCCTTTTAAAATTGCTAATAATACTTCAACATTTTTAACATCTCTCTCTCTCTCCTGTGTGTGTGTGTTTGTGTGTGTGCCACTTGTATATAGGCGCCACTGGGAGCCACAAGAAGCTGTTGGATTACATAGCACTAGAGGTACAGTTAGTTGTGAGCCACCTGACATGGAATCTGGTCCTTCAGAAGAATAAAAACATGCTAACCACAGAAAAATCTCCCCAGCTCCCTCTACACACTAAGTACATAGTGTCTTCGTCACTCTTCAAAACAGTATTTGATATAAATTCAGTGATAAGTTAATTGTTCTGATCTCACTTAATTTAAATTATAGATAACCAACATGCTTTATTAACATCTAAAGAATAGTAGAATTTACTAATACTGAGTATTAGAATGAGTTTAATCTTGTAGAAACAATTTCTTTGGGGTAAAATGGCAGAGCGACTGTAATAAATAAATTCATCAACTTATTAAGTATTAAGAAAGTAATGATTATATCTTGACTTCACAATAATACAACTGGAAAGAAATTTGGTAGAAATGAAAATAGCAAATAGACTCAGTATTTTTTTAAGATTTGTTTATGTATTTTATGTATATGAGTGCTCTATCTGCATGTACACCTGCGTGCCAGAAGAGGGCATAAGATCCGGTTATAGATGGTTGTGAGCCACCATATGGTTGCTGAGATTGAACTCAGCACCTCTGGAAGAGCAGACATTGCTCTTAAATGCTAAGTCATCTCTCCAACCCCAGACTCTGTATTTTTAGATTGAGAAATCATAAAGTAATTCTCATGATTTCAGATTTGTTTCATATCTAAAATTTTCACATAACTCGTCGCTACAAAGAAGCAAACTAAACAATCAATGACTCAAGGAATTTAACTTTAAGTAAGGATGCCGCTAAAGAATAGAAAATGAAACCTTCAGGCATAGATTAAAAATCATAAAAAATTAAGGTAGGATGAAGCCTAGACATGCCCAGTGTAATTTGAGACCCATCCCATGTGAAAGAACCAACCCTTGACACTATTAATGATACTCTTCTATGCTTGCGAACAGGACCCTTCCATAATTGTCTCCTGAGAGGCTTTATTCATCAGCTGATGGAGACAGATGATAGAAACCCACAGCCAAATATCAGGTAGAGCTCAGAGAGTCTTGTAGAAGAGTAGAGGATAGAATGGAGAAACCTAGAAGGGTTAAGGACACCACAGAACAACTTAGAGTTGACTAACCTGAACTCCTGGGGACTCATAGAGACTAAGTCACTGACCAAGGAGCATGCAGGGACTGGACCTAGACTCCCTACACATTTGTAGCAAATGTGCAGCTTTGTCTTCATGTGGGTCGCCTAACAAGTAGAATAAGGGTTGGCTCAGTCTTTTCTCCCTGCCATTGGACCCCCTTACCCCTACCTGGACTACCTGATTGGGCCTCAATAGGAAAAGATATGCCTAGTCCTGCTGAGACTGGATATCTCATGGTGGAGTGGTACCCAAGGGAGACTCCCCATTTTGTGGAGAGAAAGTGAGGTGTTAATGGGAGGAGGAATTTGTAAGGATGAGGCTAGAAGGAGAGGAGGGAGGGAGACTTTGGGATGTAAAGTGAATAAAAACAAATAATTGAAGAAAAATCTGTACAAATGTTAAAAAAGGAAGTGGAAAGGAAGAAAGAAAGAAAGAAAGAAAGAAAGAAAGAAAGAAAGAAAGAAAAAAGAAAGAAAGAAAGAAAATGAAGTCCCAATGAAGCAATACGAAGTCCCAATGTAGCAATCCAACATGACACTAGGTGACCACAAAAGAAGAAGAAGAAGAAGAAGAAGAAGAAGAAGAAAAAGAAGAGGAGGAGGAGGAGGAGGAGGAGGAGGAGGAGGAGGAGGAGGAAGAACTATTCCTGGAAGTGACTATAGATATGAAAATTAGTAACTAAACCATAAATGGATTAAAACATTGCAAACATTGCAAGGGTATTTTCCATTGCCCTTTTCCTTACAGTGTACAAGTATCCACCCACCTTGCAAGAAGTAATAATATAGATATGTTCATTTGTAAACATTGTTATCTTGAATTCTCTTAACTCTTTTCAACTTTCAAGGAATTATGCAGAGCTGGGTGTAAGAGCACTGGCTTCTCAACCAGGAGTACCTAAGTTCAAATACCTATCATCCATGTAAAAGGTTAGATGTGGCCAGACATTCTTAAAACCCCAGCACTGGATGGGGTTGGAGAAGCAATATGAAGACTTGCTGGCTATAAGCCCAGGTTCAGACTCAGTAAGATACCTCACATTAAAGAAATTAGGAAAGCAACAGATCAAGACACCCAGAGTACTCTGTCTTCTACATATAGGTGCAGGCACCCACCTACATACTTCACATACATGAACCAAACATGTACAACATACATATATGCAGAGACATACACACACACATAACATTACAAAGAGTGTTTGAAATAGTCTATTAGTATTTCCAACCCCTGAGGAACATGTTAGTATAGTACTGACTGTTATCCAGCCTGGCTGGTGGAGGAAATTAACATGCAGGTATAACACCAAAAGTCATGTCAAGGAGAAGCCTGGAGAAGAAGGAATCCCTTGTTTGTATAATGTTGTTCTTCATCATAGAACAAAGTGTAGACAACCAAGTCTCTATTTCCTTAAAAAACCAATCTGCTAGAATGGACAGGACATTTTATTATAAAAATCTACTTATAATTACTTTGGTAGCTTGAATTTCCTAATATTCTGGCCAAAGGAGGTAAGAATTGATGCCAAAATCCTTTATTGATACATTTGTCCTTTATTGATACACCTGAAGTCTGTAATCAATAAATGAGGTGAGAAAATACCCTATGAGAAAACCCAGCAGACAACTTTCATAAGATAAATAATCATTAATTTTCATTAATACACCCGTTTTTTTTTAAAGGTAACATTGGGACTCTGTTCTCTTTTTGCACGGAAAATCATCTTTTCATATATAAACATCATACACAAATTTAAATAGGTGAACCAAAAAAGAAAATTATCTAGGCCAGATGCAGATGGATAATACACATGACCTGCTCCAGTAACTCACTAAAGGGAGAAATGGTTGCACTGCGGACTGGAGTGTGCAAGGTGTGGCTCCTAACTAGCATCACTTCCTCAAAGGAACCTCTTCAGAAGAAAATAAGAATGAGTCTGCAATTAATTCCTTTGAAGGATCGTCTCACTGTTGCTGTATCGACAGCTTTTGAGTGTAATATGTAGGACGCCATATCTATCTGAAGTGCAAAGCTCCCTTTTCAAAAAAAAAAGCATTTTCCTTATTACCTTAGGATCAAATAATAAATAATAATAATAAATGCAGTTTGAGGAGGAAAAAGCCACACTTCCATTTATTCTCCTTTTTGTGTGTTTCACCTTAAAAGAAGCTTTGATAGTTTGATACTTCAGTCGGCATCCAGCTTATTTCCGTGCTGGCGTGTTAACCTTCTCCCTCTGGATACTTGGGATATTAATATTATCCTCTGTAACAATCAGCAGACGAAATGAAGCATTTACGCAAATACTGCAAATTAGATTAAACTGCAGTTCTGATGTAACCCTGTGACATACAGTTTCTTGCGCATTAAGCCAAATGTACAAGCATTTAATGACTAATCCTTTTAGGTATTTTAATGCCCACATGAAGATTTATTGAGGAGAAAGGGAAAGCATATGTGGTTTTCCGTTAGAGCCTGCCTGCGGGCGGAGGATTGAACAGATTGGCTTTTTTTTTTTTTAATTAATATTTCAGTTCTTTGTGTTTTGGCGGGCAGGTTGCACGTGGTCCTAGTACTGAACGGACAGCTCCTTTCTCTTCTGCTGAGCGCTGAGGACTCTCAGACTCTGAGGGCACTAGCAGACCCTGGAGACAAGAGGAGAGAGAAGGAGGGGGTGGGTGAGTGAGATCAGGTGTTGCACCTCCCCCTCTTTCTTCTACCGCACACAGCCATAGGCTTACCTCCTCTCCTCCTCTAGAAATTAACCTACTGATCGATATTAGTAGAATTAGTCATACTAGCAGCTTCTCAGTTCAGCCACAGAAGGGGAGGAGAAAGCTTGTCAGGCCCTCCTTCCTCCCTTGGGCTTACTACAAACAACTTTTCTGATGCTAGGAGGAGACCTTTGAAGATGAGAGAGGCAAGTTCGCCTGCATTTTAGGTTCGGCCGCTGATCGGAGGGTTTTAACTAGTTAAACCTCCAGGATCACAATTTGTTTTTAGAATCATGAAACCTTGGTGAATACAGTAATACCACCACACCAACACCACCCATTGTGGGGTGAGCAGGATAAAGAGATATGAAGATTGAGAAGGATAGATAGATAGATAGATAGATAGATAGATAGATAGATAGATAGATATTCACATATTTTATATATGACATCACAAATAAAGTATGTGGCCTCATTAAATACTCTAAAATACCAGACATTCTTAATAGCTTTCTTGATATGATACTTCTTTCAGTGCATGTTGGAACTTTGTTTCCAAGTTGCTTTTTAAAATGTTGGAGAAGTGTTTATAGAATTATAAGTTATGAGTCATGAGTAATCATATATCATCTTTAAGTAGCTGAGCACATTGAGTTTTTATCATAGAGGGCTAGAGAGATGGCTCTGCAGTTAAAATAACATACTGCTCTCGAAGAGGATCCTAGTTCAGACTCCATGATTCCAGAACCTGGGTAGCTCCCAACCACCAGTAACTCCAGTTCTGGGACATCTAATGCTTTCCTTTAGCTAGAGCAGACACTTGCACTAACATAGCACATTCACATGAGTACACAAATGCACACACACAATTTTTAAAAATGAATAATCTGCGACATCCAGTCATAGAAATACTGACTAAAATATATAAGTGTCTATTTTAAATTTATTTTTCTCTTATATATTATATCCAGACTGCCGTTTCCCCTCTCTTCCTCCTCTCCTCTCAGTCCTACCACCCCCAAGTTCCTCTCTGTCTGGTCCTCTTCCATATCTCTTTAGAAAAAGCCAAGCCTCCCAAGGATATCAACCAAACATAGCATATCAAGTTGTTATCAGACAAGGCATCTCCCCTCATATTAAGGCTGGAAGAAGTAACACAGTGAAAAGAAGCGGGTCCCAAAAGCAGACAAAAGAGTCAAAGTCAGCCCAAGCTACCACTGCTAGGAGTCCCACAAAAACACCAAGCTACACAAACATAACTTTCATGTAGAGGGCCTAGATCAGACCTATACCTACCAGATTTTCAGTTTAGTCTCTGTGATCTCCTACAAGCCAAGTAGGCTGATTCGGTGGGTTTTCTTGGCCCCTTTAGTTCCTACATCACCCACCTTACAGAGGATTCCATAAACACTACCTAATATTTGTCTGTGGGTCTCTCCATCTGCTCCTCTCTGTTGCTGGATGAAGCCTCTCTGATGACAACTATGGTAGGCTCTTGTCTACTAGCTAGCAAAATATTATTAGGAATATTTTTTTTGACTTTTATTCTGGTTGTATTTGGTGATATTGTAGGTCTCTGGACTATCCAGCCTCTGGTTCCTTGTTCTCCAGGTGATGTGGGGAACGGGCTTCCTCTCCTGGCATGCGTCTCAAGCTGGATTGGTCATTGATTGATAAAGAAATATCAGTTTCTCTTATTAGCAGAAAAGGAATACAACTGGCGTTTTGTGGCTCCTACAACAAAAATCTTACGTTCAGATGCCATTAAAGTAGGTTCTTTGCAGACAGAGTGGGCTGGTCTAATAGGGATGTTCTGTAAAAATGTTCAACAGGAGATCATTATAATATGACTGTGAGTACCAGGCAAGAGTATAGTAAGTCAGAGTCCTAGTTGACAGTAGCAGGCTAACCCTTTGACATCAGGGTCTGGTGTTATTATTTCTTTTCTCAAAAAGATTGTGACAGTTTGTGAGATTGTCCTAACAGAATACCATCAATGAAGTGAGCTGACAGAAATGTGCCATAATTACAAGATTAGGTTAACATCTGGTTTGTTTCTCCAAATGCTTCTTTCTTTGGCTTGTCAGTAGCCACCTTCTTATGGTGGCCTGTCATGAGATTTCTCTAGTGTCATGTCCATATCTTAAGAGCAGACTAGAACCCACTCTTACCAACTCAATCTACCTTAACTACAACTTTCAAGGCCCCATCTCACGAAGGGCTACATTGCAAATTAGAGCTTCAATGCAATTGACATCAATGCACAATTAGTTATATACAACCTAATATTGACTTTCTGTGTTTACATAGTATAGAGAAATTCTTCAGTAGAATCAAATTTGTATAGGTTCCAAGCTCTGAATATCTTCAGTTTCTGTTTTTGTTATCTTCTTCCTCCCTAGTGTACTGCCTTCATGAAAGAAGAAAAGGAAAGGAAAGGAAAGGAAAGGAAAGGAAAGGAAAGGAAAGGAA
>NW_021604617.1:15399636-15463794 GCF_004785775.1 Grammomys surdaster
AAGGAAAGGAAAGGAAAGGAAAGGAAAGGAAAGGAAAGGAAAGGAAAAAGGGGCTGGAGAGATGGCTCAGCAGTTAAGAGCACTGACTGCTCTGCCAAAGGTCCTGAGTTCCATTTCCAGCAACCATATGGTGGCTGACAACCATCTGTAGTGGGATTTGATGCCCTCTTCTGTTGTATCTGAAGATAGCTCTAGTGTACTCACATACATAAATAAATAAATTTGAAAGAAAAGAAAAGGCTGGCATTAGGTATAAAACAGCCCTTGTTCTTCATTAGATTGTTCCATTTCTTACATCTAGTCAGTGAATGGCTTCTTCAGAAAAGACATTTGTGGTTTGTGGAGTTGCCTCAATGAGTACACACTTTGGAGTCAACTCAGTGGGTACACACTTACCATACACGTGTGAGAACATGACTACAGATGTCTAGAACACAGGTGAAGCTAGACATGGTAGCTCATGGCTATAACCTCAGAACTTCTACTACAGGATAGAAGGTGGAAAAGAAAAATCCCTGCATACAGGGCCCTCATCTAGGGGTATGCCTGCCTCATAGGGCAAGAGAGCAGGGGAGGAAGAGACAGAGAGACAGAGGAATCAACATATAATACACAATATTGTCCGATGACTGCTACATTCTACAATGGTGTACCTGTGCATACACACTCACATATACATACACATAAGTTATACAGGGGAGGGAGAAGGAGAGGGTAAAAGAGACTAAAATAAAAATAGAGACTGGGTTTAGTTCCCAACACCCACATGGCAGCTGATAATGACTCCAATCCTATGGCATCTGACACCTTTATCTGGCTTCCACATGCACCAGGAATGCACATGAAGCATGCAAACCACACATATACAGAAAAAAGTAAAGTAAGTAATTTTTAAGGTTAAATAAATAAATGAAAAGAATAGATTTTGTTGTTGTTGTTTTCTTGAAACGTCCTTTGTAACCCTGGCTAGCCTTAAACTCCTGATTCTTCTGCTTCAACATTCTGAAAACAGAGATTATACCACACCCATCTAAGAAGAGATGCGGTGAGGGTCTAAGACACTTAACTGTTGCTCAAAGTCATGAAGTTCCATCATCCTAATCTAACAGCCTCTAACTCTATGTCAAATATTCCTCACTTACTTTGGGTTCCTATTATGAAAAGGCACTATGACCATCACAACTCTTATAACGGAAAACATTTAACTGGTACTAGCTTACAGTTCAGAGGTTTGGCCCATTGTCATCATGGTGGGAAGCATGGTGGCTTGCAGGTGCTAAGGAAGGAGCTGAGAGTGCTACATCTGGATCCAAACGCAGCAGAAGCAACTGTGAGCTAAACTGGGAGAAGCTTGAGCATATAAGGCCTCAAAGCCCGCCCCCATAGTGACGCACTTCCTCCAACAAGGCCACACCTACTCCAACAAGGCTCCACCTCCTAATAGTGTCACTCTCTATGGGCCAAGCATTCAAACATAGGAGTCTATGACGGGGAGGGGGGGGGTCATTCCTTTTCAAACCACCATGATTCCATAGTTGGAGGAATAAAATCAGTTTTCTGTGCTGATATCAGAATAAGACAATAGGCTTTCCTATCTGTAGAACTGTAAGTGGAAGCAATGTCCTGAGGAAAACAGTCTTTTTCTTTTTTAAAAGATTTATTTTATTTATATGAGTATACTGTGTCTGTCTTCAGACACACCAGAAAAGGGCATTGGATCCCTTTACAGATGGTTGTGAGCCACCATGTGGTTGCTGGGAATTGAACTCAGGAACTTTCGAAGAGCAGCCCATGTTCTTAACTGCTGAGCCATCTCCTCAGACTAAGAAAAACAGTCTTTAAAGTAATCTTTCCTTTTCTGACTTTTAAAAATCATGGAAAAGTGGGGTAAAATATTTGAAATCCTCATTTCAGAGACTGAGTAATTTGAGGCTATGGCTTTGTGAGTCTTGAAATCAACGAATATGTCCCAAGATAAATAATTTTAACATCTCAATGTTTTGAAATTTGCTGTCAACTGGATCTGAGTTTTATTTGACCTTGTCATCTAAAAGTGCATGGCAGTGCTGTATTTCCAACATTTCACAGTGGCTCCCCTGTTGATTGCACAAAAGTCCAGTAAGCAATAGAGGACCTTTCTCCTCTAAGCTGCATTTGCAAGTGTCAGGGCAGCACATGCATATTTGATTAGCTTTATCACTGTAGAAATTTTAGCATTCAGACTGCAACACACCTAGAAAGATTCTTTCCACCTATTTAACTAGGGAAAGACCCTGTTCTCTCTAACTGCTTGCATACGAATATATGTGAAGTAGATAGTGTTCAGTCATACAAAGGATCTTACACTGTATTATTTATCAGAATGTCAGCATTCATTAGAGGTATTTCTAATATATTGTGCATATTTAATTCATCACAGTCTATATGTTTTGCCAGTATCTTGCACTAGAGAAAAGTTCCACAATTATATTTAGTTTCTAATTTCTCAGATCTCAAGAGGTGTTTTTTTTTTTCTTGTGAAGGCAAGAAAGTATCAGCCTGAACTGTCTATTTGCTGAAATTCTTAAAGTGGACCATCCATGGAAGGTCCTTTTGAGCCAGGTGTCTAGGATGCGCTGAGTGCCAATATTTCAGCCATCACTAGAGTATAGCATCCTCTGCTTTTCTCTCCCAGTAATTTCTTAGAAATGGCTCAACACTTGAAAACAAGGAGAGAAAAATGCATGGGTGTTTAAGAGTGAAAAGGAAAACATATGCAGAGAGGATGGCACAGTGGGAAGAGTAACAATCGACTGTTTCTAGGTTTGTAATTCCAATCACTGTAAGAGAAAATTAACAGACAAAGCATGTGGAAAAGCACAGTTGGTCCCTTCAAGCCATGTGTGATATAAGAATGTAGAAAGGTGTAGGATAAAGGCATCCTGACTAATTTGAATTTATACTCTTGGTACAAAATACACTGACTTGGAAATATCTAAAGGCAGACAGATCACAACTTAGTGTTGTCAAAGGTGACCCCATTCAATGAGGTCAACCCATTGGAATGACTACTTCTCTAAAATTGAAGAAGAGTTACAGAAACAAAACATATGAATAATTGTATGGGTAGAGATCTAGTGCAGGCCCTTGCCCATGCTAAGCAAAAGCTCTGCCACCATGCTACACCCAACTTCCAACTCCCAAATAACTTAGAACACTTTACAAATGGAGGTGGAGGTGTTTCCTACAGAATACTGTCCCCATCTCCACTTAATACAGCCTAGCTATCAGGCAAAAACAGAGTGATTAAACAATGTGTCTAAAATCAAAGCCCATGGGTGACAGAGGGTACTTCACCTTCTTTCACTTGCCCAAACAGAAATTGAGAGGGAGGAACCAATCCCCTCCAGACTGCTTAATTATAACAGAGACTACCAGAAACTGACTTCAGAGAAAGGGACATTTTGAAATACAGCCCACCAAAACAGGAAAATACTTTTAAGTGAAATGTCCTACTGGACACTTTATGTAGGAAAGCAGAATCGTTGCAGATTTCTGGACTATATGTATCCTTGAGTACAAAAGTCAGAGGGGAAAAAAGATAGCAAGAAACAAAGAAATAAGGTAAACATGGATGGGCCAGGAGTTTCAAAACAGAAACTATTGAAGGGTAAATAAAAGACAGACGTGAGGTCTAAACAGCGTGCACAGAGCGAAGAGATCTGGCAAGGTTACATAATGAAGTCGAGAGAGTGTAAAGGCAAACACTAACACAGTCAAGTTGGAGTATAAAAGGAAGATTGCACCAGAGATTAAGATAAATAAAATAATAAGGCATTGTTCCAGTACATAAGGAAAGAAAGGTCAATGGAAAAATAAACGGGGCCTCTGAGAAGCTACTGGAGTAATTGACAGAAGATGCAGACAAAGCTCTTCAAGGAAAAAGAAGTAACTGGAGGCTGTGGCTGCCTCAAAGCTCCCCAAGGCCACTAGAAGGGAGAAGAGGCAAGGACTCACAATTTGTAGCCAGACTGCAGGGAGGTTGTTGCAAGGTAGGAAAGGATCTATGAAATAGGATGACCAGAGCATGAAGTATTGAAGACAGAGAAGTGCCTCTTCACACACACAAACATACATACACACACACACACACACACACACACACACACACTATTGTCTCTGGGACAGTGCCCAGGATACTGAGGCAGAAGTTAAATGGAAATCTTCAGAGATAAGCAGAGAGGTGTCAGAAGTAGAGGGGAATTCTAGGGAAACAGAAGAGTCCCTTGCAGGGAGTGAACTGAAGATGGAGAGGTGGGGGGGGGGGGAGGGAGAAGAAGAAGGGAAGGCAGGAGAAGAGAAAGTTGAAGGGAAGGTAGAAGGGGAAATGAATAGGGAAATAAGAAGAGGGCATTTAAAAATATTCTGAGCAAAATGCTAAGGTGAGATGAAAAGGAAAATACTAATTTGCCATAGAAGAAAAAGCATGAAAGAAATTAGAGATAACTTAGCTCTTTATTCCTACAGAGCCTTCTTGGGGCTGAATGAATGAGGACAGCAGAGTTCTAACTCCAAAGTAAGGGTTGACTGTGTAACCTTGTATCTGGTTAAAGGATTTTTTTTTTGTCTGAAATCCTGTACAGAAACAAGTAGCAATGCAAAATTCCTGCTACTAGGAAATCTTCTTCAGTAGCTTCCTTTATAATGTTCCTACTATGGTAACAACCAACTTTCATCCAAGTCCTAAGTCATCTTCATCATCCACATTGATCTAATGCCAACCCCTGCACACACATACAAGCACACATTCACACAGAGGCACACACAAGCACATATACAGACACAAACACAGGCACACATATAGGCACACACTCATGCACACACATGAAGGCACACACAAACACACAGAGGCACAGACACACACACAGATATACAGACAGGCGCACACATAGAAGCACACAGAAGCACACACACAAACACAGATAGGCACACTCAGGTATACACACAGACACACACAGAGGCACACAGGCACACACAGAAGCACACTGACACAGACACACACACAGAGGCACATACACAAGTATGATTTCTCCCACACACTGGTACTGAAGATAGGACCTCAAACTTTTCATTGTTGGGCCCTTCTTCTACCACTAAGAATAGCCACCTTAAGTTTTTCAACAACTGGAAGAGAGTTACTTTAGTTTTTAGGGTTTTTTTTTTTGGTAGTTGTTTTGTTGCCTTCCATTTTGCAAGTAAAATAAGCTATTTCATGTAGAATCTTTCTTGGCAACTGGACTCTTGCCTCCGTGGGTCCAAGAGCTCCCCTTCTGCGGTCTTTTCACTTGAAACCCCTGTTTCTAGATGCTTCCAGAGGCCACTGGAGGGTTTGAAAGCTTCACTCTTTCCAGGTTGGAAAGCAGGTACTAGAGGACACTGCCAGAGGTTGCTGATCACCGGAAACCCTGCTCCCCACGGGTTGCTGCAGGAACCCGGGGAGACCTGGAAGACTTGCTGAAGTCTCTGACTGGTAGGGAACTAAGCAACGGGAGTGAGGAAACACATTGGATGCCCCTACACCCAAAAGCAAAAAGTAAGAACCAATTGGAAAGCTGAGGGCTGAATTTTCCTCAAAATTCACAGGACTTCCAGAGGAAGTCTCCAGAGTGGCTTGTCCTTTGCTGTTAGGAAACTGCAAACAGAGTTTTCTCATAAACATTTGGAAAAGAATGGAGAAGGAAAATCAAGAAAGAAAAATATCTTAATTTTGGAAACATTTATAGCTGAGAAGAGTCAGTCTCATTACAATTGTTAAGTTCAAAGTCCTTGTGAGTAGCTCTCACTCTTGTGAGCTCGCCTAGCTGAAGGGTTGGGGTGGGGGAAGGTGGAGTCATGGTTTCTTTATCAACCTCTAGTTGTTCTGACCCCACCTATGTTTGTTGTGAGGAGAAAACAATATAATGCTCGTAAAATGCTGGTAACCTGGCTCACCACGTGATATACTCTCAATAAAATTTGGCAATACTGTCAGTTTCTGTTATTCTTTCGCCTACACAAAGGTGATAACAATTACAGCAGCTTCTCTACTCGGAGAAGAAGACTTAGCCTTGGTATCAAATGAGGCACTACATTTTTTTCTTCAAGCCAGCATAAAACTTTTTAAAGCGCTTGGTAAACAGAGGTGATTTAGTCAATCGTGAGGCTGTCAAACGGACTTTCAAAACCTCATAAGCGAATGGAGTAAAGTGCAAGCTCTTTTGGAACGCAAGCATTTCTTGGCCCAAAGGAGTAAATTTCTCCTGGAAAAAAAAAAAAGAAAAGAAAACTGGCTTCCTGCCTAAATGAGGGCAGCCAGCCGGGAGGCCTGCAGGGCATCGCGCCCTAGGGGACCGCGCCCTGCTGCCTGCGGGTGCGCACTCAGGACAAGATGGGCAGGCCAGACAGCTCCGGAGAGACACTCAGAGGGTTACCGAGTTTGGCTGCGTCTGAGCTCTAGCCTTGGCTAGACAGCTGTTTGAGAATAGCAAGAATTCGCTCAGACAAGAGCCTGGGCTCCTAGTTTTACTGTTATCAAAGAGAAGACTTCAGACGAAGAGTCTTCCTATTTAATTTTCGACTAATACGTTCGCAAGGCTTTTTTAATTGCTTGCAAATGCATTTTCTCTGTACGATTATGGAATCCGTGTTGCCTGTCGGCTGTAAGGCTGAGGCAGAATACAGATCACCGTTAGGCTCTTGACAAACAGCTCGTGGAGGGAGGGGGCCGGGGGGGGGGGGAGGGTCAGGCTGAAGGAGAGAGAAAGAGAAGGAAAGGGAAATTTTAAAAATCAGTGACAGCCCTTAAACCGAAATGACTCGAGAGCCTGACAGAAATGTCAATTTCCCCTACATTTTGTAAAGTCATCTTTAAAAAAAAAAAATGTCCTGCCTTTTCTCCTCTGCAATTGGGAAACATTTTTATGTAAAGTGGCCATTGGTTTGCTGAAGGTGAAGTGGTGAGACATCGGGAGAGGAAAGAGTAGCTAGACGCTTTCAAAAGAAAGAAAGGAAAAAAGAAAAAAAGAAAGGAAGAAAGAAAGAAAGAAAAAAAGAAAGAAAGAAAGAGAAAGGAACCAGAAAGAGAAGCATGCAATTTACTAGAAAGGGGCTAGATAGAGGGACCCAAAGAGATAGGGGGGTTCATGAAAATGAGACAAGAGATGGGAGTGTACTTAAATGAGTCAAGAGATGGGGTCCTTATAAATGAGTCATTTTAAAACACGTTTTGAACTGTTTGGGGCACTTTTCTCTCCAACTTTCCAGTGGAGGAAAGCGGGATCCAGCAAAGGTTTCAGACTCTGGGTGGGAATCCAACATATTTGTCTGTTCACCCCTTGAAGAAATGCTCTGTTCAAGAGCCCACTGCAGCTGCAACGAGTGAAGTTGAAAAGAAAAGCATCTTTGTAAACCCGTGGACCAAGGGAGGTTCCAGGTGATAAAAATCCTTAGTAATTGAAAGTTAGAGTCCCTGAGCGGGAGAAGAACCTCTTGGACCTCCAAAGCTCTGGTTAGAAACCTATTCCGGAAGAATTCCTCAAAGGACTGGGAATCATCCAAGAGAAGACCCTATGGGAAAGCAGAGTCAGAGCGAACCCAAGATAGGGCATTGAGGTCTCTTTGCTTTAAAATTGTTGTTTTGTTTTAACAGTTATTTCAAATATGCCATGACAGAGGTGAGGGGCAATAGTAGGACCCACAGATTTCAAGCAAATACTTCTTGCTAGTAGTTGTGTAATGGTCATTTCAACTACTGACTACTCTGCTGCTCTGTGTGCTAAGCAGCCCATCTACCTTTCGGGTGTACAGTGTTCTACTGTTGTCCCCAACGAGAACAATTTAGAAGCTCTGTGACAATGGAAAATGTCTCTTATTGTGCATGTTCATGTCTGGGTTGTGGGGCTACATGAACCAATGGAGTAGAATGCACTAAATTCCTTTCTTAGGCAACGAACACAGATACTTGCTTAAGGCATAACATTAAGGGATCAGTCTTCCCTCTACTTTCCTCTAAAAAATAAAATAAAATAATTAAAAATGAAGGAAGTGTGAAAGGAAAGGAGAAAGAGGGAAAGAGGAAGAGCAGGCAAATGTAGATAGAAGGGGATAAACTGGGAAAGAAAAGAAGATACATTTGTTAATTTCTTTTGATAAATGTATCTAAGTGTGAGGGGATGGTAGAAATTGCCCAAATAAAAGCTAGTATACTGTGGCTCAGTAGTAGACAATATACTTACTTTAAAGCCTGAGTTTGATGCCAACACACCACACACACACACACTAAATCACACTAAATAATTGCAATCATTACTCTACTTTATTTAATATGGCACAAATTATTAAGAGGAAGTCCCAAGTAGGGGAGGAGAATGAGGAGGAAGAAGAAAAAGAACGCTTAATAAAACTTATTAAAATTAGGGATAAGGGCTATCTGACTGTTAATTGTTTGCCAATCTCAAACTTACAGGAGGTACATGTCCTTTTAGTGAAAATGCTTTAGAATGGATCCAAACTAAAACAAACTGCCTGGTAGTCGCCTAGAATCTCAGAATCTCAGGAAAGGGAACTTCAATTTCCTAAAGTATCTGCCAGCTCTGAATCCTACCCAAGGTAATAATTACACACACACACACACACACACACACACACACACTTCTTAGAAGATTTTGTAGGATAATCCCTTCTGTGACAAGGGACAGGAGAACCAAATAGGGGAAGAAAAAACATGGCTGCTAAAGGAGAACTCTCCTCAGGAGGCGTCAACAAGCAAGGTTGTCTCATGATCTTGTGTGCTATTTTGAGTAGGTGTGCAACTGGTCTCTAGCTGAGACCAGGATGTACACCACCAGTTTCCCTTTAGAAGGGGCCCCAGGCAGCCTGTCACCCTGAATCCAACATGCTATGGTCAGCTAATTCAATTTTAACATCCCCTGGAGAATGTGTAGCCAATCACTCTCCAAGAAAGGAGCAAAACAGAAAAAAAAGAGGAATTAACTTTGCTAAAAAGCCCAGTCTTTGGGTCAAGCAAGATGTCACTTTATTAATTGCTCAAGACTATTAATTGGATGAGAGGGGAACTGGAGAAGGAGGTGTCTGACAGAAACAAATCCAGTGGCTGCACGTCACACACATCAAACACACCTGCCTCAATGAATTTAATTATAAAAGGGGCACACAAGCAACCCCAGAGCAGATGGGAGAAAATGCTGACCAGTTAGTACATATGGCACAGATGATTCCCCCAACTATCCTTTCAGGGTGAACCAGCCTTTAGTATTTAAAGTGGATATAGGTGGGACAAAGCAGTTGAACAATTGAAGTTCCCTTTGTTTAAGATGCTGATGTAAAGAGTGAGAAGTTGGGGGAAAAAATGAACCAGCTCCAACAGAGCCTGACAAAGTAGATCCTATAGCAAAAAGGTGTAGACTTCTCCTTCCTCTTTCATCTCCATTGGGTGTATTTAAATATCTCTCTCACTCTATGACCTTTCGTTTCCTCCTAAGCCCAAGAGTGTTCAGCAACTAACATAAGGAAACCCTGCCTATCCTTTATTTGGTTGCTTAAAAGTCACTCAGGAAAATGTGTAGGTATTGGGAAAGTAACAGACAGATACAACTGCCAGCAATTCAGTAACGTCATGAAGTATTCAGACAGAAGCAGCAGCTGGAAGGTACCCTGTGATAGGCTGTAAACTTCATTATCAAGAGCATCCTGAGACCTATTTTGAAGAGAGATGCTGTTGATCACTGGCTCTGGAAATAAGAATGAGTATGTTGATTAGCATTGCTCCAATGCAAGCTGAGGCAGTCAAGCTTTCGAGCCTTCTGGTTGTCCTAGAAGGGAAGGTTGTACATCCTCTCCTTGGACCTAAGCTAAAAGTAAAAGGTGTTTCACCTTAACTGAAGACAGATGTTCCTGAGAGTTGAGAGTGTTGGGGACAGATGGGTTTTACTTGTCTGAGAAGGTACTATCCTTTCTTATTTGAATGAAGACACCTTATGAAATTAACATTTTGCACCAGCAAAAGTGTCTTATCATTCACAAGGTAGGTAGGAGGTCCTCCATATTCTTCTAGTAGGGATGAAGCTGGGCTTTGTCAGGGGCAAGAATTCTGAGATAAGTTCATAGAATCAGGCTCCAGACCCCGTGGACCACTGTGTATGACATACTATCGATGTTCACTGTGGATAAGCTATGAGAACAGGGCTTAGACCTAACAAACAAAGACTCTAAAACAAGCATTTGGGGGTACAGGCTCTAAGAACCAAGTGTTCCTCTTTCCCTCCTACTTAAAGACCAAGTCCTATATTCTTCATTTTCATCCTTGCTGGCCTTGCTTGAAAAGCCTTCTGATTTCAACAGACAATGATGTGGAACTTTAGGGTGGGGAGTGGAGGTAAGTCCATCTTGACATGGGGAGCAAATATTGGCTGCTGATCCTGTGTGGAAGTGAGGCATCTCAGATCTCTATTGTAGACAATGCATTTTAATTCTTGTCATGTGTCTTTGTCCATTTGTATAGAGCGAAAAGCTCTGAGTGACAGCCCTAGCTACCCTGTGTGAGCATGCCCTAATAAACCCTCCCAAACCCCCCAACCAAAAAAAAAAAAAAAAAGCCACATGTCTGTTTGCCTGCGGCTTGTTATTAAGACACCTTCTCAGCTTAAACACTTAAAAGCGAACCAAATGAAATAGCAATTAAGACTGAATTACCCTGTCTATCTCTGAGATGAGCCAGTGGGGCCAGCCAGCCCGCCAGGTTGTGAGTTTTTTTATTTTTTTTCCCCCTTGCATAGGCAAGTTTGCTGATAAAGCCATTCAGGGCCTCTATATTTTGAGCTTGTTGGTAACACACACACACACAGACACACACACACAGACACACATTCAAGACACTAGATAACTCAGTGGATCAGCCTAAATTTTGGATGAAGTATAACTCTAAAACTGTTTGAAAGTTGAGAAACCTACCAAGAAATGAAAATAGGTGTGTGTGTGTGTGTGTGTGTGTGTGTGTGTGTGTGTGTTGCTGGCCCAAACATCCAAAAGAGGAGGCTTCCAACATCCTCTTTGTAAATGCAATATCTAAATATTTAAGGGTTCCTTAGGGGGTAAATGGTGATAAAGTAACTGCTTGTGTTGTTGGATGGTCCACACTCTCACTTTCCAAAACAGAAATAAGAGAGAAACAGAGACAGACAGAGAGGCAAACAGATTGAAAAAACAAAACAAAAACAAAAACAAAAACAAAAAAAAAACCAAAAAAAACCCACTGTTTACAAGAAAGAGAAAGAGAGAAACATGAAAGGGGGAAAACAGGCTGGGCTGGGGAGTGAAAGAGATCTACTTAAGTGTGTAATATCCTCACACATCTTTATTCTCTTACATTTTTCCAGTTGTCCCACTTCTTCCCAACAGAAACCTAGGACTGTCCATCATGGTTATTTATCTTAAAAACCTCTAAAAAGAAATGTTAGCCACCGCCTAGTATTGCCTTTCAAGAAGGAGGAAGAACAGAAATTCAGTGTAAACATGAGGGGGGAAAAAGGTATTGTTTTCACTTGGAAGAAGGCAGACATCCCAACTGGGCAAGACTGATTCTATTGCCTGTTTGGAAAAAAAAAAATCAGCTTTCAGCATCCAGGGAGTAGAACCAATAGGAACAAATGCTCAGTCTTGTAAAAGAAAGGTTTAATTAATATATATTTCTTTCTGTAAGCTGCATGTATTGGGGGTAGATTTCTATCTTCACAATAAAAATGTGTAAATGCTCTCTGCAGAGATGCGTCCCCACCTCAGTCGGTATAGAAAAGCATGATAAAGGTTGTGGAAAATGGATAAAAATGTTGAAAGAACCCCCAGTTCCTTATTAGGCGAAGATACAATATTTATTCCTTGTCTCATGGGATAAATCTCTTCTGCCTATTGTCCTCCCCGTTCTCACTGCTGATGCTTAATTTTCAAAACTTCTATATTACCAAGGGACCTACGACATCAGCCAAAGAAATTCTCAGCAAGTACAAAATCTGTTCCAGGGAGCTGCTTTTGTGCAGAGGGAAAATTTTGTTCCTACAGGTTTTTAAGTGGGTACGAGGCAAGGAGCTATCTGATCCGGGCAAAACCATTACAGTTTAGATCTCTATCTACGGAACATTTTTTTTCTTCCTTTAAAAAAAATTGGAAAATACAAGAAGTTTTGGATTTTTTTTTTCCTGATTCTTTTTTTGGAGGGGGAAATTGCATCGTAAGCTTTTGGAGAAACCCAACATGTCAACTACCTTTCCGGGACTAGTCCACGATGCGGAGGTATTATTACTTTTTTTTTTTTTTTTGGTGAGCGCGCGCGCGTGAGTGTGTGAGTGTGTGTGAGTGTGTGAGTGTGTGGCGGCGGCGGTGGTGGCGGCGGTGGTGGCAGCTTCCCCTGCCTCTAATCTATATTGGACCGTTACGTTTAATTATAATCTGGCTTTCCGGAGAAGTTACGGAAGGGAACGGGAGAAAGTTCGTTATGACATCTGTCGCCAGGGAGGGTAACTCTCCTCCACGTTAAGCACCATTTGCCGTAATGAGGGAGAAACATAATCCTAACAATAAGGGGGGAAGAAGAGAAAGCTAGAGACACAGAAAGGATTCTCCGAAAAGCAAGGAAAGGGGATTGATGGGGGGCGGTAGGGGGACGTGGAGGATGGAGAAGAACGCAGCGCATCCATTTTGGAAGGGGTTTATTCAAGGAATGGCACACAAGTGGCTACGGAGGCGAGCAAGTTGAACAATTTGCACGGACTGGAATTTTTAATATATATGTATGTATATATACAATTATATATGTGGACGATGATCTTTTTTGAGCAGCCCGGGCTGAACACCTCCGCATGGCCAGGAGGCATTTCGGTACTAGGGAGCAGCGAGGTGAATCCGAGCATTCTCTGCGTGTGGGCTCTTGCTCCTCGAAGCCCCCAGTCACCTGCAAACCTGACTCCAACGCCTAGCTCCAGGCACAAGTTGGGAATTGAAGGGTGTGTTTGTGAGTGTGTGTGTGTGTGTGTGTGTCTGTGTCTGTCTCTCTGTCTCTGTCTGTCTGTCTGTCTGTCTGTCTGTGTGTCTGTCTGTGTGTGACTGTGTGTGCATGTGTAATGTCGCCCGCACCTATATAGGGTGGGGGATTCCCCCCACCCAACCCTGCTCTCTCCACTGTGAAGACGAGGCCGCCCACCCCAGTTCAACTGTTAGCGAAGTCTGCTTGGTGAAGGCACTCACTGAGTCCGGCTGCTCTCCGGAGCTCAGCGCGCTCTCTCTCCTTCTCCTAGGGAGAGCCAGGGAAAGCTCCCGACTCAGGGAGAGTGGCACCTTGGTTGCAAAATGACAAACCTCAAGTTTTTTTGCTCTCCCCTTTCCCCCTCTTCCTTCCAGATACGTCACGACGGATCAAACAGCTACCGTTTGATGCAGCTTGGCTGTCTGGAGTCCGTAGCCAATTCCACGGTTGCCTATTCCTCCTCCTCTCCTTTAACTTACTCTACCACCGGCACCGAGTTTGCGTCCCCCTACTTCTCCACTAACCACCAGTACACCCCGCTCCACCACCAGTCCTTCCATTACGAGTTCCAGCACAGCCACCCGGCGGTCACTCCCGACGCCTACTCTCTGAACTCGCTCCACCACTCACAACAGTACTACCAGCAGATTCACCACGGGGAGCCCACCGACTTTATTAACCTGCACAATGCGCGGGCTCTCAAGTCCTCCTGCCTGGACGAGCAGAGGCGGGAGCTGGGCTGCCTCGATGCCTACCGCCGCCACGACCTGTCCCTCATGAGCCATGGCTCTCAGTATGGAATGCACCCAGATCAAAGACTCCTGCCAGGGCCCAGCCTGGGGCTGGCCGCCGCGGGAGCCGACGACTTGCAGGTAAATAAGCGTGCAGCGGATTTGTCTGCGCCCTCCCCTTGCCCTCCCCCTCCCGCTCTCTGTTAACTCTCTAGCTTTAAGTCTCTCTCTCTCTCTCTCTCTCTCTCTCTGTCTCTCTCTCTCTCTCTCTCTCTCTCTCACACACACACACACACACACACACACACACATACACACACACACCACTCACCCTCGCACACGACTTAGGGAAAGTCATGAAATTACAGGAGGACTGTGCCCACTGGGTTCCTCTCATTGGATCAATAGCTGAGGCCCCTTCCTGGAGCCAGTCATCAGAAGTCTTTTGTGAATCTACATTTCTGACACTGAAAGAATAGGTGTGTGAGATCAGTGGACCTGGGTTTGAATCTGGAGATCTCAGAGTAAGATTCCTAAAAGCTGATGACCAATCAATTGTATCCTCGGTTTCCAAAATTTGCAGAGTCTCCAGCATTGGCCTAGACAGAACCTTTACGGGAGTCTCGTGATGGGGGGTGGGTGGGCGGGATGAGGAGAGGTTGTTTGTTCTCAGGAAATTGTTGGCATCACGAAATTGAGCCAAAGTTTCACAAACATATCAGATTGCTGTGTCAAGCAAGGAACCGCAAATGACAACCTCAGAACACCCCCCAATAAAATAATGCACAATGCACGTCACCAAGGTATAGCTGTGTTTCTCTGTGCCTGAGCTTACAGGAGCTTGTAGCCCGGCAGCATGCTTTATTCTTTCTCTTCAGGTCAGTCCATCTTACATAAGATGTAACTTATTATGCTGTCAAAAATGAGTAAACAAAGGAAGGAAGACAAAGAGAGATAAAGCGGGAAGGAGAAAGGGAAAGACAGGAGGATGAGAAGAAAGGAAAGAAAGGAAGGAGAGGAAGGAGAGAGGGCAGAAACAAATTCAGACACGGCAGAGGCCACCACTTAGTCAAGTCTAATACTTTCTTCACACCGTTTCCACATTTGTTGCCAATAACAGAATTTTTAATTAAGTGATCCTATTGTCTTAGACACATTTCAAATCAATAAACACCGAGATCTAGAATAAGATACCCAGAAGAGTCAAACTGGAACTTTCTTTTGGTGGAAAGAACATCTCTGCCCGTTGCGAGTCTTTCCTTTTTCTGTCTGCACAAAATCTGCCACCTCTACTTTCTCCTGAAGATTGGGAACATATTCCAGGAGCACAACTTGGAGACAGAAGAGATCTCTCGTTGCGCACAGAATATCTTCCTCCCTCCTCTGCCGCTGAGCAAGAGATTAATTTTAAATTAAAGTGGAAGCCCTTACAGTTCCAACAAAGAGCCAGAACCACAAGATTCATGCACATGAAAAAAGATTTCACTCCTAAAATGTTGACCTTATACACTTATATTCACAAAATAATTTTATACGCTTAGGGCATTTTTTAACATTTTTCGCAGGATCCCCTTATGTCTCAGGAGGGGGAAAATCTGCCATTCAATGCTTAGCTCAACTAAAACCTATTTACTCTTTTTAATAGCCACGTCTGTTGCTGATTTTTTTGTATCTGTACAAATTTTTTTTCTGTGCTAGGCACAAAGCTGGGCATTTTTCAAAAGAGAGGATTAGAACATTTGCAAGCACCAGACAAAGGCAGAATCCTGTGCAAAAGGACACCGTAGTTTATCCAATTTTCGACTTAGTGCCATTCAACTGGTCATTTATGCAATGTCATCTGACCAAACAACATGTTTTACTTATGAGGGGGGAAGGTTTGTTAAGTGATGAGACCAAGATTTATTTCTTCTAAGAAAATAAGCATCTTAACAATGCGCCAAAAAGGCAATTAGTCCGCTTCCTTGGAAAGCTTCGTTTTCTTTACCTTTTACATTTGAAATCTCTTTTTAAAATCTTTATTTCAGTCCATCTCTTATATATGTATTATTGTTTTTTCTTTTTACTACTCTTGTTGGAGTAACACTACTCTTACTGAGGAAGGAAACACTTTAAAATCCTAGATAAAACAGAGTGGTGTGTGATGTCTGCACGTATGGTTATAACGACCTCTGTAGGTGTGTGTCAGTGTGTGAATTATAATATGTATGAACACTAGGACAAGCTTATAAATCTATAAAGTTATTCTACTCCTCTGGATGTGCTTGGCAGAATGAGAAAGAAAGAACCACCACTACATTTAAAACAAGAAGTGAGGAGGGAGAGTGTGGGGAAAACCTGTCTCTCTCCTTTTATTTCTTCCTTTTTAAAACATTCATCAGCATATGCCTCATTTCAAATGCAACAAATGTAAATATACTTTTCCCTGCACAGAATTTTAAGTGAAAGTCCAATGGTTTGGAGGGCGGTCTAAGTCTGCCTAACAGATGCAAACGGTCCTGTGGCTTTGGTTCCATCTTTGAGTTCCCTAAAAAGATTTGCTATGGCCAACAAAGGAAACTGTCACACCTTTTCCCATCACCGCTCTAATTTATGCTCAGTCTCCAAGTTTTTTTTTTTTTCATATTGATTTGATAATCACTTTAAGGCAGAACATTTAAAATGAGAAAGAGCTGGTGAGTTGGTTGAAAAGGGGGGTCTTATGGGCCTGCCTCAATATGGTGAAAATGGGGAGGCAAAAGGGAGCCAGGGCTGTAAAGGTTGTTTTGTAAAGTGGGTTTTTATTATGCACCGACTCTCTCCGCATTTACTTAACTCTTCACGGGCTGTTGGGTAGGTTAACACCCTTCAAGGCCTCTTTCATGTCCAATACCTCGTTTGTTTGTAAAGGAAAATGAGCTTTTAACACATTTTGATTCTGACGGGGGAAAAAGACAGACACAGGGAGAAATTTTTATTTTTCTTAATAAAAAGAATCAGTAAATCCTTTCCAGTTTTCTAGTTCAACTGATCACTCAAGCACCTTGGGAACCTAGGGATCTAGGGATCGGTAGGGAGTGAACGTGAAGGTGTTTCCTCCACCAGGTCCATTTTGGATAGGATTCTGTGGAGCTCCCGCTTTGGAGGTAAACAGAATCCTTATAAGATATTCTAATCCCTCCATGTGAAATTCTTCCTCTTAGCCTCCAATCCCAGACTTGACACTTAAGCTATCGTTTTCTTCACCCAGAAAGTGGTGAACATGCATGCGCCTATGTATACGCTGTGTCTGAGACTCAAAGTGCCTCTCATTCTCTTATGCCCAAATTAAAATCTCTTAAGCCTTCTAAAGTGTAGTATTGGGAGGGATGTGAAATGCATACCTTAAGATGAATAGAACTTTTTAGATTGTAGGGTCCCAGCTCTATGGTGCTTTGAATGGTCTCTTGAGATGGGGTCAGGGATAGGCTAGACTGAAATACCTACAATATTTGAGTGCTTCTATTTCTTTTTTCTTCTCTATAGGGTTCTGTGGAAGCCCAGTGTGGGATTGTTCTCAACGGCCAAGGGGGAGTGATCAGAAGAGGTGAGTAGGAATACCTTGGCCCCAAATATTAGTCTCTAGTCTGTTTCTTTGTTTTGAAGACTTTGGGGAGACTTGTAAACATCAGATTCTTTGTCTGATGATTAAGAAAAGAATTATGTTAGTCAATTATTCTAGGACCATACAGGCATATCTACATTAAAAAGCCTCCTTTCTTCCATTGACACTTGAGTGCTGAGTGAGTCCCACTTATGCTGGGAACTCTCTACTCACAGCATGGTGACAGCATCAAAGTTAGGGAGAAAATTACTGGGATTTAAAAAAAAAAGTTTTCACACTTCTTTCCCTTCACCCATACCACATCCTGGAGCAGGATTTATGGTTTCTTTTAGACCTAATGTGCCAGCCACAGCCTGGGTGTTTGGGGTGATGGTGTTAGCTATGGGCCTTAAGGGATTCTGTGAAAGGCTGTATCATTGAAGCTTTCCAGGAGGCTAATGAGTCACCAATATTGTAGCTGCCTTATTATTTTTTTTTGAAACGTCCAGAACATGTCTTTCTTTAAGGCAGGGTGGGAGGAGGAGGTAGTGTTAGTGTTAAGTGTACTGGATAAAGCTTTCTTGTTCCCATCTGTTGAGGAAAACATCTGAATCCAGAGAGTTACCCATAGCGTTGGAAAGGGGGGTGAGGCGAGAGAAGAGAGGTTGCATTCAGCTGAGGCACTGAAGGGGGCTGTATCTCAGATGTTCCATTTTGACAAAAGGTTTTGAACTATGACATTCACAGGGCCTCAAGGCAGTACAGATTTTTACTGGCTTTGCTGCTTAACTGTACCCAGAGCCTCTGAAGTTTATTTTTCTAGCGTGCCCAGTAACCCGAGGAGTGCATGAGGCAAGAGGGACCAGCTGTTATCCCAACTTCATACGAATTAATAAGACAGCCTATTCACCAAACTAATTCCTGCTTCAGGGCCACAGTTGTCTCTAGTAACCAAACTGTTAAACTTCTGTTGGTACCAAATAACTGTCCCTTAGTCCATCTCCATTTCTTTCAAAGTTAGCTGAATGGTTTACCTGTTTTGGAGGGAGAAATGGCACTCTTTGAAAACAATGGAATATTTTGTGTTGAAACACAGATTTCCTGACCCAGGATCCACTATAAACACTAAGAGAGAAAACAAAGGATGTTTATCTTTTGTAACTTGGCTGCTCCAAAAGTGTGTGCCTGCACTGTATGTCAAATTTAAAAGAATTACTCGAATCTGTTGTTTCATATTTTTGAGATTTCAAAGTTAATTTTTAGTGTATAGATATCACTACTTATAGACATTTAAAAGGATTGCTATTAAGCTTTCCAGTCAGGCCTGTATTCAGCCATATTGAAATTACATGAAACGGACACAAGTTTATAAATGTTAAATTTAACTCTTCATTAACTTTTGGACAAATAAAACATACACCGTGAAAGGGGGGCTCAGTAAGTCTTGTTGATTGGGGTCTGTTGGGAAAGAAAAATAGTAAAGGTGGGGCCAAGCGCTCAGGGCGCACAGGCAGTACCGTGGTGCTGAAGGACAGCGCCACTAATTAGGGAATGAAGCCGCTACTTAGAGAGCGAGCTTTCCACCGCGGTTAGTGCATTCTGTTTCGTACTTGCTAAAATACCACTCCCAACGCCTGACTATCACATCCAAATGATTGTAGCACAGCTGACAAAATGAATTCCAGGTTTGGCGCTGGAACTGTAGACCCTGTGGAGTCAATAAAGTTTCCAGGGGTGGCCTTTCATCTGACCATCCAAGAGGAGTTAAGCTTTGAGGTGTCTAAAAGGTGGAAGTGCGCTCTTCTTCCCTCATCACAACCACGGAAGTGAAGTTCCTCGGGTGATATTTTCTTATTCTTGTACAATTCAGTACTTATTTGTTTCACTTTTAAAAAATCCTTCTCTTAGTCTGCTATTTTAAACCACGCGTTGATTGTGTAGGAGAAAAGTGCAACTCCCAAGGGAAAGAACCTGGAACTTCGGAGTTACGCCCTAGCAAAATCTGTAGCCTCCCCACCCGCTGAGTAATTCAGATCCAAGCATCTGAATTGTCTGAATTGTCCATTTTCACATGTCTTACAGGACAGGAGCAATCTGGGCTCTAGAGAGATAAGTGGGAGGGGGGATGGCGGAGGACCAGGGGGAGTGTTGCTTGACTCTGTAGCTGTCTGTGTTCACAATTTCCAAGTGGATAGCAAGGACTTTTATATTTTGTCAATGCTGCCAAGTCCCCTCATGCCAAAATACCCAGAAAACCCCTTCTCTTTATTGGCATGGTTGCACACAGAGAACGCTCAAATCAATAACTCAGCTCCTCTATGGTTCATCAGAAATAGAACATTTAAGTGTTCAGCTATTCCCTTCCCATTCCCCCTATGGTGCCAGTATCTGTTACTTTTGCAATCTACACTTTACAGACTGTCCTCTCTTAAAGTAGTCTTTTCGTTCCCTCATTTGCTCTCTTTTATTAACCTCTTGGATATGTTTACATCCCTGGTGGTATCCTGCTTCTACAATATTAGGAGAAATATATTTACTTCTCAAGACACTCCCTCTCAGGGTCTGCCTTGAGTAAAGATGCCTGCTTAAACGTGCTACCTGAGGTGGGTAGAAAGAAGCTGGCCTGGCTTGCAGATGGGTAGAGAGATGGGGAGTCATTGGTCCCTAAATTTGTAGTAAAGAACAAATGTCATTTCTCAGACTCACTTTGTTAAGTGTCAATTACATTTTTTTTCCCCTTGTAAACGAAGGCCTGATAGCCAAAAGATGATGTAGACAGACCGGGGAGGCAGTAGCGAGGTAATTACCACCTAGATAAAATATTTGCGGCCGCCTCGGAGGCCCAGCTCCCTGCGCGCTCACTCCCGGTTAATGGTGTGCGCGATTTTGCCCGCAGCTCCGCTCATCAGAACCAATAATCTTTACTTTACCCTGCACTCGCGTATCGATAGCTTCTCTCGCCTCGGGCGTTGGCTTTGATATGTTAATATTTCTGAGTAACAAATTCTGCAGAGATCATATTAATGTTGTTCGTACAGAGTGGAGCTTTGCCTTCGTTGAATATTCAGACAGTGGGTTTCAAAAGGCATCTCTCGAAGAAACGGGCTTCTATTTACAGGAGTCGCCTATGTTTTTAATCATTAAAAAAAAAAGGAAGAAAAGAGAAAAAAAGAAAGACCTACTCCTTTTTTTTTCAGTAGTGACTTTTCTGAGGCGTCCTCGGGCCCCTCCCTTTTGCAGACACCCAAGCTCTTTTATTTCTCTCAGAGTGTTTAATAATAAAATAATGATGAGGACCAAGACAGTGACTAAGCTAATCATGAATGGAGTCAGGGCTGGAATCGCAATATAGGGTTCCATTGGATAAAAGACCTCTAGCCTTCACATACTTAAGGAAGATGAGAACACTCAGAATTCCTGTATGTGGGTGGAAAGTGACATTTTGGCCCTGATCTCTTTTGTAAAATCAGGATGGCAAACTAAAAAAAAAAAAAAAAAAAAAGTGGGGGGATGAAAAAAGTGTAGAAGGGGCAGCGCCCTTGTTTCGCTTTGTGATCATCTTGCCTTGCAGCCCCAGGCTAATATCCAAAGCTTAAATACCGCTATAGCCTCTGGGCCACGCAGAGAGAGAACCCACCGGCCACTTGCAGTCAGGAGCACTTTCCCAATTGCCCTTGGCTACACAAAATACAAACTACTTTGAATCAAAACATTTTGAGGGGGAATTAATATGATTTGAACTCTGCGCGTTTTAAGGGAGCTGGAGTGTATCAGATCGCTGAGGTGAGTGGCTAGCCAAGAATGAGGCGTTTATACTCTCGCGCAAACATTGTCCGATCTGATTTAATTCTTTTTCAAAAGACAGTTTTAGCTTCTGCCGCCCTTTCTACCAATAATGGATAGGACAGAACTGGCACTTCTTGGGTTTTTTTGTTTTTTGTTTTTTTTTTTTTGCAGCCCTCAAGGCCACTGCCTTGCGCCTCCTCGCAAGGACACGCTCCTTGCTTTGGTCTTTTAGATCGTTGGTTGGACCTTGGGATCACACTCAGCAACTTTCAAAAGGAGCAAAACAGAGGGTAGCTTACTCTCTCCTTTGTCAACATCCTATCAGTGAATCTACCCTGAATCTCTTGTAGTTAAGCCGGCTCAAACTCACCCATCTCTTTGGTTCTTCAACCCTTTCAAATGAAAATAGAGCTGGAAACTTCATGTGCCTCCTTAATGCGAAAATGCACTTGAATTCAATCTCTTTTCCTGGACCTCCAAAAAAAAACAAACAAAACAAAACAAAACAAAAAAAACCGCATGCACCATCGAATCTAGAAGCACGGTTGGTTTGTTGGATAGCTATTTTTCAGGAGGAAAGAAGATGCTTTGATACTTTCTCCTCCTCCTCCTCCTCCTCCTCCTCCTCCTCCTCCTCCTCCTCCTCCCTCCTCCTCCTCCTCCTCGTTCTTTCCTGCTTGGAAAATCACCAGGACCTAAAGTACTTCATGCTTTGGGGACTCCTAATGAATCCCTGAATCCCTAAGCATACACTGGGACATACTATGAGACAGGAGGGATTTATCTGGTACCCAGTTCCCTTTCTTTTGTTTTGATGGAATGTAGAGCTGGCTCGGGAATAAGCTACAGCTATTTGATGTAGTAACACCTGTAATAGCACAGCCTTCCTTCGGAAAGCACAATTCCACAATTCGCTGCTGACACACCCTCAAAGGCCTACGTGAAGGCAGCTAAGTCCTCACCTTTTTGCTGTTTGAATACAATTAATATCTGCTGCCATAGGGGGAGGGGCTTCCCACTGGCAGGGGTAGAGAGTTGGTAAAGGGAGAAAGGCTAGAGGGGGGAAACAGCTCAAAAAGATCCTACCCCACCTATCGGACAAGAGGGACAAGAGTACCTCGCGGAAATGAAAACGCAAAACAAACAGGGACAGGAAACTCCTGTAACCGCTTACACATTTTTAATGTGTCAAGGAAAAAAAAAAGCGATCACTGGAGATGAAGAAGGGGAGGAAAAAAATCCCTACCGTTTGTATTTCTTTCATTTGAATTGTAAACATCTGTTTGGCTGTAAGGCGAACAGAACATTTATTTCAGCTCCTAAGATTTGGTCTAATTATGTCAACACAAACGTTTGGCCGAGTGGGGCGGTGCTGAGGTGTTATGACTGAGAGCTGCACACTGAGGCCTGGGGAGCTGAAGCAGGCTAGGAAGTATTGATCACACCTGCTAAGCTCCAGGTAGCCTCTTGGCACAACTGGGTGTGTTCTTAGGGGGTGGTTATGGTGTGACAACTCCCTGGAGATAACAAGTCTGGGGTGAGAAGAGGTTTACAATGTTTTGCTTCCCATTAGGTTGTGGAACAAACTATGAGTGAGCTCACAACCATCATAGCACTGATCCTGTGGTGTGGCAGCTGCTCACCACACCACAGAGCTGATGTTGGGTACTATTACTCAGGCTGCTGAGTATGCATCTGTCCACTTCCTGCAACACCTCTTCTAGAGATGGAAATAAAAAGGTGTGGATACCTTTCAAAGAGAGGGATTAAGAAAGAAAGGAGTGTTCTTCAAGTTGATAGGCCAAATTCCTCCTTGTCACCAATGCTTCCCCCCACCACCACCACCACCAACCTATGCTCTGAAGGCAGGAAGACAAATCCCCCAGGCCAACCAAGAGAAATATAGCTCCAGCCTTCTTTAGGCTACTCAGGATTTTCCAGAGTGTGAAGGACAGTCTAAACCTGTGTTCTTCTATGCCAGGTGTGCTTATAGCTACAAGACTTGGCTAACTTCTTCCTGTTATTTTACCAGAACAATGTCTTCCTTCCTTCCTTCCTTCCTTCCTTCCTTCCTTCCTTCCTTTCCTTCCTTCTTTTTTTCTTCCTTCCTTCCTTCCTCCCTCCCCCTCCCTCCCTCCCCCCTCTCTTTCCTTCCTTTTATCTATTATTTTTAAAAGCAGGTTCTAGACAAGTGTTCTTGAGACAATGCTTGACTGCTTATGTAGTTACTCATTAGAATTTACAGACTCATAAGAAATAGGTCTCTCGAAATTTACAAGCACTGGCCTCTGTAGAAATATCACTTCTCTGCGACATTCTTCTCTGAATAATATTGTACTTTTTTCTCTATATACATTGCTTCTCTAATGGGGAGGAAGAGAAATCCTGAGAAGTTCTGCATGACCTATCTGGCTCTGTTAACCAAGCCATCCCCAGCCTGATTGTTGAACGGAAAAAAATCAGTATTTCCCAATATCTGTAAGAGTTGAGGGACCTCAGAGGCACAGGGATGGCTTTGAGGGGGAGCACAGAATGACTACTGTTGATGGCTTGGTGAGATCACTTGGTGAGTGTCCTCTGAGTTCTCATCAACACTGTTGGTCTCAGTTCTACCACATCAGTATTTCCCTTAAAAATACAACACCCTGATTACTATGACTTTATTTTTTTTGTCTGCTCTCCTGAAAAGTAACCCACTGGGAAGAAAACTATCAGGTTCCCCAGGTTGATGTAAACTCTACAAGTTGCCCAATCTTTAGCCAGAATAAGAGTGTTCCCCAAGGCTGCAACAATGCCACGTATCAAAGCAACAGAAATTCCCTTTAAAGATTCTGTGACATAAAAAATAAAAGAGTCTAGAGTTGATGGATAATCCTGAATACAAAATAAATCCTTGAGGCAATTTGTGTGTGCATAAAGCATATTCTTAATATGCAGCCCATGTATCTTACCTAATACATGCCTATTTTAGCATAAACCAGAAGCCCAACATGGATGGAGGAGCAAAAACCACTCAGGGCTTGTAGAGTTCACAGATAGCTAGGTAGCTTATCCAGAGGATGTGCTGGGAATGAATAGCTTGCATTCAACCAAGCCAAAGGGTGATAGTTTCTGAATGCAGGCAAACTAGATTTAACTCATATTTCAAAATTTGTAACCATTTTTCTCTCTAAATAGATTACTAAATACAGGAAAAGTCTAAAATTGTATGGTCCCACACTTTTCTGGCAAGGGAAAAAAATGCTCAGACACTTAATTCCAATTCTTTAAGATTCCTCTTTCCAAAATACTCACTGTTATACAAGGAGAGATGCTTGATGTTAAGATATAAGTCTGCCTCTGATTCATAGTCACTGAGGGTAGAGGCACTCATTTAGGAGAAGAGTAGAGGGATATTGTATACTCACATTTATTTTTATTGAAATTGCCTTGAGTTAATTTCATGAGCCTTCAGTTCATTCAACTTTTGAGAAGTGACCCTCTTTTCTTTTCTTTTCTTTTCTTTTCTTTCTTTCCTTTCTTTCTCTCTCTCTCTCTCTCTCTCTCTCTCTCTCTCTCTCTTTCTTTCTTTCTTTCTTTCTTTCTTTCTTGTTTTTTGGTTTTTCGAGACAGGGTTTCTCTGTATAGCCCTGGCTGTCCTGGAACTCACTCTGTAGACCAGGCTGGCCTCAAACTCAGAGATCCACCTGCCTCTGCCTCCCAAGTGCTGGGATTAAAGGCGTGTGCCACCACCACCCGGCATTTCTTTTAAAAGGCACTTTGCATCTATAAGTACAGATTACAATAATTAATGAAAGGGAATGAGTGGCCAGCTAAGAATCTGTGAAATTCTACTAGCATTTTTGCTATTACTATTACTTTTGAAACCCTGTGGAAATTCAAAGTGGGGGAAGAATTAGTAAATTTGCATATTTCTAGCTGCTAAAGGAGATTCTTTATAGTTTTTTACTCTAAGACTGGGATTTTAGTTTAACAAGCAACAGACCTTAGGATCTCTTAGGTGTTAAAACCCAGGGCTTTTTTTTTTTTTTTCTAGAAAATGGTATGAGGAACTTGTTGGAATAGATGGAAGATTTAACTAGGGATACCTTGACAATATATCCTCCCCTCTTATATTGGGGAAACACTAGGGTATATAAAGTAGTTCAGAGTCATTAAGGGAGAAAGACATTTGACTACTGACAATTTCAAATGGAACTTAGGTAGGATGTTATTTACCGGAGCACAGGCAACTTCTCAGTGGCTACGCTACTGAAAGGACTATAATCCATTCCCCAGCACCCATTAGTTTCCAATAGTTCCTTGGAGACAAGCAAGGCCTCATGAACCGCTCCCTTGCCCATACTCTGGTAAATAACACCCTACCCATGCTCATGTAAACAACTAAAATTAAATATTAAATTCAATGAGTAACACAGAGAGGGTAGAGGAGGGAGGAAGAGAGCAGGAGGATGAGGGAAGGTAGTGGGGGCAAATATGACAAAATTTCATAATGAATGTAGATGCAACTGTCAAAGATAAAATATTAGAAAAAGAGAGAGAAACATGGGTCCTTGTGAAACAACTAGGAAGAAATCTAAACATCACAGGGATGAAAACATTTTAATGTTCTTTCTTTCTGGTGGGAGTCCTTTTACATATGTTTGTGTCCTCCCAGGTTTTTTTTAGGTGACATGTCCAGGAGACACCCCTGAGACTGATGATCAGAGAGAGGTTCCTTGCTGTAACTGCTTCTCTGTATTTCGTGGTAGAAGACAATAGGAGCATATTCTAGTCCAGTATTTCTCACACTTTAATGGGTATCAGCACCATGGGGCTTTCATTGAAATATAGATTGCAGATCAGGAACAAAATGGGATCTAAGATCCCACACTTGGTACAGGTTTCCTCCTAGAAATATGATACAGATCTCACTCTTAGGAAATGGATTTTGGACAACACTTGTCTGTGTTTGTCTCTTTCTAATTGTGTATTCCTCATTTCCTTTCCATCATAGTCCTGTTTCGAGACAAGTAACTTAAGCTTACCTACAACTAAAGTGAGAAAATCAAAAAATGCATGCTCAGATAAGACAGCTGCGAAGGGATAGAGAGGTGGCCTAACACTCTTGCAGAGGACCCGGATTCCTTCCCAGCACCCACAGGAAGCAGCTCACAACTACCTGTGACTCCAGTTCGACAGCATCTGGCACCGTTTTTGCCCCCTCAGAACACTTTACAGAAACTCAGAAAATCTTTTTTTTCCTAATAAAAGACAGAGCCAAGAGGTGGAGGTGTACACCTTTAATCCTAGCACTTGGGAGGCAGAGGCAGGGTGATCAAGGTCAGCCTGGTCTATAGAGCAAGTTCCAGGACAATCAAAGCTACACCAAGAAAGCCTGTCTCAAAAGAAAACCACACCAAACCAAACCAACATGTCAAACAACAAAAAAGAAAAGGAATGTGAATTTGGCAAAGAACCCTGAAAACTGTGCCCTCAGAGGTCTTGGAGCATATGAAGGTAGCCTTACAAACCAAGATCATAACCCCATCATCTTTGCAGGGTAGGCTTTGGCTGAGGATTTTTGGAGCAAGTTAGCAACTGGGCATTATGAAACCGTGACCAGTGATGCTCACTCTCGAGACTCCAAATCTGTTTTAGTCAATGGGAGCTGCCTTAGGTTAGGGAATGGAGTATGCTGCTTCTGTGGGAATGTAAGGATCAACAGGCTCTGACAAACTTGGAGAGAGAGATCTCCTGTTCCAGGAACTCCATCATGGTAAATGCTCCCGTGATGCTGTGCTTAGTGGTTACCATTGCCCTGCATCCTAGTGGGAGGGATGAAGCAGCCCTGTAACCATATTAGTCATATTTAACTCAGGTAACTAACACTGGACTTTATACTTTGATTGACACCTGTGCTGACAGTGAAGATTGAAGTATGCTGCCCAGATTTGAAGGGATTGTCACCTGCATTTTTGGCCATGAGCAGGTGATTTTGTTAGTATACATAAAGGTTGGTGACGTTAACTCATGGACAGGTCAAGGAAGATGGCCATTTATAAACATTTTGGAAAAAAGAAAAGCATACGTCACAAGTTTCTGTCTATTCTGTGTATGGGCACAATAACATATAGCTGTGGATTAATAGCAAGTACTTTTCTGAGGTTAATTAAGTCTTGATTTGGCGGCATTAATGTACGGTTGTGTTCCTTGACATAATAATGTTAAAATTAACACTGTAGATGAGACCTATGTTCTAGAAGGTGTAGATTTTGTCTGAAGTTACAAAAGTACACACAGATATTCTGTGTAATACACAAAATCCTAATTAGTACTTGGAGGGATATCTTCTGAGTAGCTTGATATAAGTGGTGGATAAATACAACTGTTGCTACATATCTCTTGATATGACATGCCTCTCACAGAGCTGTCCTCTTTCACTATTACTGACATATACGTTTTTCCCTCCTAAGGTGGCACCTGTGTGGTCAACCCCACAGACTTGTTTTGCTCAGTTCCTGGTCGTTTGTCTCTTCTCAGTTCTACTTCCAAATACAAGGTGACCATTGCTGAGGTAAAGAGGCGTCTCTCACCACCCGAGTGCCTCAATGCTTCACTTCTGGGAGGCATTCTGAGGAGGTAAGCCAAATCTGTGTCCTGCCAATGTGTCTCTGGTAACTGAGCTGATATCACTCCGTCTTTTTATCTTCTATTGAGTGTGGTATCCTCCAGGAGGTCTAGCCATCTCACAATTTCTTCTAAATATTATCTAACCAAAGTTGATTTTTATTTGATTTTGGACAGGGCAAAATCAAAGAATGGTGGCCGTTGCCTGAGAGAGAAACTGGACAGGCTCGGCCTAAACTTGCCTGCAGGAAGACGGAAAGCAGCCAACGTTACCTTGCTCACTTCTTTAGTTGAAGGTATGACTTCACACTGGCTAGTGCTACTACAAGCCTTGGTTAATTTTACTGCTTTACTGCAGTTTTGTTAAGGGTAATAGTTAACAATTATAGGAGAATTTTCTGATTAATTTTGACAATGATTAATCTTGTCTCCATTTGCCTCCATAGAAAATATAGCTAATTCACGGAATCCATCAATTGCTTTACTGAGCTTGGCAATCATAGGGAAGACAGAATAAAACAGTGGAAGACGCATGATACTTCTTCATTAACAGCAGCAAAAATCTGGCCACAGTCTTCTCATCTCATTATTAGATTAGGGTTTGAATGAATTTAGTTTAATCCTTTGCGACTCAGTAAAAGATCCATGGGATAAACAACCTTAGGAGGTTGATAACGTTATTGAGCCTGAAAGCAGATAGCATTAAACATTATAGACAACTTTGACAGGGTCTCACTATGCAGCTCTAGCTGATTTGGAGCTCCGTAGAGAACTGTCTGCTTCTGACTCCCCAAAACTGGCATTAACGGTGAGGGCTACCATCCCCAGAAACTTGTAGGCATTCTTAAAGCACATTGAAGTTCATGCCTCTGAGAGGGTAAACTGAGTCAGACAGAGCTTGAGACTAAGAACTTCTACATACAAGGAGGTGGAAACATACTGTCAAGAGTTGCTTTTTCCTCTCATATGTTTCCCTTCGTTTCTTCTGAATGGATTAAAATATACATTTTCATAAAAGCCCTTTCTAAGGAGCAGCTATATAGAGTTTTGATGTCAGAGGAAAGCAGTTAAAAAAAAAAACAACCTAGAATCCTATTGTTTTAAAGACAGATGGTGGATAGCTTCCTTTCCTTGATGAGTGTTCTAAGAACACATCTTTGAGACTTTTGTTGCATCAGCTAGCTTCTGTGTACGATGCTGTGGGGCGTGGAAAGTGAAGAGAATAAGTTAATACACTGGTTTTCCCCATATTATAAGTGTGTAGCATCTATTTGTGCAACATTAAACATTTCTTAGCCAGACATTGAGCACACAAGAGTAATCTAGCGTAGAGAAGACTGGCAGGAGGCCAGCATGGACTCCATGGTTAATTCTAGCATACCTTTGGTTACTGAGCTAAATACTTTTAACAAAACAAACAAACACACAAACCAAAACTTAAAGGAAAGTATAGTGACTGCATTCTCAACATTTGTCTTGACAAAAAATAGCTTTGTTAATTCTGCTATCAATAATGGTCTTAGCTTTTGTTTCATTCCCTGGGTTGGGTTTTGTTTGGTTCAGTGTTTTAAGGCAAGGTCTCATGGTACAGGAAACATTAGCCCAAAACATCCATCCTCCTGCTTTGACCTCTTGAATGACTGATCAGCTTATACGTATTCATCAGCCATCTCAGCTTGGTAGCAGTTATCTTCGCTTCCAGCTTTAACAGTAATAGCAACAACAACCAAAGCAATAAGACTTTGGCAGCTAACATTTCAATTTAATCAAAGTTACTCTTAAAGGGTGGTCATCGATGACCCTAAATCTGAACTCTGAAGTGATCCAAATAATCCAGACTTTGAATTCTAACATGAAGTTTGGGGGTTCAGAATTATTTTACATTTAGAATTTCATGTTAGAGATGTTCAATTAGTAATTCCATGCAAGTATTTTAAAATCTGAAAAGGAGGTTCCAAGATTCATAACACTGTGGCCCTGAGGATTGTGGGTAAAGGAAAGTTGGCCTGTGCCTTGTCCTGATTCTTGCTTTGTCTTTGCTGCCCGAGAAACCTTCTCTGTGATGAGACATCGTACTTATTATCCACATATATGTGCCAGTGAAAGTAGAGCAAGATTTTAAAAAAAGGAAAAAGGAGAAAGAAATGTACTAACTATAAACTAAAATGGACAACACTTTCTGTTCATTTTAAGAAAAATGTTTTATTACGTATTTTCATTTATTCACTGTTTTTGTTTGGTTGGTTTTGCTTGTCAAGACAGTGTTTCTCTGTGTTGCTCTGAGTGTCCTAGAACTCACTCTAAGGCCAGGCTGACCTCGAACTCAGAGATCTGTTGCCTCTGTCTCCAGAGTGCTGGCATTAAAGGCATGTGCCACCTCTACCTGGCTTGAGGATTGTTTTTAAAGGAGAAAACACTTAGGTGGAATACCACAAGTTTGAGAATCACATAAAATGATAGACTATGAGCATTTCACTCCCCTCCCAGAAATTCTCAAACTATTTTCTTATCTTAAAATTGCCTATTCACTTTCTTTTTTTTAATTTTAAGATTTATGATTTCTATATAATGCGTATGAGAGTCTTCCTGAATGTATATGTATGTACTGTGTGTGTGGTTGGTACCTGGTGAGGTTACAAAAGGGCATTGGATCCCCTGGAACTGGAGTTACAGAAGGTCATGAATAATTGTCGAGAGAGCTAAGAATCAAACCTGGGCTCTCTGGAAGAGCAGCCATTTCTCTCAACTGTTGATCCATCTCTTCAGCCCCTCTATGGGCTTTCTTTTTAACTTACAATTTTGTGGAAAATATTACACTATTTCTCCATCATTTTTCATTCACATCTGTCCTTTATCCTCTGGATTCTTCTCCGTTATTCAGGCATACATCTCAGTGACCAGGAACTAACCATCAGCTTTTGCAGACCTAGTTGTTCAAGAGTATAGAAGGAGTTGGTGATGTAGTCACTGCTGCCCATCACTTTTTCCTTACCTACAGTCTCCTACACTCATCAGCATTTAGCATGAGAGGGCTCTGTTCACCAGAACAGAACGCTTCATGGACCAGTCCTGCTGCTTCTGCAAAGCCTCACACAGCTTTGTTGGGCAACCTCTGGGGTTCTGAAACACCACTGATTTAAGTCGTTTGATATAAATGCCTAGAAGAGCAGTGATTAAGGAGGCCAAGTCTTCCTTTTTCCTCTTCTTCTTCCTCCTCTTCATCTTTCTGCCCGCCCATCTCTCTCAACAGTGTGGAGTCTCAGCAAAAGAAATGTTTTATTTCCAAAGGCTGTACATGACTTCCCTTCAGTCTTTGCTAGATGGAACCCCGTGTTACTGTTGCTGACATCATTAGCTTCAAATTTGTAAATTTCCAGACCTGCCCTGTTTCTTACCTTATGGGAACTAGTGTTCTACCTGTAAAACCTGTTAATGTTTAGCACTAAATCCTTGACTTTCTAAGAATAATCTCATTATTAAAACTGATATTAAAGTTAGGATGGTTAGTTTACCTGGCTGGCCTCCATTTTCCTCATCTATAAATATAAGACCGCAGTGTCTATGATAACTAGGGGAATTTTTGTTGTTACTCCTCATATTCCTCCTTGGTGTTTAGCAGCTTAACCCAGTGGCATCTTGCTTTGTCCTGGCCACAGTCTGACCTATTCCTCATTAGTAGTCCTCCTCTCTATCTTGGTCTTATCAGGGACCAAGAACCCACAGTTCTTTTGTCTATAATTCCACAGTTCTGAGGTCCTAAGAGTCTTGTTAATACATCTTGAAAAGAGGATAGAAATGAAATACACTATCTCACCCTGTCTGTTCTTTATCACTGCTAAATTTGTGAGAATCTATCACTTGATCATACCTAAGGTAAGGGTAAGCTCAGGTTATGTTTGTAAACGTTGCCTCTCTAAGAAGAGATGTCTCCACAATAACTCAGGAATATATGAAGAGAAAAGCTCAGTAACTAAGGGTTGGTATCATGGCAGGTAGAGTTTTCTGTCACTGAATCTCATGACCTGATCCCCTGGCTTGCAGAAGTATGCTATGGCACATGTTCCCCCTTCCCTCCCATGCAAAATATAAAATTTAAATGTAATAAATTTATCTACTAAAAACATGTTCTCAAAAGACAATGTTTTGATAGTCGAACCCCATATTTATTCAACACTGTATTGTATGGCTTTTGTATAATTAATGATGTTAGCATCAGTGAAATACTTAGCACCAGGACGGCACAGGAGAACCTAAAGGAGATTAAATATTACACTTCAGTTTTCCTTCACCCTCACCTCAGAAACAGTTAAGAGTATGGCTTCTACTGATGAATAAGCCAGTGTGAACTCACATCTACCTGTCAACTACTATAAGGAGGCAATCAGTTATTGTAAGTGTTCTTATGTATGAAGCAGCAGCAGTGGCAGCATTGTACTCATGAGGTCATGGTGAAGAGTCACCACAATACCTTTAAACCCATGAGAATAATGAGCAGCCCAAGCAAGAAAACTAAAGCTAAAAGATTAACTGTTCTGTATAGGATCATACAGTTGTAGAACAAAGAGATATGGGTCCAGTTTTTCAGCTTTGCAAACTTAAAGTCTGTTTTCCATTTTGACTTGTTTTTGTGGCATGGTGACCTGCCACAAATTTGATTCTTAACTTGAATGAAAGAAGAAAATAGAGACTGCAGTCCAGTACGTTTTTACCTTGCAAGGTGCTCCTGCTGTTCCTGTGAACTGTAAGCAGGCATTTCTGACTCTCTCTTACCCATCACTAATTATAAGCTTGTAAAAATTTTGTTAAATCTTCTGCCACTTAATTCTCTCAAAGGAGAATAGCATTAATGTTTATTTGTGCTTCTAATTTGTAGTAATCAATAACATTATTCAAAGTTACTGATGAACTTTACAAAACTTTCATTCAAAATGTAATAAAACTGTATCTTTATAATAAGTGAAAAAATTGTATGTTGGGTGTGTTGTGTGTGCTCTTATATGTGCCTGTGTATGTGCGTATGTGGGAGAGAGAGAGAGAGAGAGAGAGAGAGAGAGAGAGAGAGAGAGCGAGAGCACATATGCAGAGTTCAGAGAATAACCCCATAATGAATGGTCCTCATTCCTCATGTTCCAGCTTGTTTGCAACCTGGTCAATGAACTTCTAGATATTCTCCTGTGTCAACCTACCTTTTTGCCATAGGAATGTTGGAATTACAGACATGTGCTACACCATCTGCCTTTATTTCCATTCTTGCCACCCAAACTCAGATCTGTTCTCTCCCACAGCAACCCCTCTACCAACTGAGGCCTTGTCCCAGCCTAATAGAAGTGACTTATCATCGATATCTTGTCTACTCTGTCTTTTAGTTTATGTGACTGCACTTCCAATAATGAAGGAAACATAGCATAACCTACATAGCAGAAAATGCTTTCCCGTAGGCAAGAGAGCTGGCCAGGAAAGTCTCTAGGTGTTCTTGTCTACGATGTTTTACTTTAGAGGGAATTCCTTGTGATTTAAAGAAATAAAACCCTCTAGAATCATTGTGCTCTCAACACTGATCATATACCTAAGAAGTTTAAGAGTAATCTTCACACAGGCATGGACAATATGGATTATTCTGATAAACAAGCTTAAAAGGCTAGCCTTAAATGACCACTGAATGTTGTGTGTCTAAAAGGGCGACCATCTGCCAGACAGCTCCTTCACAGGCCTTTCAAACATTCCCATTACTCCCACCCTGTGATACATGTGGTCACCTTCTTTCAAAACCTGCATGTGATGTAGAAAGTGAGGCTGTGATAGCTCTGATTGATGTTCACTTTAGTTACACAGCCACCAGGAAGAACAGTGAGTAAGGGACCCTAGTTTTCCCTTTTGCACATAGAGAATCTGGCACTGCTATGTCTTTGGGGGCATAATTTTGCATTTCAAAGCCAACAGTGGAGTTGACCTCAATATATTTAATTATAACAGAACTTAGGTTAGTCACTCATTGTAAGGCCTCTTTTTCACTTTTTTTTTTGCAGACCAATGAGAATTACAGATACATTTCTTCATAGCACAAGAGCAATTCTAAAAAGGAATCTCTGGTTTTAATAACTTGCAATTAGGTAACAATTAAATATCATTATGCAATATCTCAGGACTCTTTTCCAGATTCATTAATTGGTCTCAGTAAACTTTTCCATCCGTAGGATATCATAGGCATTCAAATATTACTTGGAGATTATATCCTTAAATGTCTTCTTTCTTGCTACTCCTCTGGTTTGTCTTTTTACTCCTCTTCATTTTAATATTTTAATCAGTTTTGTGGTGAAGGGAGGTATTTTCTTACAGATGAGGAGAAACAGGATGCCTCACAACTTCATCTGCGCTTGAAACATGCTAAAGGGGTCCTTGGACTCCTCTTGTTACTTATGGAGAATGTCGGTGTATTTGTGCTCTTGGCCTCAGTCTTTGGTCCGTTGGTTATTATCATTCTTGTAAATAGTGAGTCTTACTGAAAAACTGACATCTTTACAAATGTCTCAGTTATGGTTTTACTGCTGTGAACAGACACCATGACCAAGGCAACTCTCATAAAGGACAACATTTAATTGGGGCTGGCTTACAGGCTCAGTGGTT
The DNA here is from genome assembly GCF_004785775.1 of Grammomys surdaster. Classification (NCBI taxonomy): domain Eukaryota; kingdom Metazoa; phylum Chordata; class Mammalia; order Rodentia; family Muridae; genus Grammomys; species Grammomys surdaster. The sequence goes on from NW_021604617.1 coordinate 15,434,000, forward strand.
TAGTCCATTATCATCAAGGCAAAAGCATGGCAGCATCCAGGCAGAGATGGTGCAGGCAGAGCTGAGAGTTCAACATCTTCATCTCAAGACTGCTAGTCTAAGACTGACTTCCAGGCAGCTAGGGTAAGGGCCTTATAGCCTATATCCACAGACATCCCTTCTCTAATAGGGCCACACCTTCTAGTAGTGCCACTTTCTGGGCCGAGCATACACAAACCATCACAACAATGTTTTTTAGTTTTTTTCTTTCCTCCTTTTAAAAATTCTGCTTCTCAGAGACTGTATCCCTGATAATGGGCTGTTCAAACACTTAATTTCTGATTATTTTCTATTCCTTACATTTATCAAAAGTCACAGCTCTTTAATCAAATCACAGATTATATTTAAATATCAGAATCTTAAAATCATCAAAATTTAATATACAAAAATCATTGAGTTCAAAATGAAGTCTTTCTAAGAACAGGATTTTGCTCCTTAATATATTTTAAAATAGACAACACATGCACATGATATAAGACCCAAATGTTAATAAAAGGGGATATACGCTCTGTTTCAAGTCAGCCACTTCCTTTCACAGAAGAAAGCAAACAACTTGTCCCTCTGTTTTATTTATTCCAAGAATATAATTATGTATGTATTTACTTCATTTTTAAATGAAATTATAGTACTGTATGTCATGAAGTTGTGCTTTATGTTTTAGTACTTAGTCTTCATGGACATTCTTTTTCCTAATACATATGAGTTGTTGGTTCTTTCAGCCATCGATGACATAACATTGAGTAAACATATTACAATTTATTTTCAATTTTAATTATTTTTTTATTTTTGAGTTTACAATATAACTGCAATATTTCCCCTATTACCCTTATGTCTTCCAAACCCTTCTATATACTTCTCCTTGCTGCCTTTCAAATTCATGGCATCATTTTTCATTAATTGTTTTTACAGACAAGTAACATTATATAGATTAAGCTTGTTGTACTTATGTATTTAGGAACACACATACACACACACATATACTACACTCTAATGAGTCTTCAACTTAATATGTCTAAAGCATTTTCGGTTTTGACCATTTAAATAGTGCGATGATAAATAGCCTCTTGTTTGTATGCTCATACAAACACCCAAGAACATTTAGAACATTTATGATTAATTCTTAGGAGCAATGTTCCAAAATCAATGGATAAAGTGCCTGAAGTTTTGGTAAACTATAAGCAGTTTATTCTCAGTCACTGTTGTAAATGTGTAATCTTTATCACACTGTGGGTAAGACGTTTGCATGGTAGTGTCTCCCTGTGTTTTTACATAAGAGATGGGAGCTCAAGTTTTTAGTGTTTGCTAATTGCATGGATTGAAAAAAAATCTCTCCCTTAAAATTTAGGTTCAATACAGGCTTATACTTATGAACTGTACTTTCTACACACCGACTTTGTAGAGTCAGTGTATAGGGTAACTTTTCCATATTTTAAAAATATAACGAAGTTGATTGTTGCAAACTTCCTTATCACCAGCCCTCCAGATCTCATTTACTCACTGTTGCAGGGCTTTTTGTGCTTGTTTATACCCTTCATTAAAATTAATTATTGTCTGGTAATTTCAGGCATATATATGTAGAGTGTTCTTTAATCACAATCCCTGTCTCATTATCCGCTCTTCTTCTAACCATGTTCAGGCATTTGGCATGCATGATAACGTGATCATATCGCTCATGTAATTTTTGAAATTTCAGTTTTGACTATAGTATATTAAAAAGGGCCCTCTAGTCTAAAAAACCACAAAAGCATCATCCTATTTTTTAAAAATTACTTTGTGATTTTACTCTTTATACTTAAATCTTTGATCCATCTGGGATTTGCTTTGTTGTTGGATCTATGGTATAGATCCAACTTTAATTCTTTCCAGATGGCCACCCAGTTGTCCCAACACCTTTTATTGATAATCCATCATTTTCCTACTAATTTGAAAAACAAGCTACATCTTCCAATTACATTTCTTAATACTTTTTTGAGTAGAATGATGTCTTTGTTTCCCTGATGCTATTTTTGATCCTGTTACCATGTTCCCTTTCTTGTTTCCAGAACTGATATTATATTAGCCATGTATGTTAGCGCCTTGTGAACATATAGCTAGATAGAACTTGCAATTTATTAGTAACTCAGTGACTACTGCCTTCTTCTGATGTAATCCACAGACCCCTTAGACAGGAGAATATGTGTAGTCCATCTGCATAATGCTTTCTTGTCTTCTTAGGGGAGAGGGCATTTTCGGGGTTTGTTTGCTTTGTGTTTTGTTTTTGTTTGTTTTTTTTAAGATTTATTTATTTTCTGTATGTGAGTATACTGTCACTATCTTCAGACACACCAGAAGAGGACATCAGATCCTGTTACAGATGGTTGTGAGCCACCATGTGGTTGCTGAGGATTGAACTCAGGACCTTTAGAAGAGTAGTCAGTGCTCTTAATGGCTGAGCCATCTCTCCAGCCTAAGGAGAGAGATTTTCAACCACAGCAGAAGGGAACTAATTCAGGAGCTTTCACAAAAAGCTGAAGCCATAATATTAGAGATTAATTAATATTTGTGAAATCTAATGTTTTGGGTTTTTTCTCCCTTTTAAGCAAAAACGTGATTTAGAAGGATAGCAAGGGTTCAGACACTGTGTCTTCAAGTGTACCTTGTTTTATTAAATGTCCCCACTGACATATGATAGACTCTTATTTATATTAGTTTGTAGTATGTAGCCAATGCTTCTAGCAAGTTTCTCATTTATCTTTTGTGTTCTATTGCTAGCATACCTCACAAGACTTCTATGATTAACCAATAAAATATTTGAGCGACTAGTTGTCACAGATCAGGTATTCTGATAATCATGGGGCATTGAAGAAGGTACAGAACTATTGTGTTGGGACACACAATGTAGATATTTGAAAATAGTCATCATTTACCTAGGGAAATTGCCAGATTATGAGACACGTAGCTTTGCCAGTGAGGTCATGTTGTAGATGGCATTCCTTTCAGAAAAAGCTGGCACACATAGTAGACATGTTTGCTTGATGTTTCAGCTCTAGGATTTCATTGTAATTTCAAGTTGTAAGAGAATTTATTTGCAGAGCAGTGCAGACCTGTGCTCACAGACATTTATGAGTCTGCAGCAAAAGAGTGACATAGCTCAGGACCTGCCTTGGCTACAGAAAGAATTCAAGGCCAGCTTGGGCAATTCAGCGAGAGCCTGTCTCAAAAAGGAAACGTGAAGAGGAGCTGAGGATGAAACTCAGTTCTAGAATACTTTCTTAGAATCCCGAAGGTCTTAGGTTGAATCTTCAGTACTGCAGAAGAAAAAGAGAGAGAAAGAGAGAGGGGGGAGGAGGGGGGTAAAGATTTGGATATTGTTAAATTTATTAATAGGTACTCCTTGAAATAATCTTCTCTTTCACAACACATGTAAATTATGTTGAAGTCATAGATATGTGACCAGTGTTCAAAATATATGTTTTGCTTTTATTTAATGATACTAGATGTCGCAATAGTAAATTAAATCTCATATTGAGGTAATATTATAACGATGACTACTGATAAAGATTTTCTAAGGAATTACAAGGCAAAGCACCATTTCACACAGACCACTGGTGAAGATTTAGCTCTAAAATGTACGTTTTCCCTGAGGATACGATTATTTTAAAGAAAAATTCCTCACACGTACACACATTTGAAAACTCAGATGCATTTACTTCTGATTTAAGAGTAAGTCCAGAAGCTGGAGAGATGCATGTGCAATTAAGAGCACATGCTCCTTTTCTAAAAGACAAGAGCTCTGTTTCCTACAGTCACATCAAACACCACAAAACTGCCTATACCTCCAGCTACAGGAAATCCCATGCCTTCTTCTGGACCCCTGTCTTCCAGAAACACACGGCATCTCTTCACAAAGACACACATGCATACAAGAGAATGAAAATAAATCTCTGAAACTAATAAATTTAGACACCCGTTTCTTTTGTGACCCAGCTCTCAGTATGACAGCCAATTGACTTTTCATCGGAAAATCCTTTGCCCTTAACTTTCCACTTAATTTTCTCTAATGTTTTCCCTCCGAGTTTTAGTTTTGCTGTGGTGTATGCAAAACTGAGTCCCCAGAGACACGGCGAGCAAGATGCATGCTGATGTTCTTGCCGTGCTTTGGAATTCATTTGTACCTGCCGTTTAAGACCATGACTTAATAAGTGATTACCTAAAACATTGAATTGTCACGCTGTAATGTCACATTTTAAAGATGGGCACGTGTTTCCGGTTGGCACATACACTCTAAAGCCTTTTTTTGCAAGCATTAATCGCATCAGTATAGACTTCTAAACTGGGCATCTCTCGATATAAAATTAATCTAGTTTTTAAGTTAGCACGTTGCTGTTTTCACATAAAAGGTTGATGTCTGAGTGACATAATAAATTGAAATAAACAGAAAATTTAAACCCTCTCAGAACTATAGCAACTTATTCTATCCTTTGGAGAACAAATGAGTCCCTGGCCACTTATATGAATAGGAAGGAAAATGTTCTTGGTCCTTCTTAGGATACTCTTTACACCACCGATAACTGTCCATTGCTTAGAGTCAGAGAAACACATTGTTATTTGCCCAAATCAATCAAAACTCAGAGAAGCTTATCCACATACTTTTCTTACCCTAAGATTTATTTTTTTCTTAAGCCCGTTGACACAAAGGCATCCGCTAGAAAGAATTGCGCTTGGTAAGTTTTCTTGGTTTTGGAGACTGTGTGTTTTAATCGACAGGTCCATTATTTGTTGATGCTAGGATTGTCACACACGAAGCTTTTGTGCAGTGATATACACATTTTAACTACATATCAGGATGTCTTCACTTGCCACTTCTTTGATGTAGCATCACTATACATCCTGTGACAATGTTACACTGTGAGCCATGGAAAGCAGTAAACAGAAGTAGGGGAAGGGAGGGTCTGGCTGTCACTGTAAATGTAAATAGCAGCTGTTCTTCTCCAACTATTTTTAAATCTACCACAGGGTAGAGCTTTGCACAAAATGGGATAATCATCAAAGAACCAGGTCTCAGCACAAAATTCAAGAGGCACGTTGCAGTCTTCCTAGATGACCTATGTCTATGATTCTCAACCTGTGGGTCGCGACCCCCACAGCCTCCCTTCACAGGATTTGTTTAAGACCATCAGAAAACCTAGATATTCACATTATAATTTAAAACAGTAGCGAAATTACTGTTAAGAGGTAGCAACAAAAATGATTTTATGGTTGGGGGTCACCACAAACACAAGGAACTGTATTAAAGGGTGGTAGCCTTAGGAAGGTTGAGAGGACTGATGTATGTTAACCGTGTATTAAGACATTAGTTACATACGTCCTTCTGTGTAAATGATGGATTTACAGCTAACCTGATGTGTGCAACGTTGCTTGCTCTATAGATCTGGAAGGTGGCATACCCACACTGTCATTGTGCTGGTCTGAAATGACCTTTGCATCTTTCTTAAGAACTGCAAGTTTGTCTTCTGGTCAGGTACAATAGCCATATTTGTTGGTTCCAACTTTGACATTCCTATCTTCAAGTGTGAAATTTCACAAGTAATTCACTTTGTCATTTTTCTAGTAAAAGTAAGTAATCTATGCTATGTCCTTTATAAAAGATCTTTATTTCATTTCTTTCAAATATGAATGTATCTTTCTTCCTGAATCAGAGTGATACGCTGTTGAGAAATCAACACTTTTTAAATGCTGCTTGTTTGCTATAGCACCATCCAAAACAAGTAAATATTAACGAAATTAATTTATTAATATTTAAATTAATTGATCACATGTTAATTAAATATAAATTAAATTAAATACTTGAAATATTAAATGTTGAGTATAAAGAAACCCTTTACATTTAGTCATAGCATCTCTGTTTTAAATGAAGGCAACGATATTTTCTAATATATAAATAAACACATACACACAAGTCCAAGTGTTTCTCATTGTAGAGTGTGGAGCGAGCATGCCTTAGTCAGCTAATTCACAAAACGCTATCTGTTACTTCAATGATATGCTTACTTCATTGAGATGTTTTTTTCCTATTAAGTTAGGATCTTCTGGAAAGTCTTATATTGTCAGAAGGAGATAACTGTTTATAAAATGCAAGATTAGAGGAGAAAAACCATTAGTAATATTAGCATTTATTGATAAATAAAATTTAAACATATTTAAACAAATGAAACTGCCTACTTTAAAAAAAAATTGGTTGATACCTGTTCACATTGAAAATTCCATGCAGGTTCCCAACTAAATCTGTGAATCAGATACAGCAGGTTACCTTGTTCAAATACTCTTTTCTGAAATAAACAAAAGTCAATTCCCCGAAAATAAATTATATATATATATATATATATATATATATATATATATATATATATATTTAGATAGATAGATAGATAGATAGATAGATAGATAGATAGATAGATAGCTTGAATTGTGTGTGTCTGTGTATAGGAATGTGCACAAGAATACTGTTGTCTGAGGACAGTGGAGGAGAGTGTGGAACCTCTGATGGCTGGACTTACAGGCAGTTGTGAACCATCCCACTTAGGTGCTGGGAACAAGACTGCCATCCTCTGTGAGGGCAACACACATGCTCAACTACTCAGGCACTCCCCCAGAGCTCTGTTCATGTCTAGCCTGTAGATATGAAGTATATAAATAAGGGTGAAGCTGCATCTTAGTGGGACAAATACTTGCCTAGCGTTTGCCCAAACTGGACTTGATATGCTCTCTCTCCGTTTCCCCCACTCACACCCAACACATATACACATCATACCCAAAAGTCATGATTGAAGTGCCCCTAGTCTTATATCTCTTATTTAGCATAGATGGGGAGGTCACAGAATCTCAAGAGACTAAATATAGAAACTCAGTTATATACAAACTGATACTTTTTTAAAGAGGAAGTTTAGAATTTCCTCTGAAAATAGCACGAATAGAGTTGTAGTATAATTAATCAACATGTGGTAGAGTGCACTTAGTATAAGAAGAATAGATATATGGGGTTTTTATTATAAAATTCTTTCGACTTTTCTGCCTGCTTTTTTTTTTTTAATTTCTTTTTTTTTTTTTTTTGAACATGAAATGCTTTTTTTTTATAGCATGTTTTACAAGGGGAGGGGGTAAGAGGGTCCAGGTGGTGGAAAAGTACAAAATCTTCTTGGCCTGTGCCTTGAAACATGTCATGGTCTATATGGTACACTGCCTTGAATTATGATCTACCTGCAGTTCTTCAGAAGATATGATACACTGCTTGAGTTATGGTCTCCCTGCTATTCTTAAGAAGACATGGTACTCTGCTTTGAGTCTATCTTTCTGCCTGCTTTTTAAAAATGTGTCTGAGGGAAAAAAAAACTTGAATAGAATTTTTAGTTGTAAGAAAGTTTAAGAGGACTTTGGGGGAGGGGGGACTCTACAGCCTGAACACTACTTCCTCAGCTTTCTGGAATCTTAAACAGCCTTTCTGTTCTTTATACCTGTTAACTTTGTTAGTTTGTTTCCCAAACTAAAAGCCTTGTTTTTAATAGAAAAACAGTATTACGCTTAGAATATTTTTTTGATGTCACCTGATCTGTTTGTATATACCTTTTCATATCTATGACTATCTCTCCTCTTAATCTCTCCTACTATCTGTTTTTATGCATTCCTGGTGCTTACTCATCAACAAGTTTCCTAGGAGCACACAGCAAGTTCAAGACTATAACTTTTTAGAGTGTTAGGTTGGCCAGTGTTAAATGAGGATCACGTGATATTGTCATCAAGCCTAATTCTTTTTTACTTTTATATGGAAACATTTGATTAACTATGTGGCTATCGGGTCACTCCTGCCCTATGATTCCCATCTTCTCTTACTTCTGTAAGACACATTACCAATCATTTGATATTTGTAATACCACACCTCCTATCTCTACACCAATACACATGGACAGGTATTGTATACAGTGCTTACAAAGATGGAGTGAAAACCATAAATTGCTATTGTAGTACTTAATTTCTTCCTATTATGCCTGGTAGAGTTGCTATGACTATTCCAGTTTGGGTGTGTGTGCCTACGTTTGCAAGTGTGCGTGCATGTGTGTGTGCATGTGTTTGTGTGCATGCACATGTGTGAAAACATACTAGATAGAGGTCAGAGGACAATCTTGGAAATCTCTTGCTTTTTCCATCTTGATGTTGGTTCTGAGATTGACTTCAGTGTTCAAGTTTGTGTGGCAAGAATTTTACCCACTCAGTCATCCACCCTCCCCACGGCTTGCTTTTAGACAAGGTCTCATGTGGTCTAGTTGGCCTCAAACCTGCTCCATAGCTTCCTGATTTTCTGTCAAGCTGACGATCAAACCCAGGGCCTCATACAAGCTAAGCAAGTTCTTTAACTACATCCCCAGGCCAAAGAAACCACTATTTTAAGTACTGTTCTGTCTTACTATTACATCTGATTAAGCATGCCATGAAAATGACTCAACGGTTAGGAATACTAACCTAATGGCTGCTCTTCCAGAAGACCCAGGTTCAATTGCCAACACCCACGTAACAGCTCATAACTGCCTGTAATTCCAGTTCTGGAGAGTCTCGTACTCTCATACAGACATATAATCCGTCTAAACACCAATGCAAATATAGCAATAAAACAAAAATTTTAAAAAGATTACCCTGAATAAAGTCATCACTGAGTACATGTGTAGCAGAGTTTGATTTATATATTTGTGCACATACTTATACATTTTGCATTTTATATACTTGTGTGTGTGCAAGCCCTGGCACACAATGGCATGCATGTTTCTAGAGATTATATCTCTTGCCTTCTAGGCTAGCAGCTTACCACTAAGCAAGCTCGATTCTCAGTCAGAAATTAGGATTTTAAAATAAATTTTATCTGTCAGGTAAGGCTTTTGATTAAGCAATTTTAGAAACATTGACCATTACACTCCAGAATGATTTTCATCAGTAAATATGACTTTCTTAGTAAGATATTTTTATGCCACTTATTAAAATTTTACTTGCACTCAATATTTTATGGACAAGCAGAAGTTGTTTATGATTCTGCTGTGTACTACATTTTCCAAAGCAGTACAGTACATCAGAGCCTTCCAGAAGGCCTGATGTTGATAGTATTATAGTCATATAATAAACTATCTCTAACACTGCAGTGTAAAATTCATGAAAGTATTTCATTTTATAAACTAATAACTTTCAAAGTCTTTTGAGTTCATTGCTGTGTAGTTTGATCAGCCTCATGGAAAAGTCATCAGAATGGCTTGTCTACAGATTATAGACATTGATCTGAGCAGCAACAAACATGTATACACATTGATACACACACACACACACACACACACACACACACACACACACACACACATCCAAGGAGCTTTTTCATTGGTGATGGTGAATAGAATTGTGGTGGAGTGAGACATTCGAAGAAAAGTGACAAAACTCCTGAGTCATAGATTTGTTGCGTTTTACCTGGAAAGTTCCTGTTCCTTTGTTTTCATTGTCATGCCTCACAGATGCCACCCCTCCCCCTACCAAGTTAAACTAGATAGAAACATTGTTTAAATTAGGTAGAAACAAAATGTTGCAGTTGACCACAGCCACATCTGAAAGTTGGAGAAAACTCACAGAGTTGCCCTTGTAAGGTCGACTATGGATAAGCCAGTGACTTGTGTTTTCTGCCAACAGGTGAGGCTTTGCACTTGGCTCGGGATTTTGGCTACACATGTGAAACAGAGTTTCCAGCCAAGGCAGTAGGAGAACATCTCGCCAGACAACATATGGAACAGAAAGAACAGACAGCAAGAAAAAAGATGATCCTTGCCACCAAGTAAGTGCTGTGGAGAAGACTTTGTGCACCTTCATCTCCAGTTTTCCTGTCTCCTTTGAATGACAGTCTAGAACATACGAGTTCTCTAAAAACAAGGAGGTTCACATTCTAGCAACAAAATAAATTCTACCAGAATTCTACCATCTGCATGAAAGCATCAAGGTTTACGTGATTAGAAACTGAACGATCAAGACAATCCCTATTAGAATATGCAGAAATTAGGCCAACTAGAGGGCTCAACAGCTAAAGTCACTTACCCCCAAATGCTCACAGACATGAGTTCAATACAAGATCTCATGTGATGGGAAGAAATCCTGCAAGTTACCATCCAACTTCAGTTGTGCGTTATCACGTGTACATGCATGCACGCACACACACACACACACATAAAGAGAAAAATATAATAAAATTTCCAAATTTACATGAAGTACAAAATTCTTTCAGTGACATAACCAATCACTGATTTCCATCTTTGATAAATATTATATTTCACTGTATTTCAGGATAATTTGTAAAATACAAAGTTACAGAAAAATTTGGTTACATGCATTTACCCTCCTAAAGTATCTTTGTTTCTAGTGTTTGGTAATTTACCAAATATTTTGGTATAATTAAGATAATTGTTTCGGCAGAACGATAGAAACTAGATCCATCTTGAACCAGACATAATATCTATTATTTGGTTGAAAGAAAACACAGAAAACTTCTTCACTGGATTATAAATAAATATGCTTAACAGTGTATCTATGTTAAGTCAGATCAGCTAGTGATCTTAATTAAATGTTGTTACTTTAAATAGCAATAGTCAGTAGAAACACCAAACTTTAAGTCCATAAATTTGCTAAAATTCTTAACCTCCTTAAGGACAATGACGTAAGGGACAAAGTTAGAATGTTGTGAGTCACTGAAGATCATCTTTGTTACATAATTTGTAACATGACATTTTTGTTTCCAGACAAAAGAGTCTTTTCATATCTCAGCTTCAGAAAGGAGAATTTTAATAAGAATGAAAGTAGCCCAAATAATAATTCTCTAACTGTCCTGTGGAGAGGGTGGTAATTACCACTGAATCCTACAGGATGTCATCTGTATTTAAGGACATAAGCTGCCCTGTGTCCTCGAAATAAGTGACAAGATTATAAAATCCAATTGATAGCTAGAGAGCGCTGTCCTGTGCTGAATTATCTAGCAAGAGTTCAAGCTTGTAAGCTTTGCTTTTCGCTCTTCACTCACCAATTGGACTATAATTTGCAACGCTGTCTGGACGAGAATGAGGTCGGGCTGTAAAACTGTAAATTGATTTATTCAATGATCTAAATAATTGTTGGTCTTTAGTTGTTTAAAATACATTTCAATCTGAGAGAAAAATGAAGACTTGACTTGAAACTAGTCTAATCTTTGTGGGGGAAAAAAGACTGTAATGATGGGGTATTGCATCAGAGCTCATATCCTTTGTCCAAAACTCTGGAGCATGAGGCTATATTTATGTTTTTAGTTAGAAATATGTTTATGTTTTAGTTAGGTAGCAATGTATCAGTCTTATGTAACATGGAACCGTAGAGATGGTGGCACCACAAAATGCCACCAAATATATAAGTAAAGTTGCACTCAACTATTTAAACTCAATTAATATCCTGAAAGGTATTCAGTTTCACTTCAGAGAGAGGAGTTCCATAAAAGTACATAAAGTAAATTCCTAACAACACACTTGGCAAAAAAAAAAAAATCGAGTTTCAATATCTATAGAAAAAGGTCCCAACAGCAGACAAAGGAGTCACAGACACATCCATTGCCACTGTTAGGAGTCCCGCCAAAACACCAAGCTAACAGACATAGCATAGACAGAGGATATGGCGCACACCCATGCAGGCCCTGGTCTTGCTGCTTCTGTCTTGTAAGCCCATGAGAGCCTGCGTAGTTGATTCAGTGGACCATGTTTTCCTTGTGTCCTCCATCGCCACTAAGTCTTACCATCTTTCCTCCCCTTTTTCCACTGGATTCCCAAGCTCTGAGGGGAGGGATCCAATAGAGATCTGCAATTTAGAATCTCCCTCCAAATAATGTCTGGCCGTGGGTCTCTGCACCTTCTCCAATCTCCTGCAAGAGGAAGCATATCTGATGATAACTACATGAGGTACCTACCCTAGGTCTTTGGGCTATCCAAGTTCCTGTCAGGCATGAGCTCCCTCTTGTGGTATCAGCCTCAAGTTAAACCTGACGACATTGGTTGGCGGCTCCCACAAGCTATGCAAGGCCATTTCCCCAGCACATCTTGCAGACAGGACCTTCCCGATCAGGTTTCACTTTCCATAACCTACAGAGTACCTGTCCACAGCAAAGAGACAAGGGATGAAGGTTCCAGGCAGGCACCTTCTATACCTCTCCGTGTTCAGTGAGCTGTTTTCATGCTGTCCTCAACCACGAGGCCTTCTTGTCACTTTTCTGTCTGTTGGTGTCCACCCTAGCATCAACCTGAGTTGTTTCAGGATCTCCACAAAAGCCCCTCAGCCAACAACTCAAACCAATGCAACCCTGGCCCGTCACTATCTTGCCTTGATACAAAAGATGACCAGTTCAAACTCCCTATCATCCACAATTCGGAGTTCTCACTAGCGTCACCCTCAGATTCCAGGAAGTTTTCATTACACTAAGCTTCCACACATCACCTCCTCCCCATATTCCCTAGTTCCAGCTGTCTCTCCCTGCACTCTCGCACACCACCACCACCATCACCGTGTACCCATCCCCACCCACCTCCAGTCACCCACACAATCTATTCTATTTCCCCTTCACAGGGAGTTTCACGTATCCCTCCTAAAGCCCTCCTTGTTATTAAGCCTATGCAGATTGCAATTTAACATTTACTAAACCACTAGTATCCACTTGTGAGTACGCACCATGTTTGTCTGTCAGGATCTGGGTTACCTCACTCAAGTTGATTTATTTTTCTAGTTTCATCCATTCGTCTGTAAGTTTAACAGCTAAAGTAACACTCCATTGTGTAAACGTACTACATTTTCTTTATCCAGCCTTCGGTTGAGAGACATCTAGGTTGTTTCCAGTTTCTGACTATTATGAGTAAAGACACAGTGAGCAGAGTGGAATAAATGGTGTGTGTGCATGTGCGCGCATGCTCATGGATGCACACACTCACATGCACGCATACATGTGTACATATACACAGGCATACAAGTGGAGATCAGAAGACAACCTTCAGGAAGTTGGTTCTCATCCTCCTCCATGTGGATCCAGGGAATGAAACTGACACTTCACACTCGGTGGCAAACAGCTTCACCTGCTGAGCCACCTACCCAGCCCTCTTGTCATCTATTAAATAAATAATTGTCAGATGATCTGAAGCAGACTTTTTATTACCCTAATGGTCATTTGGAGTGATCTGATCTTTCTGCACTTGCTCATAATGACAAGCAAAGTCAAACCACTGTTTATATGTTTTTTCATCCTGTGTTTTCTTTTTAAACATTTAGTTAGTTAGTTAGTTAGTTAGTTAGTTAATGTATATAAATACACTATTGCTCTCTTTAGACACAACAGAAGAGGGCATGGATCCCATTACAGATGGTTGTGAGCTACCATGTGGTTGCTGGGAATTGAACTCAGGACCTCTGGAAGAGCAGTCAGTGTGTTAACTGCTGAGCCATCTCTCTAGCCTCAAACCACTGTATTTTACAATAGCCTCTACACAATAACAGATAAACATACAAAATAACTATATTATCCCTTGGATATCAGTTATTCTCTTCTATAAATGAAGAATGTGTTTAGAAAATGTTTTCATATTAATTGATTTCATTCTGTAGCTGCTGCATTCATTCATTTTATTATATATATATATATTTTTTTTTTAAAAACATATTTTCTGGCCTGGAAAATGGCTCAGTGGATACAAAATTTCTTTCACTGTAACCATACAGAACTGAAATTGAATTCCCAGAAGTCACATAAAACCAAGTACTGGTTCTGTTATCCCATGGCTCTTACAGTGAAATAGGAGGCACAGACAGGATAATACAAGGAGATCATGGGTCAGCTACCCTGGTGTGTGTGAAGGGGCAAAACAACAGAGGCACTTTCTTATAAAAGCAAAAGGTGAGGTTTGATGTTGAGGCTGTCCACTGAGCTCCACAGGTGTACCATGGCATGTACATGCCCACACTCACACACAAAAACACCCATATGCACACGTGCACAAACACACGCGCACACACACAAAGACTTTAAAATAGTATTTTCTTAAATGTTTTGGTTTTTTACAATTGTTTCTGCAGAGGTTTAACTGATATTTATGATACACAGCAATGTTTTTGATTACATACAGGCTAGAATTCATAACCATATAAGACAAGAAGAATGGCAGGAAAAGGTCTGCAAAGTACCAGCTGTAACAGAATAGTGCATAAAGTTTTTTTTAAGACCTGTGGAATAATCTGGGATTAAGAGATCATTGACTTCAAACACCAAGGCATGAAAAGAGTCAAAAAAAGCAAATTATATTGGGGAAGAGAATTTTCCAAAGTTAACTTGAATTATGACTTTGAATGATGTAAGCCTTTAGTTAAAATTGTCTATAGATGTGATGTTCTTAAGAACACACACACATTTGTAATCTTTTAAAGACAATTGCTATTTACAGTTCTCTCATATGAATTTTCTTTTATCCTGCGATTAACATGTAAAGATAAACTTTTAAAAAGAACATAGATTTGGTCAGTGTCTTAGAGAATGGGTTACTATCATCTTCTGACCCTGCAAAGTCAGTGCAATGGAACTTGAGACTGCTGACTGAAAAATTCTCATCTCCTTTAAAGGAGAAACAGACTTTGATAGATAATACCTCATTAAACTAGAAGTTCATTTCAAGAATGCAATTTAAACATTGTAACCTTTGTTGTAGGCAAATTTGTAAAGAATTCCAAGACCTCCTGAGCCAAGATAGATCACCACTGGGATCCTCCAGACCTACTCCCATTCTAGACCTTGACATCCAGAGGCACTTAACCCATTTCAGGTAAGACAGCTTTTCCCATCTGCTTAGAATCTGGGCAGCTAAACCAACCACACCCAGCCCTCCAGGATTCTGTACTGCCATCACAGTTTCAGTTAGAGATATACTTATATTAATAAAAATAATAATTGTTCTACTCTGTTTGGAATGCTATGACAAGGTACTCTAAACTGGATAATGTATAGAAGATATAAGTGCATAGATTAGATTTTGGGACGGAGAAGCCTGAGAGTAAGATGCTCGCAGAATCAGTATCTGCTGAAGACTGCTCTTCAGATCCTTTAACTCAGTACTGTGTGATGAAAGGGGCCAACAAACTTCCAAGAGACTCTTCTTAAGGACATGAATCCAACCTTCCAAGACTTAATCACCTCCTGAGACTGCTTATTTTGGTATTGTATTAAGGTTCAGTTTCGGTGTATGAATTTGAGGAGAAGAAGACACAAATATTTAGACAACAGCAGTGACAGCCTAAATACTTGAGACTATCAAGTTAAGAAAATATAGTGATTGAAGCATTTTAGATCACAAAATCTAATACCTTTCATACCTATCAAGAAACTATGGCTTCATGAAAGTGAATATTATTAGATCAAATCTTTATCCACGATTCTGAAATCTTTTAAACAGTTATTTATGTTGATAGGATAAATTGTTAAGTTAACAGATCTGATTGAAATTAACTAAATATCAATGACTAAATCTTTAGGAGTACATTAATGTTTTTTTAAATAAACTTAGAAAGTATAAATGATCCTTTTTCCTTAGATTTATTTATCTGATGTGTATGAGTACACTGTCGCTATCTTCAAACACACCAAAAGAGGGCAGCAGATTCCATTACAGATGGTTGTGAGCCACCATGCAGTTGCTGAGAATTGAACTCAGAACCTCTGGAAGAGCAGTCAGTGCTCTTAACGACTAAGTCATCTCTCTAGTCATGCATAAATGGTTCTTAAACATATGATACTGAAATGAATTACTAAAAGCATACTTTAAGTTTCCAATTCTGAGATACTTTGGAAATATATAGAATATCTTTCTGTTTACTCTCTCGATTTATTAAGAGAAAGAAAGTTGTCACTGCTTAGATAGTTTTTCCACTTCAGAACTCTAAAATTGTAGTGTTATACAATATCCCTCATTCATACAAAAAATAAAACATTTTATTTCCTTTTAGGTATCATTTGGTAGAAAATGTAAACAATGTTAGGGAGAGGTTAATTCATAAGCTGGGATGGTGGGCACACATATAATTAATACCAGTTCTTGGGAGGCCGAGGCAGCAAGCATTGAGAGAGCATTCAGGGACAGTTCATGGACTACATAGAGAGCCACTATCTCAAAAATGAGCAAACAAAATTAATATACACAAGAACTGAAAGTGTCTCCAATACCTGATTAAGTTCTTTTTTTTTTTTTTTGAAGGTTAAGAACTATTTATTAGATTTTGAAAGGAAAAACCCAAGGCAATCAACCTACGAATCTTTTAATTTTTTAAAAAAAATTCCTTTTACTATTTTCGGAAAATAATTTTTTTCCTATAACATATTCTGATTATTGTTTCCCCTCCTCCAACTTCTCCCAGATCCTCCCCACATCCCCAACTATCCAAATTCACTCCTTCCTCTCTTATTAGAATACAAATAGGCATATTAATAATAATTAATAATAATAAATAAAACAAAAAACCTACTAATACAAACAGAAAAGCTGCTCAGAATTATGACTGTTGAAGATGATGCACAATTATCTGCCTAATAAATGCTTAAGTAATTTTGTTTGTACAAACAGAGCATTGTAAACACCGTATTTTCTCTTAATTTACCATAGTTCTACTCAAGTTCCCACAAACACAAGCTTCTCAGATTCTATTTTGGATTTATTTTTCAAAATTGTGGAAGACATAGTGAGTACATTTCTCAGAATTTTATCTGCCTCTCCATGGAAGCATTAGGGACAAGTGCAATAAAGCTACGAGGGAAAAGAATGTCTAGACATTTCAGAGCACAAGGTTTTAGAATCAGGAGAGCCACTTTCAGACTCAGGTCCTATTATGTGTGAGATGGGCTGCGTGGGGTAACTTTCAAACTTTTGCTTGGGTTCCTATATAAAACCTCTGTGTTATGTGTAGTAATGAGCTGAAATGAGACAAGAAATAAATTTAACATTTAGTAAATGCTGTATTGCTTGTCTCCAGCAACGATGCAAGCTTAAAAGGAATTGGTTCTCCCAGGATTATCTCCACCTTGGGTTGTGTATATTTATATATTAAAGGGTTTGTTAGATTCACATGTTAAGCTTTATTATTTATGTATTTATTTATTTAAATTTAAATTGGGATCTAACAATGTTTGCAAAGTTACACATTTATAAAGATTTTACTATTGAGATGCAGAGAGCCTACACCATAAGGATGAGTTTATTTCTAATTAGGCATGCCAATATCATCATCTGACAGTGACTTCATCTCTTCTGGACCAGAACAAAAATGGGCTTTAGCCTGAATATCAGTTTCTGAAGGAAATAAATAGGTAGAAGACTTGGCATACTCAGCACAGGTTTGCTAGCTTGTTGATACTTTTGCAAGCTATAAACTTAATGCCACAAGTGTGTGTGTGTGTGTGTATTCTATGTACAGATGTGCATGAGAGGGCCCCAGAGGAGGATGTCTAGTCTCCTGCTTTTTTAATCTCTACCTCCAAAGACTGGGTCTCTCACTGAACCCACAGCCTGCTCCTTTGCGGCTAGACTGGCTGCCTAGCTAGTCAAAGCAATCCTCCTGTCTCCCTTCCATACAGTGCGGGGAGTTATAGACCCCAGCCCAGACACACATCTGTCTTTTTATGTGGGTGCTGGGGATCAAACTTTGGTTCTCATTTTTCTACAGCAAGCAAACACTTTGCCTGTAAGCCATCTATCTTCCCAGCCCACAGAAATCTTTAGAACCAACTCTGATTTCTAAAATAAGAAGTGTGCAACACTCCTATGGGCTTTGTATTTTCTTATTTACCTTGCTACTTGGTAATATGGTAACAAAGTAGTGTTTACCAGGGAACTAAAGAACTAAAATAGCCAGAGAGTGGAGAAGCACACGTTAATCCCAGCTCTCCGGAGGTAGGCATATCTTTGAGTTCAAGGCCAGCTGGTCTACAGGACAGTCAAGGTTACACAGAGAAATTCTGTCTTGAAAGAACTAAATAGGTAACTGGCTGCTTCTGCTCTCAGGAAAAATGAGATTATAGCTGAGAGTCAAGGCTCTCAAAATATGTGACTAGAGATTCTCAATCACAATTTGAAACATAAAACTATATGTTTAAATATTCTAAACTCCACACTTAAGTACACTAAATGTATAACAGTTTTAAGAGCAATTAATAAATACAGTAATTAATAATGACTTTAGAATAGTAGCATATCTAAATTTTAGTGTTTATATTTGAAGACTTTGAATATCTCAATTGTGATTTCTTGTTTATTTTACTTTTTAAGCACTTATCAGAATTTTGATTTAATTTTTATAATATTCCAGACTGTTTATTTGTATAAAGCCTGCTAGTTTCTTAGGATACTGGAAGTCACTGGGTTTAAAATTCATTTTGGGGCTGGTGAGATGGCTCAGCGGTTAAGAGCACTGACTGCTCTTCTAGAGGTCATGAGTTCAAATCCCAGCAACCACATGGTGGCTCACGACCATCTGCAATGAGATCTGATGCCCTCATATGGGTGTCTGAAGACAGCGACAGTGTACTTACATATAAAAAATAAATAAATCTTTAAAAAAAAATTCATTTTGCAGAAAATTTCCTAAAGTCTATGTTTTGTAAGTTTTTCGAAAAACATAAAGTGTACCCCATCTTCTTTCATCATTTGAATTCAGCTCTATAGTTAAGAATATTTACATTGCTGTGAGAAGCTCCTAATGTTTGTATTTTACAAAACTTATACATTATATCCACTTATAACAACTTCACGTTTCCCTGGCTCTCTGGCCCCAGAACACATCTTCCTACTTTTCATTTCTGTGACTCTGATTGCAAATTATACAATAGATGTCTTTTATGACTACTTATTTAATCAAGCACAGTTTATTGTGGGTGCATAACTGTTACTGCATATGTCATAATTCCCTTCCCTTTAAGACCATATAATATTCCAGTATAAGTGTACCCACATCTATTATATTTGTTAGCTTGCTCAAAGATTTGTACTTCTCCACATCCTCTCCAACACCTCCTGTTGACTTTTAAAAAATTATAGTAACTCACCTTTCTCTGTACTTTTAATTTGCACCTTCCTAAGGACCAATGATTCTGAACATGTGTTTGTTAGCCGTTTGTCATGGAAATATATTCATTAGTCTCAAGTTCCTCACTGGGTGACTGATTCTGTGCTATGCTGAAGTACATCATTGTTTATTTTTATATTAACCTTTTATATTAAATATTAGAGTCAAAATTTGAAAATTCTTTCTTATCTTCAAAAAGTTGCCTTTCCCTACTACTGGATGTGTCTTTGAAGCAAATTTTTAGGTTTTTGCTATAGACTAATTTGTATATTGTTACAATGATTGTCTATGCTTTCTGCCTTACATCAGAGAATACTTGCTAAATCCAATGTCTTGAGGCTTTCTCCTACGCTGTCTTCTAAGAGTTTTACATTTTTAGATCTTATATTTAGGTCTTTGATCCATTTTGTGCTAATTTCTATAAATAGTTTAAAGCATGTAGCTTCGCTCTTTCCTATGTCAAAATTACATCATTTTAAACACAGCTGTCGTTTTCAGCTCCAACCCAGATTGAAGGCTCCTGATGCAGATTTGTAGGATTTAAGTGTATGCCTGGTTTCACTTTGCATGCATTTTTAATAGCAACACTAGCATTTTTACCAATGTAACTATTGAACAAATTCACAATTTTAACAATAGACATTTTAACAAGAGGTTAGTAAATTATGGCTCATTGATCAGCCCTGAAAAGACTATATAGTTTGTAAGTGTGGTCATTCAATTTGTCCTCATAGCAAAATTACCAATGAAGCTCTTTTACAAACCTAAAGGATTATAGCCAATGTATCAAAAATGAGACTGAGGGATTTATGTTAGTTTCCAAGTCTGATAGCTAGGTTTGAGAAACATAGTCCTAAGGCCTTCCTAGCTTTTAGCGTTTTATCTCATCATTTGAAAGAAATATGATGTTTGATGCATCTTTTAAAACATGTATGTGTGCACATGCTATCACATGCATAGAGGTCAGAGGACAGCTTGCTGTAGTCAGTTCTCTCCTTCTACTATTTGGCTCCCCAGAATGGAAATCAGGCATGCAGCAAGAGCACTGACCTGCCAAATCATCTTTCTGAACCACAAATTCATTTATCAGAAAAGGCAGTAAAAAAAAAAAAATGGGTGAATTTGTGACTTAGATAATAATGCATTGAAAAGGTTCTTCATATATGATTTTGCTAATAACCTGGGTAAAAATGCATTAGACAAGAGTGTGTCTTTTTGTTGTTGATGTCATTGCTGCTGCTGCTGCTGCTGCTGCTGCTGCTGCTGCTGCTGGATTTTGGATTTTGCTGTCGGTGGCAACTGATAGTAGTGGAAAGAGGACCAAGAGAAACATGCTACTCTGCCTTGAAGTTAACACAGGCAATTGGCAGAGTAGGGTTCTCTACAATTTATGCTGAGTACTGGCTGGACAAAGGAGTACAGAAGGAACAGGATCGGATAGGCATAGAAGATTCTGTAATTAGTAACTTCCATCTGTGTTACTATTTTGTTTAACCAAAGTCTTCAGAGTGCTCGACATACCTTACAGGATTGTGGACTCAGTATCTTGAGAGTTGTGTCTTACTTTCAGCAGACTGTGTTTAGACAATGAGGCGGGGTGGGAAGGGAAGTGGTCTGGCCCTGTAAAGCAAAGATAACTATCTCTAGTTTTTCCTGCAGATGACATATCATTGAGCTCTGGAAAGCTGTGACAATAGTAGTGACCGTTCTTAGCAGTCAGGCACAGCCTTCGGAGAGGCTTGTTTCCATCAACATGGCAGGAGTCAGGTTTATTCATCATTTATCCCTTACTGAGTACCATCAACAGTAGGAATTGTCATAGCAAACACAGCAGACACCACAGCACCTACCAGGAGCGGGGAACAGATACGACTGAAATCTGCAGGCTTCTCTCATGGACTGTTTCTGGTGATGTCAATTAGTACATGATTATATAAGGCAGAAGGAGAGGAAAGGAGAGGGCAGACAACTCAATTGAAAACCACAGCCCTAGTTGTCTGAACTCTTTAACAGTTCATGATTTTGAGATTCAAATAGATTATAAAAATATCTCCATTCCTTGTCTCTCATGTTCTCACAATTTCCTTGAGCATGAGGTCACAGGAGCACATGGGTCCATATAAATAAGAAGTTAGAACATCATTAATACTCAACACAGAGAGGATGGGCCTGTCAGTAAAACCAGAATTCTATTTCAGCACAAACCTTGGGAGACTGAAATCTTAGTTCTCACTTTGCATCACTGTGCCACTGGATAGTGTATAAAGATGAGGGGTCAGTACATTCTTTTGGAACTTCTAAATTAATGGAAAACAAGTAAATATAAAGCTGGGTTTTGTGGCTTTATTCTATAATCCCAGCATTTGAGAGACTGATGCAGAAAGATTGCCATGTGTTCAAGGCCAGCCTAGGCTATATAATGAGTACCAGGTGAGCCAGGGTTATGTAGCAAGACACTAAGAGAGTCGATCAAAACAAAAACATATAATGACAAAGAATAGACTCAGTATTGATAATTACCCGAGGCAAACAAAAAAGTCTTTCATCTTTGTATGTGTTGTATCTAACCTATATTAAATGATATAGTGATCATATTTCACTTGGGTATTGCTATGTCTTATACAGTTTCACCCCCATGCCCAGGACCATGGGCCTGGGAAGGAAAGTGATAGGCCTGCTTAATTCTCCAGTATGAGTTAAAAAGTCTACTAATATCTTCCTGTCTTTAGAAACGGACTCTTTTACCATTGCTGTTACTCTTTGGAACGAAGGAATATATAGACATGCTGATGATGATTATTATTTCCTGGTTGGGTCTCAGTGTTGGAAGGTCCCTTCAACTTATGACTCTTCTTCAACATTCAGATCTTTTCGCCTGGCATCCCTGCCAAGCTGTCAAATTTTCCAGGCTTGAAAACTTTCGGTGACAGCCTGCTCTTCTATCTGTAACAAGCCTATTAGAGGTGCCCTCCTCCCATTGATAGCATTCTCTCTCTAACATTTGTCTCCTTGAGGTCTTCGCATAGTCAATTTCATCCTGTTTCCAGCTTCCGAAGGCACCCAACTCTCATGTCCCCTGCTTCCTCTTCTCCTGTTACTCACTTCCATTTCTTTTTGTGTTCTGCGTAAGACAGGCATTCTCAGTAACTGCACTGGGATACTCTAAGTGCTCTGTCATTGTCAATATAGCCAGAGAATAAGTCCACCCCTACTGCGAGCATATTTACCCTCATCCTAGGAGCCTTCAGTGTACACATTTTTAAATAATCTATTTATTTTTCTTTCATGTATATTAGTCTTTTGTCTGCATGTCCATCTATGTGAGCATGTCAGTTCTCCCCCACCTCAGAACAGGAGTACAAACAGTTTGGAGCTTCCATGTGTGTGCTAGGAATTGAACGTGGGTCCTCTGGAAGAGAAGTCAGTGCTCTTAACCACTGAGCCATCTCTCCTGCCCAAGTGTGTACATTTTATTATTGCTGTTTTTGTTTGTTTTCCTGATTTCTTGTGATAGGACAATGGCTCGGAAGTTAATCAATAACAAATACAATAATAAAAACAACTATTTTGTTTTGCTCATCTTACAAAAACATTTTTTTAGTAAGAGAAATGAATATTTTGATTAAATCTTTAATCTAAAACCAAAATATCATGAAGTATAGAGCTAATTTTAGCACATAAGAGACAAAGTTCTCAAGTCTTCTTCAAAGAGTTCTTGGGCCTTCTAGGGGACTCACTGGGGAAAAGGACTTTTCACCAGGCCTGAAGAACTGAGTTCCTATGCCAGAACCCACAAGGTATGAGAGAACCGACTTCACCAAGTTGTCTTCTGACTTTCATACATGTGCTGCGGCTTTGTGCATTCAAGCAAATGTGCACACATACACAAAATATTCAGTTAATTCCATGGGTGAAAATGTCTATTTAGTCTATGAAATTATTTTTCAAGAGTTCTAGAAACTGTAGCCTGAATTGTGAAGGAAATTGTGTGCCCCCTACATGTGCTAACAACCAGTGCAAATAATTAGCTTTGAACAATGGATGCCCTGGAGAAAATAATAACACTTATTTAATGATTTTTTTATATTTCTGGGGTTTCTGTAGAAGAGGTGACCACAGGAAGATGGCAAGTATGACCAGAAGCAGGGGGGAGGAGAGGAAGGTCACTAGAGTTCTAAGTCAGGATCTGTAGCCAGAAACTTGGATTTAGAATACACTTCAACTGTCTAATCTTTCTCTGTACATTCCTTTGGAAGTTGATGCAGTTAAATTGCTTGTTGTCTTAGGTAGTATCCTTCCAGACAGTGATACATTTTTCCCCACTCTAGAGTTATTATCCCACTTATAATCACCCCTCATACTTTGTTTCTATAAGATCTTATTTCTTCTCTTTCCAGTTCACCAATACAGTCTTTTTTTAAGAATCAGAAGTTCAGTAACATTCACTTTTAAAAGCTTCTTTCCTAACTTTAATGTTATCCTACCCCTTTTTCAAAATGAAAATGTGATGTCCTTTAGATTGATGGAAATAGCTAATTGTTTTTAGCCTCTGGCATCTGTTCCTATACAAAGGAAAGTTCAGTGCAGATATATCAACATGTGATGAGGCCAAGACTGGCTTGGGTCTCCCTTCATGAACTCAATATTTTGTTCATTCTTAGTCAATTTTGCTAATAAATGGGATTAAAATAACCCAGGATCACAAAGACCATGTCCCTCTGGGATCTCAATGAGGCTGAGTTGATCGAAGAAATGTGGACTCACAGTGGCAGAGGGACCTTCATCTCCCAACGCAACAAACCACTAGGGACGTTATAGCCACACTTCTTCAACCTGAGATTTCAGACTGTCAGTCTCATAGCAAAGCCCTTGAAGCTTTTTTGTGACTGTTTTAGTTGAAGGACATTTGACTGTTGTATCTGTTGGCTCCCTGAACCTTCCTGGAGCTGAAATGTTGCTTAGCTCTGTGTTTATAAAACTCAGTCACGGAACCTTTTTGTATCTCATTATACCAACTTCTTCCAGAACCAAAGCTCTATAGCTGTGATTGTGATAGTGATGAAGACATTCAAGCAGTATAGCAGTGTTCTTTGGCCCTAGGGATATAAGTCCAATTCCCTGGATGCATTTAAGCCGCATGGGAATAGTTTTATAAATGCTGATCTTATGCATCTCATCCCAAACCAATTAAGTCAGGATCTCCAGGGTAAGATCCACAAAATGAAATAAGCTGGCAAGGGAATTTTTTTTTTTTAATGTGTGTTTGTGATTGAGGAAAAAAAAAAGAGCTTAAGAAATCATGGAATATTTGAGTGCTGTCAAGGGCACTCTGATGAGCAGATTTGGGTGGCTCCCACCATCCACCACCAGGGAACCAAACACTTTCATTATGTACCTTAATTAAATTCTACTTACAAAGCACTTGGGGCCATAGGAGAAGATAGGGTATGGAGGGAATAAGCATCATCAGCTAGTTTAGACTATGAAACATAGATATCTCTCAAATTATAGCAAAAATAAGCTTCCAATTTTCCCCCCAGGGTAAGGGTCTCTCACCCTAGCCTGTATTTAAAAGTTAATGCTACTTCCAGGAGTTAAAATAATTTCATCTACATGGTGCTAAACAAAAGTACAGTTTGGCAGAGAAGACCCAGAACCCTTTGCAGGTGTCATCTGGAGTTTATTTCCTAGACATTTGCCCTTCTTGTTTCCATGTTTGGAAGAATACACTTTTGTTGTGGACATCACCTAATGCTAATTGGTAGGATGCTCACAGAGCCTCAGATGACAGCTCAATCTTGTTCTTCAGTGAGTAAGTAGGTGGGGGTGTGTGTGACCAAATGGGAAGCTGGACCTCCCTTGGAGTCTTGCAGCTTGTATGCCTCCCAGAAACAAAAGAGCAGAACTGAGGTGAATACAAGAAGCCCCTGTGTGCAGCACTAGGAATCAAAGGATCCATGAGGGTAACTGTTCAAGAGCGGTGTAAGATAATGGAACAGTACAGTAGTAATAACCCCCAAGTTACTCCAGCCTTCTCATGCACCCAAAGAATGGACAGAAAGAGACCTATGCATCCAAATATTGTCTATATAGAAATTTGGAGGTGTGAGTATAGCTTCTGACTGGCTACTTGCTTAGTTGATATTTGGAGTGTCTTGGATGCAATGCCCAGTATACTCAAAAATAAGTTAAAATTTTACAAAATGATATTAGCTTTAACCTGTCTAAATGATGGTTACTTTTTCCTTCTTGGTTCAGATTTCTGGTGTGTAGGCTAATGATATAGACTGTTTTCAACAATTTTTGTAGCCTGAAAAAAAAAATGTGAAAATCCACCTGTGGTTAGCAGCCATAACTTTGTGGCCCAGTGTCCAGCAGAAAATAGTAAAGTCACTCTGCTTTATTTATTTTTCTTCCTCTCTCTCTCTCTCTCTCTCTCTCTCTCTCTCTCTCTCTCTCTCTCCCTCCTTCCCTCCCTCCCTCCCTCCCTCCCTCCCTCCCTCTCTCTCTCTCTCTCTCTCTCTCTCTCTCTCTCTCTCTCTTTCTTTCTTTCTTTCTTTTTTCAAGACAGGGTTTCTCTGTATAGCCCTGGCTGCCCTGGAAGTCACTCTGTAGACCAGGCTGACCTGGAACTCAGAAATCCACCTGCCTCTGCCTCCCAAATGCTGGGATTAAAGGTGTGCACCACCAATGCCCGGCTCACTTTGCTTTATTTTTAATAGATATTAAATCAGTGTTTGCTTGGTACATGTGAAGTTCTAGGTTCCAGAACCAATTCTTGTCAAAACCAAAAGGCATCAGAGGAGATCTCAGAGATTCTTAGGCAAATCCAGACATAGATACAGCAAGTCTGAAGAACAATTTGGAAATACAGAACCAGTTTGGTAGCATTTAACCAGCATAGACTAGCAGAATGTGATCCCTACTTACTTAGATGAAGGAAAATAAATTAGCTTTGGTTCTTTCGATAGATGTACACTATATTACCTAGATTTGAGCACATTCTGACTAAGCACTGATGCTTTTGACATTTCAAAAATAAAAGTGGGTAAGGCTTTGAACACAAGTAAAAAACAATATGCTTAACCAAGAATTATACAACCTCTTAGTTGTTTCTCTGTGGTTATGATAAAATACCATGAACAGAAGTAACTTGGGTAGGAAAGGGTTTATTTGGCTTAAAGGTTATAATACATCATGAAGGGAAGCCAAGGCAGGAACTGAAGCATGATCAGGAAGGATGGAGGAGCAATGAATGTTGTTTGCCAGCTGGCTCTCCATGGCTTGCTCAGCCTGGTTTCCTATAGTACCCAGGACAACCTGTCAAGGAGTAAAAACAAACAAACAAACAAACAAACAAATCAACACAACACACAAAGTATGAAGAAAATTGAAAATCTGAAAAAAATTATTAAATAGTTGTTTCTTGCTAGTTTTTTATAAATAATATCAAATACATTATAAACGTAAACAGTGTCTGTCATAACATGGATAGTATCTATCATCCTATTAGTAAAACCATAACTTGTTGTCTCAAACTCTTCTGTTCTACACAAAGGTCTGTTTTTTTCTATTGTTTCTGAGTCTCTGGTTTTGTTTCTTGATTGTTTGTTTTTGTTTTTGTTTTGTTGTTGTTTTGCTGTCAGAAACTACTGAGCCTAGCATGATGACACATGCCTGTAATTCCAGTACTTAGGAAGTGAGGACAGGGAAATATAGAATTCAAGGTCAGCTTTAACCAAAGTTAACACAGTGAATCTGAAGCCACCCTAAGCTATTTGAACCCCAGTAGCAAAAACTAAAGAAAACAACTCATAATGATTACAATGATTCAATACACTTTGGACGAAGGAAACTCTTAGACAACATTTAGCTGGGGGCTGGCTTACAGGTTCAGAGGTTCAGTCAATTGTCATGAAGATGGGAGCATGGCAGCATCCAGGCAGGCATGGTGCAGGGAGACCTGAGAGTTCTACATCTTCATGTGAAGACTGCTATGAGACTACCGACTGTCAGGCAGCTAGGATGAAGGTCTTAGGGCCAAAACCAACAGTGACACACCTACTCCAACAAGGCCACACTTTCTAATAGTGCCACTCCCTGGTCCTAGAATAAACAAGCAATCACACTCCTAAATTTCATATAATCGAATTTTGCCCACCAGTTAGGCTTGCTACCACATTAAGACATTTCAGAACTTCAATTTTATTATTCTGTACATGAACTCATTTCTCTACTTTAATAACCAACTGCCAAGTAAACACTCCAGAATGCTTTCAATCTCATAACTAATTAATAAGTTGAGCAGAGGGGGTTTAATGAGAGAGCCTTGCAGCCCTTCAACAAGGCTTAGTGCAGTCTGGCAACTACATTCAAATCCATACCTTGAGTGCCACTGCCCAATTAGTTGTAAGTGTACCCCATCTTGCTGTCACTGTGATTACTTTTTGGTCCAACTCATGGACCAAAATCACGTGTTTCAAAAATCACACAGTAAATTACATCAACACTGCTCATCTTACAGTTTTGAAAGGAAATACAGTTACACTGCAACACCTCCTCTCCCCCAAAGAAACCAAGACCCACTTCAGCTGCCATGTCTGCATTGTAACTATTCATGTTTTAGGCAATGCTGATAAGAAACTGGATCTCTCATATGAGTTTTGTGTATTTTTTATGTGTTTTTTAAGATAAAATGACTACGAAAAAGTGAGTTGAGTAGAATGCAGTAGAAAATGTGTCAAGCCCACCCAATGGAATATTTTTCAATCATACAAAATAGTCTACTGGGAAATCTAACAACATCAACAAGTCTCAGATAGATTAGGCTGGTGAATGCAGGCCAGCCTCAAGGGTCCATGGATGTTATGATTCAGTTTACATGTCATTCAGAGGAAAAACAAAATCTATAGCTACAGGAGTTAGAGCATCCGTTTTCCAGGAGTGGATGGTCGGGTCAGGGTTGAAAAAAAATGGATATGAGAAAATTTTGTGAATGATGGGAGTGGTTACACAAGTGTTTGTCAAAATATACCCAAGTACAAAAAAAAGCAAGAACTACTTTTTATAGAATCTGACTAGATAAGTTCATCCACTTAAAGAAATCATTATTATAATAATGGAGCCAGAGAGAGTGGTTTAGAGGTTAAGAACGCTGGCTGTTCTTCCAGAGGATTTGGATTAGATTCCCACTTGGCAGTTCACAGCATCTGTAAGTTCAGTTCCAGGGGACCTGGCACTCTATTCTGGACTCTGGGAGCACCAGGCACAGAAGTAGTGCCCAGGCACACATGTAGGTAAACACTGACATACATAAAATAAGATTAAAACTTATTAATATAGTATTATAGGGATTTCTGCTTAGCATGCTAAGCATGCAACACTAAGCAGGCAAATCTCTGTGAGATCAATGCCAGCCTGGTCTACAGACTGAGTTCTAAGACAGCCAGGGTTACACCTAGAAACCTCGTCTCAAAAAAAAAAAACCAAAAACAAGAAAGAAAGGCAGAAAGACGGCAGGCAGAAAGATAGAAAGGAAGGAAATGAGAGAGAGAGGAAGGGAGTGAGGGAGAGAGAAAAAATGCAGACACTTGTTATGAAGAAAAGGAAGTAGCTAGAAATTCTTAGAGAAGTTATGAGGATAGTAAAGAGAAACTGGGCATGGTGGTGCATGCTTTTAATCCAAGCCGTCGGTAGACAGACGTAGGGGGATCTCTGTGAATTCAAGGCCTACGTGGTCTATAGCATGGGTTCTATAGAGGACAGCCAGGGTTGTTAAACAGAGAAACCCTGTCATCCTGCCCCCCCCCAAAAAAAAGACACTCATGATTTAGCAGTTAAGAATGGATCTTTTAGAAAATACGGGTTTTTAAGTCACATGTAGAAAGTTCTGTAATAACTTCCTATAATATTAATTTTTGTCATTTTGGGTTTTTGAAACAGGGTCTCACTTTGTATCCCTTGTTCTCTATGTAGACCAGGCTGGCCTCAAATTCAGAGATCCACCTGCTTCTGCTTCCCAAGTGATGGGATTAAAGGCGTGCACTACTATACTTGGCTACCTGTAACTATCCCTACTCTAACACCGCTTCAGCCCATTAATTACGCTGTTGACACTTTTAACGACTAAGCTCTTTGGGAAAAAAAAGAGAAAAGTATATTAATTACAATTTAATCCATCATCTGCTTGCATTACCTGCCTCCAGCATCGGATCTACTTCTGTGTTGTTTCTCATTCCTTGTTCTCCGATTGTAGCTTTAAACAAACTCTGATTACTCTAGAGACTAGAGAGTTCCAAATGAAACCAAGAAGCATTTAACCTTCTGTCAATTAATGTATCCATACCTAAGGGCTGGAAAGTTGACTCAGCAGTTAAGAGCTCACAGTGCTTTTGTAGAAGACTCCTCGAGTTCAGTTCTCAGCACCCATGCCTTTGTTGGGTCGCTTACAATGCTTTATAACCTCAGGTCCAGAGAGGATCTAACACCTCTGGCTTCTGTAAGCTACATATTAATTATAGTTCTTGAAGGTTTGTTTTAACTTTTATTTATGTGTGTGTATCTCTCTCTCTCTCTCTCTCTCTCTCTCTCTCTCTCTCTCTCTCTCT
>NW_021604617.1:15463804-15492411 GCF_004785775.1 Grammomys surdaster
TCTCTCTCTCTCTCTCTCTCTCTCTCTCTCTCTCTCTCTCTCTCTCTCTCTGTGTGTGTGTGTGTGTGTGTGTGTGTGTGTGTGTGTGTGTTGTGGATTTGGTCAAATGCTTCTATCATGTTAATTGTTTCCCAAAATTGCACAAGAATCCTAATGTAAGACGTTGAGGGTCCCTGCCCCAAGTTGGTTTTTATTGGTAAATAAAGTTGCCAGTAGCTAATGGTTGGGCAGGGATACAGAGTTGGGACTAGGATTTGTGAGCAAGAGGAGGGAGAAAGAAGGAAGATAACCATGTTGGGAAAGGAATAAGATGCAGGCTTGGGAGCTGCAGAAGACAGAGCACTAATCATGTAAGAGCAGGGGAAGAGCAGCCCCTGTCCCCCGCCCCAACTTGGTCTAGGGTAACAAAGATTGAATATAGATTTTAGTAAGTAATAACTCTGGAGTGTAGGAGGGGAGGCATTAGCAAAGTCGAATTTTGGGAGTGGCCCAGCCATTGAGCTGGTTAAGGTGTATTAAAATAGAAGGCTACATGTGTGTGTCTTTCATTCAGGAATCCAGAAGATTGGGGTGGGTAGTGAGGAACTCTCTCTGCCATTGCCAAGGCAATCTTGAGTAGCATTAATCACCTACAACAACATGTACGTATGTATGTATGTATGTATGTATGTATGTATGAAAGTATGTATGTATGCATGTATGAAAGTATGTATGTATGCATGTATGTATGTATGAAAGTATGTATTATGTATGTATGTATGTATGAAAGTATGTATGTATGCATGTATGTATGTATGTATGTATGTATGAAAGTATGTATTATGTATGTGTGTATGTATGTATGTGTTTGTGTATGTATGTATGTGTGTGTGTATGTATGTGTATGTGCAGGTGCCCACAGAAACCAGAAACATTGGAAGCCCTGGAGCTGATGTCACTGGAGGTTGTACACTACTCAGCGTGGATGCTAGGATCCACTCTCAGATCCTCTAAAGAGCAATAGGGATGGAGGCTATGTTTCCATCTCCATTAATGGAGTTGTCTTTTCACCAATCTATTGTCCGTTGTCCTTTTATCTTCTTGGAAATGTCTGTTTAGATACCTTTCCTATCGTAATGAGATTTCGTGGATGTCTTGACTGAGGTATATGAATTCCTTACATGTTTGGGATATTAACGCTGCATTGCATTCATGATTTGGTAATGGTTTCTACCGTGACATGGGCTACATTTTCATTTTGCTGTCTCCTTGGGTGTGCCGAAGTTTGCTGCAGTTCCACTTGCTTAATTCTGCTTTAATTGATCTGCGTTTCTGGTGCCATATTCAAATCTTCGTATACAATCTTTCTATCTAGAAGGGAAATTCCTTTACTTTTTCTGTATAGTTTACACATTGTGTCACTGTGAAGGAGATTAGACTCATTTTAATCTAGACTGAGTAGGATCAACAGAATATCAGAATGGTATCAGTATCCCTTTTCATCATTCTATAATGATATGTAGTTTCATGAGTGCTTTAAAACTGAACTTGTATCATATTTTAATAATCTGGATACATAAATATCATTGGAAATTGCTAGAAAAGCACCTGTACCTTGCAGCTGATACTATCTCATACAATGCATGCATTTTTATGCACAGATAATGTTAAATTAAGATCACAATAACATTTACACATTGATTCCCATGTTGAAAAGTGACTTCTAAAGTACAACACTTCTGTTGAATATTGGGCCGTTTCCCTTGCACTTTTTCATAAAGCTAATTAGTTTTTCAGCTTGCATGAAGTTCTTTGAGGTCTTGATTTTGTAAAGAACTCCCCCTCCTACTATGAACGCTCAGAATGTGAAGCTAAGAGTTGGGGGAACATATGCATTCTAATCAGACCATTATTCTCTTATAAGTTCAAATAATTTTTTCAAGTTGCCAAGAGTCTAAGACTAGAATTGGTGTGAAGATTTTGAAAATGTTATTCTCCACTGAGGGCAATGATGACATCTCAAATAACTAAGGGCAGAAGAATGTTCTGAAGAGAAGAAAGTTAGTTCCATGATAAATCCTCCTAGGCTAAGAGATCTAATGACAAGCCTTTCTGGACCGTGGATCACTGTAGTTTTCATTTATATCTACCCGATTTGTATTTGATTTGTATCTGTGGGGACAATTATTATGTACATTTAATTCTTCTGCTTCAGTCTCTCGAGTACTTGGTTTACAAGAAAATGCTATCACTCCTAGCTCTATTTAATACCCTTTGTTTTTAATGTGCATTGGTGTTTTGATGGGTAAGGATGTTTTAGAATTATAGACAGTAGTGAGTGGGCTCACATGTGGATGCTGGGAATTGAACTTGAGTCCTCTGGAAGAGCATTCAGTGTTCTTTAACCACTGAACCATCTCTCCAGCCCCAACTACTTGATATTCTTAAGCCCTGTTCTTAGACAGAATACTAGAAAGAATTTATTTTCCAGGCCAAATAGCATAACACACAGAGAAAAATTATTTCAGAAAAAAAAACTGAGGTACAGTTACTATTAGAAAATGGACTTAGGAGCTGGAGAGATGTCGTAGAGGCACAGTTACTGCTTGTTTGGGGGACCTGGGTTCAGTTTTCAGGACTCACTTGTCTGCTAGGAACTATCTGGCACTCCAGTACCAATGGATCCAATGCCCTCTCCCAGACTCTGTGGGCACTGCATACATATAGTGAAGACAATTAACATAAAAACATGGCAAATCAATTTCTCAAAGGAAAAAAGAGTAAAATATACCTTCAGGCTAAAACAAAATGCAGAATATCCAATTTCTTGGGGAAATATCATTTAGTTACACCTTCTAGGACTTGGTTCACATGCAACAGGTAAGATAAGTGAGATGACACAGAGAACTGAGAATATGGCCAGTAGCACGTTCGCAACTCAAATAGGAGCTGTTGAGATTACCATATACCCACAGTAAAACTAAACACTATAACCTCAGCTTTGTAACTAAAATGTGGAGCAGGAGAGATGGCTCAGCAGTTAAAAACACTGAGTGCTCTTCTAAATTTCCTGAGTTCAATTCTCAGCAACCACATGGTGCATGGTGGCTCACAACCATCTGTAATGGGATCTGATGCTCTCTTCTGATGTATCTGAAAACAGTTACAGTGTACTCAAAAACAAACAAACAAACAAATGTGCTTAAATCTTATTCTCAGGGCTAACTACCTAGCCCAAGACAATCTCTTTTTGTTAACGCCTCCAAATGAATTTTTCTACAGTGCCACACAACTCCATATATCATACATTATATAACACCTGTCATATCTTACATCACGTGACTCCCTGCAGTTATCTCACTATAGAAATGGAATTAAATAAACCCTCTTGGTTTCTAACATAAAAGAACATCAAAAACATATGCATGTGATTGAACTGTGGTTGTGTGATATACGATTACTCTTTTAGCAAACAATACCTTGTAGTCTTGAGTATTCTTATTTACTAGATTATCAGTGACTGAAGTATTGCTTTAAAAAAAAAACATTAATGTCAGGGCAGGGATAAGGTAAGCTTTGCCAATTGTCCCAAAGATGCTGGAAATATCTAGAACAGAATGAAGGACATGCAAAAAATTTACTCTTGTCAATGAATATATCATAAGGGTCAACAACTATAATTGACAGGGCATTATAACTAAAACATCATTTTTACCCTTTCTATGTATTGATGTTATCAAAATCCAATAGACTAATACTATTGGACTTTCACTAAGGTGTGTCAATAGGTTAACTTGTATTCCTTGTTTGCATTGTTTTAAAATCACATTATTTTTGATGATGAAGATAACATATCTTAAGAGTGGTATCTGGCATCGGGTAACATACTAAGATAGTAGCAGCTAAAGTAAAACTACTAATGCCATTATAACTTTAACAAGCCTTATTTGCACAGTTAGTAGCTTTACTTATTGGAATATGTGTGTACATATATATACATATATATATGTGTATATATATATATACATATAGTGTATATATATATACTATATATATACATATATATACATGTATATATGTGTGTAGTATATATATATACATACATATATATATACTACAAACACACACACACACACACACAGAGAGAGAGAGAGAGAGAGAGAGAGAAAGAGAGAGAGAGAGAATGTTGCATTCTATGCTATAATATATGCATAACATGTGCCACATATGCCTTCTTTATTATAAGATACAAGCTTTGGAATGAAAACTAACAGTATCACTTCAAGACAATTTGACAAACAGAACAGTGTAGGAGGTTAGTCACAAGAGGGTTACTCTACAGTTATATGTTTTGCTCAATGAGAAATGTCTCTTACAATTGGAACTACTACTAACGCCGGGTTTGAAACAACATTTTCCACATACACATACTAGTTTACACTAGTTATCTTCCAAGACAGAGAGACCAGCTTACATACAATAAAATTTTATTTTTCAATAGCTACAAGTCTAGATTCTCTTCAACTCCACTTGTCTCTGTCGTTCAGGTAGTCTCTTCACTTGTGTGATGGATAGGTCCTTTGAGAAGAAATAGAGTACAACCATTTCCTATATTAAGCAATTAGAATTATCTATATCTAGTTTTTATTCTACTGTTGACAGGTTAGTCTCCTACAAAAAGCAAAAGAGAAAAAGAAGCTAGCAAAAGTTTTATGCCTAGAAAAACACTATTGCTATGAAAGGAAGAAAGAAAGAAAGAAAGAAAGAAAGAAAGAAAGAAAGAAAGAAAGAGAGAGAGAGAGAGAGAGGAAGAAAAGGAAGGAAGGAAGGAAGAAAGGAGGAAGGAAGAAGGAAGAAGGAAGGAAAGAAGGAAGGAAGGAAGGAAGGAAGGAAGGAGGGAAGGAACTAAGAAATCAGAGAAACCAGCTCTCAGGCACATTCAGCCAATGTTGATTCTCTTATGAGTCATTTTAGTTATACAAAATGGGAATATAGTTTATTGTAACAATATCATAGATAGATATGACATGTGCTAACCATGTCCAATCCTTGGACATGACTGTCTGTCAGTCTTCTTGCTTGTCTCCAAGAGTGACTTCCTCAAGTGTGATTTACACCCACACATACCTACATGACATTCTCTGGGAAGCAAGATGATTCTTGCTTCAAGAGAGATCCATTTTTCTCTCTGCTTCCTAATGAGATGTAAAACCACGTGTTACTCAGATTTGCTAACAATTTGTACACATACAGTCTGTCAGCAATGACCCTTTTCTCAATAGATCCTAAGCTTCTTATGGCCAAGGGGAAGAACTGAATTGTATTGTTTTCCATAATAAACAGAAATGTCACCAAACACAGTGTTCTATGGAATGTTCTAGAATAAATAAAGGGATTTATCTGTTCCTAAGTATTCACCTATTTTTCCAACTTCTTCTCGTTTCCAGTTTGATCACTCATGGTTTTGGGACACCAGCAATATGTGCAGCTCTAAGCACTTTCCAAACAGTCCTCAGTGAGATGCTCAACTATTTGGAAAAACACACTACTCACAAAAATGGTGGTGCAGCAGACTCTGGCCAAGGACATGCCAACTCGGAGAAAGCCCCGCTGCGGAAAGCTTCAGAGGCCGCTGTGAAAGAGGGCAAAACAGAAAAGACAGACTAGCTACATCAAACAGAATCTATTTCCGGAGAGTCTTGCTGCTCATATTTTTTTTCTAATATATATATCATTGAGGGTGACTAATCTTCAGCGGACCAAATCTTTACCCTCCCTGAGCCCTCCATAAAATAAAATCAAAAGTGGAAATGAAAAAGAAAAAAAAAGGAAACAAAAAAATGACAGATCCAAAAAAAATGAGAAAAAAAGAAAACAGCAGTGTAACTGTGTGATGAAATTGCCACTTTTTATTTATTTATTTGTTATGATAAAACTCCTTCTGTGCACGTAGTTGATTATTCTGAATTATATACACCACAGTTTTCAAGCACTTCTGGACTTTGGAGAGGCAGCACATGCTTTTTCACATATAACTGATGCACTTTCTTATCCAGCTATATAGTTAGGGATCAGTCAGAGAACATGACCAAACTGGAGTCTGCCACCAACGGCTGCTGCTCCAATCATCCCTGACTCAACTCCCTGTCACTGAAGAGTGCCTCTTTCCATTAAATAGGCCAGTCTGAAATTACCCACTAGTACATGTTTGGGGAACTGACAAGGACAGTCACAAACTTTTTGAGCTGACAGCAGTTCTAAGTATTTGGTCACTCCAGATTACTGAATTATCCGTGCCTTGGTGGTGTTTAAGAATTCCAGAAACTGTCTCCCTTCTATCTACCGTTCCTTTCCTTGTAGGTCCCCTTCCCCATTTCTAAGAAGATATTCAAAAGACTTATACAACATTGTAGGAATAAGAGATGAACTCTCCCATGCCAACTGCACAGTTCAAAGAAACACTGAGTTTAGTTGATGGGGTATACGGATGCAGAAGAGGGGAGCTTGCCATTATTAGGCTCTTTGTCAAATGCAATGACATTATTTTGCCTGAAAATTATGAGAATAGAAGCAGTAGTATTTCTGAGCAGTCCTGCCTGTAAGACACGGGGCCCCTTCAAAGTGCTGGTGGCAGTGGTTGTAAGGTTGAAGTGAGAGCCATGTTTTTGCACTTTTGTGCTCTTTCTACCTGTTCCATATGTTCTAAACCATTAGAGGCACAAAAGCACCCAGGCTGTGTTCAATAAAGAAAGCAAACAGAATAATTAGAGAAAACCTTTGCTTTTCAGATGTTTTCTTTTTTTTTTTCCATAGCTTATTCTTATAGCTTCCTTACCTTTCATTTAAGACACTACAAACAAGAAGTTCCTGACTGCAAAAGCCAGGGATAACTGAAAGAATGTTTGGTCCACATAAGCCTGTATATGTCAAGAAAGTTGGTTGCCACTACATTGTTCTAGCTTTTCTACTGTTAACAATTAAACTTCTATATAGGCAAATAAAAACATAGATCACTATGTAATAAAGGAATTATTTTCATGTGTGGATATTCAACGCTTAGTTTAGCATGAAAATATTACCCTCTCACTAACATATTTCAATTATTTTAAAGATCTCTGCCATATTATAACTTTATCATGAATATTAGCATTATAGCTAATGAGAGGAAGTATCTGAAATTTTCATGTATGAATCAAAGAAGCTATTTTTACCTGACAATAATTCTTAAAACCATTATCTTGAGTCTTGTACAGAAATGACCATAACCAGTGAAAACCTAAAGTTTTAGATTAAATTTATCCAACAGGAGACATGTTTGAAGAATTCCATAACAATAGGATATTATAGTAATACAGTAGAAGAGCTTGAAATAAAAAATAAAAGAATTATGATTTCATGTGTTTAGTTCCATTTTTCAATTTTATCATTATCGATGGCTTTAACTTCTTAAATAAAATAAAACAAAGCCAACATTCTTCCACAGTTCCAAATTTCATCAGAAAATGAGTGATGCCATGTTCTAAGTCTCCCATATTGTAAAATATGCACACAAAACAAAAATAATGTGAGTTTAGTAAGTGGTAGGAAAGTTACATCTAGATAATGTGGACTACTATATCCTCAATGAAATTTCCACATTAACTGTTCTTTATTCCATTTATTATTAACAATACATTTGTATTTAATATGGCATTTTAAGATGCATACTGCTAGGTACTCAATGTTATGACCACATCAAATATTCACAAATATTCAGATGGAAACACGAGATCTGGCATATGTTACAAGTTGACTTCTTCACCCTTAGTTGTAACTGGTTTGGATTCTAAGTACTTCAGTGGGGGTGTTATTACTTATTAGCCTTGAAACAAAATGTAACTATAACTACAGTGCATATTATTTACCAGGATTGTGGGTGTTTTAAGAGCCTTAATGGACAGCACCCACCATTTCACTCTACCAGCCATTGGAACATAATCAAGTTGATGGACTGGTCCTGTTTAAAACCATCATTTATTATCATATCCTAATACACATTGTTAATACCAGCTTTTGCCTTGTATATAATAGGTACTCACCACTTTTTAAATAAATGAATAAATGAATGTGTGTTTGTTCTTTGTCCAAAGTGGGCCAAAGGACCTTCTAATATTTTATGTTTTCCTTCTATGCTCAATGTTTTAATTGAGCCTGCTTCTTTCCCTCCATGGTAATTTGTGGTTAAATTTTACTTGAAAAAGGAAAAATTTTCTTTATAGCACCTTAGTTGCATATAGATATGTTTAATATGGAACTATATGGAAATCTACTTAGCCATCAAAAATTAATAAAAATAAAGCTAGAGTATTATCATAGTTTATAATGAAGAAAGACAGTTAATAAGAATATGGTTTTCCATGTTATAAGTCATATATGAGCCTGTTCAGATTACCTGTTACTCAGACAAAAACAATTATACAAGCATAATAGATTCCTAAGGCAAATAAGAACATTTAAACTTGATGAAGCTAAGTTTCTATACAAAGACATGCTTGCTTTACAGCTCTTTAGACACCATAATCATAGCTTTCATTAGATTTACAGTTGGACTTATATTGTAAGTCCATGTGGCTCTAGAAAGATAAACAAAAACTCTGAGTTACTCTCTTCTCTGGAAAGGTTGGGCTATGGAACAGCACTGATCTTTCTCCCATGTCTCCTACGTGAATTTCCTTATCATGAGGAATAATCCCTCCTTAGACTTGCAGGATCTCTGCTTACCCTTAATTGACGGGTATGTAGCAAGTAAGGCTGAGCTTAGCTAGGAGACACTGTAAGCATCCTAACCCAAAGGTGATGGTGGTAACAATTTTACCCTTTGCCACCTGGTTCTCTAAAGAGAAATATGTCAGTAAATTATTCTTACTAATAATGAGTGAAAAATAGAACCCATTTTCTATTTGCTTCCTTTTCTGCTTTTTTGTAAGCATGTTAGATGACTGAAGTTTTGTAAACTGGATCAAACAATAAGTGTGTTTTCTTCTTACCAAAGGCAATATATGAGAAGCAGCAAATTATTTCCAAACTAAATATAGAGGTACAGAGGGAAATAGACCTTATCCCAGTTCATATAACTGATACCAGTCTTTGAGATGTGGAAAGTACCATGGCACAAATAAATACAGAATCCTGCAATACCAACTTAACTAGAGTCTAGAAAACAGGAGCTGGGGCCAGGGAGCAAAATCAAAGGAGAAAGTTGTAAGTGGTAAAGGGGGAAAGTGAAAATCAGGACAAAAGAGAAGTGTTCTCTGTGGCAGAGCATAAAACATAAGGGAAGGGTGCTATGCTAATATCAGCAGATCCTCTTTCTATTTCTGGCTATCCCTTCCTGCTTCCTCTATTTGCCAGTGATAAAGATTTTGATCACATTATCTCAGAGAGGAAGTATGACCCAAACACAAAGGACTCAGGCAACAAGACATAAATTTCTATATAGGTTTTCAGTTTCAAAACTAAAGCACCTCCGAACACAGAGAGCAGAGATACAGTTCAGCATTTGAGCACTTGGCTAACCATCTAAAAGCACTGAGTTAAAACTCTGGAGCCCCTCAAACAACAATACAATCTTAGGCTCTCAGGGACTTACAGCTTAAACATTCATCAGTAAGGACATTTAGTCATACTGTGCACAAATGGAGACACACGCGCGAGAGCGAGAGCGAGAGAGCGAGAGCGGTTTTGGGTTTTGTGATTTGGAAAAGAACGAAAGGAGAAAA
Source organism: Grammomys surdaster (assembly GCF_004785775.1). NCBI lineage: Eukaryota > Metazoa > Chordata > Mammalia > Rodentia > Muridae > Grammomys > Grammomys surdaster. Next base: position 15,473,542 of record NW_021604617.1, read on the forward strand.
TATTTTTTATTTAATATAATTTATTTATTTTTACTTATACACTTTACATCCTGTTCACTGCCCCCTTTCTAGTTACTCCTTCCCACAATCCTTGCCTCATACCCCTCCTCTTCTCCTCTGAGCAGGTAGGGGTCCCTATGGGTATCCCTCCTCCACTCTGGCACTTCAAGTCTCTGCAGAGCTAGGCAATTCCTCTCCCACTGAGGCTAGACAAAGTAGCCCAGCTAGGAGAACATATCCCACCTACACGCATCAGCTTTTGGCATAGCCCTGTTTCAGTTGTTTGAGACCCACATGAAGGTCAAGCTGCACATCTCTACAGATGAGCAGGGAGACCTAAGTCCAGCCAGTGTTCTTTGGTTGGTAGTTCAGACTCTGAGAGCCTCAAGTGTCTAAAAGAGGCCACATCCTGTAGTCAGGCAGGAACTCCATTGGAGTAATAGAGAAATCAACACACCATAAAACTTTCAACCCAAAATTTATTCTGTCTACAAGTAATGAAGGTAGAAGGGAGGGAGCTGAGACTGAGGGAATGGCCAACCAATAACGGGCCCAACTTGAGACCCATCCCGTGGGCAAGCACCAATCCCTAAAACTATTAATGATACTCCGTTATGCTTGCAGACAGGAGCATGTCTTCCTCCGAGAGGCTCTACCCAGCAGCTAACACAGACAGGTACAGACACCCACAGCCAAACAGTGGATGGAGCTTGGAGACTCAAGAAAGAATAGGAGGAAGGATTAAGGGCCCCGAAAGAGATAGAAATCCCACGGGAGGGGAGAAATTTAAGCAGCTTAGATATTGCATTTCTGACATGATGCTACAAACTAGAAGTGAGTTTAGATTTTAGACCTTATGAGAGGGGTGAGGGGGCTCCTTACTGCTAAAGGAAAGGTCAAGGTACACACAGCAAAAATAATAAACTTGCATTAAGCAAAGTAAAAAAAAAATAGCCCATGTGGTGTTATTCTAGAAGAGTAGAGCCTCAGAGATCCCTCTAAATACTCTCAACAGGCTGCAGACACAATTAAGGTGACAGTGGCTGCAACAAGGAGCAGAGAAGCTGCATCTGCCATGTCAGGCTCAGCAGGAAGCAACCCAGACGACTAGGGAGGATGCAAAGTCCTCACAGACTGGACATGAGAATATACAGGCATATGTCCAAAACATGATGGAAATTCAGAAGCCCTTCTAGGACTTCAAAGGGAGAGGACAGAAATAAGGAAAAGGGGACAAATGGGTGTAATAAAGTTGAAAAGGATAAAACTGAGATGCCAACTTTAGCAAGTATTTATTAGTGACTTCTAAGATATGAGACTAGGAGAGTGTAAGTAAAGTTAGTGGAATCTGGAAACTTCAAGAAAAGAGCCCTTACCTGTGATCTTTGGATGAACCTCTGAAAAGCACCTCAAGATTTATGAGGATGGTATTTATGAAAAAGTACAGTAACCTGCTGTTAGAGATGTAAAAACATCTGGAGGCTCAAGCCTTAAGGTACATTTCAGCTAGATGGATGCTGGCTGGAATTGGTGACCTGTTACATATTCCCTCTTTCATTCTTCCCATTTTAACTAATGTTTCTTATAGACAATGCTAATCAGAATCCCACTGAGATATTGAAAGAACAATTTTAGCTTCATATGGAAACATGAAAAAGTCCAGTAGAGCTAAAACAATCTTGAATAATAAAAGAAAGGCTGGCAGTATCACCAAATCCAACCTCAAATTGTACTACAGAGCTATAGTGACAAAAACAAACATGGTGATGAATGGAATCAAGGTGAAGACACATACATAAAGCCACATAACTATGAACACTTTTTTTTTAATGAAAGAAGCCGGAGATACACATAGGAACATAGATAGCATCTTTAACAAATGGTGCTGATCAAACTGGATGGCTACATGTAGAAAAATCCAAATAGACTCATCCTTACCATCCGGCACAAGACTCAACTTCAAGTAGATCAAAGGCCTCAACATAAAACCATATACACTGAATCTTGTTAGAAGAGAAAGCAGAAAATAGCCTTGAACTCACTGGCACAGGAAGACACTTTCTGAACACAATACCTTTAGCACAGGCACTAAGATCAACAATTAACAAATGGAACCTCATGAAACTGAAAAGCTTCTGCACAGCAAAGGACATCGTCATTCAAACAAAGTGGCATCCTACAGAAAGGGAAGAGATTTTTACCAATTACACAGCCGTTAGAGGCTTAATATTCAAAATATGTGAAGAATTCAAAAACTAGAAAGCAAGAAAGCAAATAAACCAGTTTTAAAAAACACAATACAGATCTAAACAGATAATTCCCAAAAGAGGAAACTCCAATGGCTGCGAAATATTTAAAGGAATGTTCAAGATCCTTAGTCATCAGAGAAATGAGAACCAAATCTCCCTTGAGATTATCTTAACCCCATCAGAATGGTTAAAATAGATAAAGCAAGTGATGGCTCATGCTGGCAAGACTGTGCAGTAAGTGAAAGAGTCATCTATTGTTGGAGTTCAGACTTGGACAGTCACTGTGGAAATCAGTGTGGTCATACCTCAGGAACACGAGAATCAATCTACCTCAATATCGAGCAATACCACTCTTGGGCATATACCCAAAGGATGTTTCATCCTACCACAGAGACACATGTTTAATCATGTTCATTGATGTTTGTCTTAGTTAGGGTTTTACTGCTGTGAACAGACACCATGACCAAGGCAACTCTTATAAAAGACAACATTTAATTGGGGCTGGTTTACAGGTTCAGAGGTTCAGTCCATTATCATCAAGGCAGGAACATGGCAGCATGCAGATAGGCATGGTGCAGGAGGAGCTGAGAATTCTACACCTTCATCTGAACACTGCTAGCAGAGTACTGGCTTCCAGGAGTCTAGGATGAGGATCTTAAAGCCCACACCCACAATGACACACCTACTCCAACAAGGTCATACCTACTCCAACAGGGGCACTTCTTCAAATAGTACCAATCCCTGGTCCCAGCATATACAAACCATCACATTCCATTATCTGGCCCCATAGGCTTGTTCAACTATATGAGTCTATAGGGGCCATACCTGAACACAGCATAATGCAAAAATATTTTTAGTACAACTTCAAAAGTCCCCATAGTCTATAGCAGTCTCAACAATGTTAAAAGTCCATAGTTTAAAGTCTCTTTTGAGATTTATCCAAACTCTTAACTGTAACCCCCAAAGCAAGACAGGAAACCAGCTGGGCAAACTCCAAATTCTGCATCTCCAAGTTTGACATCAAATGGGTCTTCAGATCTCGAACTCCTTTTTTATCTTTGTTGACTGCAACAAATTTCTTTCTCCTGGGCTGGTTCCACTCCCTGATACCAGCTTTCCTCAGCAGATATCCCACAGCTCTGGCATCTTGAACATATTTGGATCTCCAAGGCAACTTCAGTATTACAGTTTCTTGTCTCATTGTCTGGGATCCACACATGATCTGGGCTCCTCCAAAGGGAGTTCATGTAATGTAACATTCTAAGCTCATGTTGATCCACTCCACTACTGCTGCTGTTCTTGGTAATCATTTCATGGTACTGGCATCTCCAAAATGCTGGGGTCTCCTGTTGCAACTAGGATTCACCAATAGCCTCTCGTACGCTCTCTTAATGGTTTCAAGCCTCAACCTCTTTGCATGATCCCTTCAGTCTTGGGCCGTCAACTGCAACTTAGGCTGCACCTTCACCAATGGCCTTCCAAGCCCTCTCACAGTACCAAGCCTCAGCTGCTCTCCATGACTCCTCCATGCCTTCAAAACCAGTATCACCTGGGTGACTCTTACACATTACCAAGTACAGCTGTAGAGTGAGGTACAACCTTAGCTATCTCTGGAACATAGCTTCTTTATGCTCTTAGAACACACTTCCCAGAAAATTTCATCTCAGTAATGCTCGTCTCTTCTTAATAACTGCTAATTTCTTAACTCCAGCTAACCAGCATCAATTGTCCCAGTAATCTCTTCTATTCTGGTCTCTAAAGCCAGAGCCATATGGCCAAAGCTGCCAAGTTCTACTGCTTGCTGGGGCTGGAACATGCCCCTTGTTCTATTTTATAATCACCAGCTTTTTGTTTTCTAACTCCTTCACTGCCTAAGCTTGGATGTCCTGGAACTTGCAATATAGACTGACTTTGAACTCAGATTTGCATGCCTGTCTCCTAAGCACTAGAATTAAAGGTATGATTCGCCATGCATGGGTATAAGTTTTTTCTTCACCTAGAACTTGCTCAGTTCTAGGCTGGCCTTGAACTCAGAGGTCTGTTTGTCTTTGCTTCCTGGGATTAAAGGCTTGTGCTACCATGCCTGGACCTAAACTTAGCTGGGTGGGATCTTGCCCCAAGGACACTACTCCCTTGATTCAGTTTAATATTTTTGAACACAGGATTCACCTCCATTCCATTTTCTGGTATCCCTTTAAGACTCGAACCATATATTTTGTATTTTTCATTTCTCAGCTTGCTCCTTTTCATTAAAATACTCTTCCTAAGATTGAACTTTAGTAACCACACAACAGAATTTACACCAGGCTGTTTTGAGACTTCCTTTTTCAAAGCAATTAATCTAAATCTCTTCACCTTAGCCTCAGGCAGACTTTTGGGACACGGACAAAAACCAGCCATATTCTTCGCCAAAATACCACAAAAAGCAGTCTCTAGGCCATATCCTGAAATTCTTCTCCACTGAAACCTCTTGGGCCAGGTCTGCACATTTCAAATCACTCATAGTAACGGTCTTCTATATTCCTTCTAAGATAGCCCATTAAGCCCCACTTAATGCATTCCAATGCTTTTCAAATCCCAAGTCTCCAAATCCACATTATTCCAAACGAAAATATAGTCAGGCCTATCACAGCACCCAGTCCCTGGTACTAATGTCTTAGTTTTCAACTGCTGACACCATGACCAAGGCAACTCTTATAAAGGACAACATTTAATTGGGGCTGGTTTACAGGTTCAGAGGTTCAGTCCATTATCATCAAGGCAGGAACACGGCAGCATCCAGTCAGGCATGGAGCTGAGAGTTCTACACCTTCATCTGAATACTCCTAGCAGAACACTGGCTTCCAGGCAGCTAGGATGAGGGTCTTAAAGCCCACACTCACAGTGGCACACCTACTCCAACAAGGGCCATACCTTCTAATAGTGCCACTCCCTGGGCCAAGCATTTACAAACCATCATACTGTTTAATTCATAATAGCCATAAATAAGAAACAATCTAGGGGTCTGTCAAAAAATGAATAGATGAAAAATGTGGTACAGTTACATGAATTATTACTCAGCTGTTAAAAAATAAAATCATGAAGTTCACATATAAATGAATGCAACTAGAAAAAAAACAGTCATCCAGAGTTAGGTAACACAGTCCCAGAAAGACAAATATGAGATGTATTCACTTTTGTGTGGACATTATCTGTTAAGTCATTGATAATCAAATTACAAGCCATAGAACCATAGAGGTTAGGTGTAAAATGAGGGACTATGTGGTACAGATAGAGCTCCCTAGCAAAGGGAAATAGAGTAAATATGTATGGATATATTGGGGGAGAATAGAATTCAAAGATCAAGGGGAAATGGGACAAAAGAGAAGGCCATGGTTGGGGGAGTCAACTAAAATTAAGAGCCATTTGAGTGGTAGCATGAAATTCTAATACAGTAGAAACTTTCTAAAATATACACACACATATGAAGGTAATCTAAATGTAATTATGAAATAAGAGGGGAAACAGAGTACCAAATGGTTATCTCTTGTCACCAAATGAAGCTTCTATTACCAGGACTGGGTTATATCTAGTTGAATTGTTGACCAAAGGGATTCCATTGGAATCCCCACACAACCAAGGCTGCTGCCAAGACAATAAGTTGGTTCTCCAAAAACTGACAGCAAGGCCCCATAGCTGAAGAATACACCTTCACGCCCCATTGTAAACGTGTTTCCATTTATTCTGAAAGCATGCTCAGGTTTTTCAGTTTTTACAGCTTGTATCTAATAAGCATTAGAAGAACCAAATCCTTTTGCTCCTCAAATATTAGTTTTAACTTCATTTTTATATAGTCTGTAATAGTTGCAGTCGTTCTATAAGGTCTTATGGTGGCCTGACAGGCTGTGTTTGCATTTTCATAAGCCAACTGTTTTGATAAAAGCATTCCAGCATTAGCATCTCCAAACACTCTCCCTGTCACTTTCATCACCTTATCGACAAACTCCTGAAAAGGCTCATCAGGTCCCTGCCTTATTTTTGAAATATCTTGAGACAAATCCCCATTAGTAGGCAAACTATTCCAGGCCCTGTGAGCAGCAGTACCAATTTGAGCATAAGTATCCTGATTAAAATTGTAACTGATTCTGTATATCCTGATATCGATCTTATCCTGCTAACATCTCATAAGTAACCAGACTGTTAGCTTTAGCATTTAACTCTTCTCTCTGCTGGAGTTTTCCATAGCAAATAATTTCCTCCTCCCAAACATGAATGAGCTGTTTCCCTGAGCTGGCTCATACCATGTCTAGAATTATGCCAACCTTGAGTTACTAGTTTTAAGCCAACTTTTTGTTACCAATATTACAAATTTTTAATCATACCCAATAACTTGTAAACCAATAATCTATAAATGAGACATGCAGAAGATATTTATATATTTAAACAAACATGAAGCAGTCGCACATTTACTTATTTAAACTAGACAAAATTTTCTTACTTTTCCTAGCTGTAATTTCAAAGGAGCAGCACTTCATCACCTGCTGAACCCAATAAATACTGTCACAGAGATTTTCTAGGAGAAACAACCATCAGCTTCCTTACCACACAAACCAAGAAGCTGCTGGCCCCTTTAAGACCAGCATGTACAAGCAATCAGCTCCTGGCAGGGCTTCTCCAGCTGTGCTAAACTCCTAACTATAGATGCATGGTGACTTATCAGTTTTTCCTGTGGCAACTGAGACTTCCTTTTTTTAAAAAAATGAGTTAAAAACAAAAACACAGACATAAACTGACAGACATGGACAGACTAGTGCACCAAGGACAGACAATATACAGAGAAGGAAGAGAACTAGATATGCCAAAGGGACCCAGATATCCTACCTAGGGGACTCAAAACCAGATCTAAGCATTCCCCCAATGGGAGCCAAAGAGAAAACAGGACATCCATCTCCTGACCTCCTCCTGTCCCTTAAGAGAGTTCTGGAACAGCCTATGAACAATGTTTTTTCTCTTTCACCAAAGCATCCCAGATAGAGAAGAGGATTGCTTTTCTAAAACCCATTCTCTCTCTTATGTAAACTATCTCTAATCAGGATCCAAAGACTAAAAGCATCTATGAGAATTATCTTCACTCCTCTAGATTCTATCAAAACTCTAAAAACGTACACAAAATTCATTCTACCATTACCTTGTCCATTTTCACAAGGTTTAGTAACAGCTGCCCCCAATTTTTTTTTGTTCCTTTGCTTTTCTTTTTCTTTTTAATGAGTTCCTTTTCCCGTGGTGTCCTTCACTGTATCCCCTTACTTGAGCTCCAATGTTGAGATACCACCTGACCAAGCCAGCTCAGTCAACTGGGTCTCAAGGGAGGGAGTGAAGATCAAAAAGAAAAAAAAGTAAACAAAACTATAACATGACTCCAGCCAGTGTTGAGGCGGAAGTGGGTTTATTTTTCCCAGTCTGCTTTTATATCATTCTAGGTACATCCAAAACACATGGTCAGTTCTTAGACCAAAGACAAAGAAATCAGGCAAAGTAGTAAATAAGGAGATCATGCAAGAAAGTAAACAAGCAAAGTAGTAAGCAAAGGATTCACACAAGGTAATAATTAAGTAAAGTAATAAGCAAAGAGATCACCTAAGGTAATAATTCAGCAAAGTAGTAAGCAAAGCCTCATGGTCACTGTTTCTGATATTCTTACCTGAGCCTACTTCTTTGTACAAGCCCAGTGACAAAAGCCAAATTCCTAGAAGCAGCACCAAAAGCTCTCAACAGGAGTTTTTGCTGTTGTTTGGTTGTGTTTTTTTTTTCTTTTCCTTTTTTTCATTTTTGTTTTGTTGTTGTCGTTGTTGCTTGGTTTGGTTTTGAATATACATTGTATTCATCTCGGGCTGACTGTATGTGCGTTGGTTTCAGACCATGTACTGAAGCATGGGTAGACTATAATAAGATTTCTGACTATATCAAAATACAGACAAAAGTGGGGGCTGGAGTTAAATCTCAGAGGTTAAGAACACTTGCTCTTGCAGAAGGCATGAGTTCAGTCCCCAGCATTCAGATTTGGCAGTTCTCAAACACTATAACTCTGCTCCAGGGGATCTGATGTCCTCTTCTGTCCTTCCTGGAAACCCATACATGTGGGCTCATAAATGTGCAAGACAGAAGTGCACATGAGTGCACACTCACAAATCTCTCTCCTCTCTCTCTCTCTCTCTCCTCTCTCTCTCTCTCTCTCTCATTCTGGTTTAGTTTTAGTTTAGGTAGACTTTTTTTTTTTCAAGACAGGATCTCACTATATAGCGCTGGAATGCACTAGGTATATCAACTTGGCCTGGAACCCTCAGAGATCTGCCTCCTGGCCTCCCAAGTGCTAGAATTAAAGGCATGTATCACTAAACTTGGCAAAATAAATCAGTTTTAAAGGAAAAAAGTAGAAATTAAGTCATAGAAAATAAATTGACATTTTTATGTATCCAAATTGACAGACAGATATCCATGCCTACTATTTCAGGTACATCCATTTGCACAATAGCAAGTTCAAAAATATTAATACACCTTAGGGAATTTGAAATAACTCAAAATCTTCACAGAAAAGACAGAAAAAAAATTAAAAATAAATTTGCATGCCTGAGTTATTACCAGCTGGATTCTGACTTTTCAAATATGCTTCTTTTTAAATACAGCATGCCCTTAATCACATCTTTCTTTCTCTTAAGATAGATCTATTTATTTATTTATTTATTTATTTATTTATTTATTTATGAGTACACTCTTGCTGTCTTCAGACACACCAGAAGAGGGCATCAGATCCTGTTACAGATGGTTGTGAGCCACCATGTGAGCTGGGAATTGAATTCAGAACCTTTAGAAGAACAATCAGTGCCCTTAACCACTGAACCATCTCTCCAGTCCCAATCACATAGCTCTTATTAAGAGCTCTTATTATTTGAAAAAGGGTACTGAGGTATGACATAAATACATGCTTAATGTTTCAATTGCTGTTGGTGTAAGCTGGCACAGGCCTAAATGCTCAATTCTTTTTCATCTCACCACATACGCATTTTCCTTAAGTGATATTATCTTTTACTGTAATTCAGTCATGTTTTTATGTTAAGGACTGTGATCTCTTTTGCCTTTGCACTGGGTATGTCCCCATACCAGCTTGAAAGTTCTTTCTATAAAGGATTCCACGAAACTATCACAGGTTGAACCTACTGTTATACAACATGAAAGGAATTCATGAAACAGTTGTAGGAAATATGACCACAAGTAGGTTCTGTTGTCTACATTCCTAGGGAGACATGAACAAATGTCCATTCACCCTACATAAGCCACCTACATAAGACTACAGGACACAGGAACGATTCCATCCATGTATAGCTTAGCGAACCATTGAGTTTATGAAGTTGACTTACAACATAGATGACTCAAAGGTAGCAGCATCTCTGGAAAATTTTCCCTAGCACAGGCATTAACTGGTGAAATATATATCCCTGAGGTCCTAAAAACTTGCAGGCAACTTTGCTGAGTAGAAACTCGCCCCTCCTGAACAATTGCTGCCTCTTCTATAACCTTGAGGACAGGCTTTGTGGAAGTGACAACAGCTTCCTGCACCTTGTGAGTCTCCCTGCTGGGCTCATGAGAGAACGTTTCAATTATGGTGAAATAGCTACATGATAGGTTCCAAGGAGTTATCACCTACAAAAATAGGTAGTGGGCTGGACTATTTCTGAAGGCTGTAGTTTACAACTCCTGACTTTAAATAAACTTCTAGAACTTGATACAAATGTGATTAAATTCTCTCCACATGAAATGGCAGACATATTATTTGCCACTTGTAGGTTTTACTTATAAAACATCATACATTTTTTTTTCATATTCTGTTCTCTTCAGCATGAAGTGAGTGATATGCTAATACAAGGGCCAGGAATCTCAATCATGGTACTACTGACATTTTGAACCTAGTAATTTTTTATTGACAAAGCTGCTTTTGAACTGTGGGGTGTGTTCATACCTTCTTGGCTTGGGTGCAATATGTACCATTAATATCTATCCCAACTGTGACAAACAAAATTATGTCTAGACATTATAAAATCATTCCATGGTCCAAAAAAAAAAGCCTACTGTCTTAGAGATGGCTTAGACACAACCCAAAAAACTGTTCCTGTCCTCTGAGACAAGGAGGGAAAGTACATATTACTATGGCATTAAGTTTGATTAGGTTAAACCATTGGAGTTTATAGTGGAAAGAGCAAGATTTTTTTTTTTGCTTTAGTTTAGCCTTGCTTAACACAACATCAATAAACTCACATTATTTTAGATCCTACATTCTAAATCCACATAGTCCACTTACACTTACATCCTTATAAGTAGCAACTCAAACTCTGAATACGTTAGAATATAAATTCCGACCCATTCCTCCCTCCACCAGTTCTTCTTGATTTTTCTTCTGTCTCTGCTAACTGTGCCTTCATATGCTTGCCCAAAGTAGAATCTAGCTAGTCATCTTAAATAGCTGTTTCTCTCTACTTTATCCTACAATTAATCACTACATGATGAAAAATTAGGACCTTAATACTCTGATAAATTAAATTTTAGGAACTATTGATACCCTGTATGAGGTAGGTCATTCCTCAGTCGAAAGTAGCAGCAACTCATGTGTGCATTAACAGGGTTCCTCCTCCAGTTGTTTCACTTCTTCATATCATTCTGCACACTGGAGGACACCATTCTGAAAGGGATCTGATTTGCCCATCCTATCATAGTCTTCATGACTACAGATAATGTCTGCCATTTGTACATGATTTGTAGTGTTCTTTCGTCTTGGCCTTTAGTCTCTCCTCCAAATTCTTCTAGATTTTTCTCAAATCCCTGCTTCTCTTAGGTCATATACTCCCTACATGCAAATGTACAGATACACTCCATAATCAAGCCATATGAGGTGTCTTGACTTTCTAAAAGTTGTCCATGTCAACATTTTTACAATATAATTATTGTGGCTTGGAATACTGTGTACTACATAGTTCCCTTCCACACCTTCTAGTCTCATCTTAACATTCAGGTTGGAAATCATTAATCCAGTTCAGCTACCTTTCCACCTTAATCTTGTATTGCTTCATGTTGTGTTGCAAGGTTGCTGGTAAAAAAAAAATCAATATCAAGTTAGAATTACACATTTTTATAGGTCATAAATCCAGCCAAATATTGATTGGAAGGCCAGGTATGGTAATGCATACTTTTAATCCTGGCACTCTGGAGGCATAAGCAGGCAGAGCTCTGTGGCTTTGAGTCAAGTCTGGTCTACAAAGCGAGTTTCAGGTTAGCCAGGAATACATGGTAGTGAGACGCCATGTATGTAAGTATGTATGTATGTATGTATGTATGTATGTATGTATAAATAAATAAATAAAATAAATAAAGAAATGGACTAGGCTCTCTTCTCTGCTTTCTGCTTATGCGTTTGTAAGGCTAATGATTATCAGGCAGTCTTGCTGCTTTTCCCAGAAAAGTGCACTTCCAATTCATAGCAAAATGTATATCCTTGTGACTGTAGGAATAAGGTACCAGTGTTCTTGCTGCTGCCAGCAAACATCGCAGAAGCTCCCAGATTCTAACTCTGGTCTTGGTTCACTTGAATAATTTTATCTTCAAACCTAGAATCAGTGCATGACATATGTCTGCTTTTAAAGGGATCACATGGAGCTGGAGAGCTTTTCCAGAGGTCATAAGTTCAATTCCCAACACAGCACATGGTGGCTCACCACTCTCTACAATGGGATCTCATGCCCTCTTCTGGCAAACAGCTGTACATGCAGATAGAACACTCATTAAATAAATTAGATTGTACCTATCTTGATGATCTCCCTTTCAGTCAACAGGAAATCAACTGACAAGAAGCACCAACCACATCTGCAAAATTCTTTTACTATGCAGTGTGACGTACTGACAAATGTAAAATCACATTGCAGTCTCCGTCCTGGGGAACAGGATGGGAATCTTGGCAATTCATCTTTTATTATCACTAGGCTTGCTAACTCTCCTTTTTATATGATTTTCAGTTATACAGTGGCAAAATGAAAATATAATATTTATATCATTGTGTTATTATAAGTATTCAATGAAATATTCTAAGATTAAAAAGTAGCATTTAATATATAGTAAGGGTCTCAGATGTTGCTATATCTTAACGTGTTGGAAAGTAGGAAGAACAACAATATCAACCAACTAGACTCCCCAAAGCTCCCAGGGACTAAACTACCGACCAAAGAGTACACATGGGGGAACCCATGGCTCCAGCTGGATATGTAGCAGAAAATGTCCTTATTGGGAATCACTGGGAGGGAAGCGCCTTGGACCTGAGGAGGCTTGATGATCCAGGGTAGGGAAATGCGAGGTTGCTGAGGCAGGAGTGGGCAGGTGGGTAAGGAAGCTCCCTCATAGAGGCGGGGGGAGGAAAATAGGGGTTTTGTAGGGGAGAAACTGTGAAGGAGGATAACATTTGAAATGTAAACAAATAAAATAACCAATTAAAAATGAAAAAAGAAAGCATCAGAATTGTTAATATTAAATATATTTAGAGTTTTCTGTTTAGGATAATTTTTTCGGTTTTTGTTCCTTTGTTTTGATTTTGAGGCAAAGTTTCTCTATAAATATATTTAGGTATAAATATATTTAGGTTTTTCAAAGAGGAAATCTAACGTGTCTTGCCCATCACTGCTTTCTCAGAACCTGTTTAGTGAGCAGTGAGTGCTCTTATCCACCAAGCCATTTTCCCAGACCAATAATAACATTCTTGAATCTGGAAACTTTGAAAAAACTCCTCTTGCCATTATCAAAACAGAGATAGATCAAATGCATTCATCTCATCAACAAATGTTTATTGAGAGAACTCAGTGTATTCTAGTCAGTAGGCTATATATAGTAGAAAGCTCTGGATATGTTTAGTACTCAAACATGACATTTTTCAATCTTTGTTTCATTTGTCTTTTTTTTTCCCCTAGGAATGTAGTGTCCAAGAGAAGAAACAAAAAATGAAAACTGAAGAAACTCAAGTTAGGTTCATCTTCTAAGAGTGCGTGCTCCCTACCTAGTGATACATCTTTTCTTCTCTTAGGATTTTTCGGCCTTGGACTCTTAATCCTCCCACCCCATCTTCCAAGTGCTGGGATGATAAGCTTGCACCACCACACTCCACTAGCAATTTTCATTATGTACTTATTTTTAGGTAAGTCCTTGTTCTCAGGTTAGAAATATTTTATTTTTTTACGCATTTGCTTATTTATTTGTACATTCAGATGTTCAAGAATTCAGAAAAATTTCAGAAACGTATAAAAGAGCAGAATATCATGAACTAGAAATAGCTGAAATGGATGAAGTCCAGTTTGTAGTGAGTTATAAAATGAAACCATATATAAAGAAATTTTTTAAAGATGGGGGTAATTTACTATAGGTGACCCTGCTATAAATATGACTCTGTGCTTTCTAATAGCCATAGCAATGTGGAAATTTATTTGATTTGCTATATTTTTATCTAAGAATAACTCCCCCCAAAAAAACTTGCTCAAAAATGCAACTATTCCTGACACATTTGTCCTTGAGCCTATCATCTTTCATTAGATTAGCATTTTTCAGCTACAGTGGTACCTGACATCTTGACATTATAATTCTGCTATGGGGGGCTGTGTAGTACACGAAGGATACTCCAGCTTCTATTCCCACCAGATGACTGTAGCCCTCCTCCAGCTATGGCAATTGAGTGTTCAATTGCCAGTTGTCCAGTGGGAAACAATCTATGTCCCTACAGTTCCAAACCTTGCAGTATGTCAACAAAGTGGCTGTCTCTTGGTGTAGAGAGAATATCTTATGTCTGTATGTATGTGACACCTGTCAATAAAATATCTGATAGCCTATGGTTTAGGCAGGAAAGAGGATATAGGACATCTGGGATGTAGAAAGGATTCTGGGAGAGTGCAGGGGGCGGGGGTGGCAAGATTTGCCTGAGAAGATGTGACAAGACAGGCATATGGTACCTGAGCACAGGTAAGTAGCCATGTAGCAGAATGTAGATTAAAATAAATGGGTTATTTTAAATTATAATCTAATCAGAGAAGAGCCTAGCTATATAGCCAGGGTGTTTGTAAATATATTTTAAATCTGAGTCTTATTTCTGGGGACATGGGGCTGGGAGGAAGAAAGACCTAGCTTCTACATCTTGGGACTGGAGAGATGTCTCTGCAGTTAAGAATACTCCCTTCTCTTCCTAGATAACCCGGGATCCAAATCAAGCATCCATTTAATCTATCACAACATTCTATAACTCCAGTTTCAGGGGATCAGGCGGATTCTTCTTACCTCAATAGGCACTGAGCACAGTATACAGTATACAGATACAGATGCAGGCAAAACACTTATAGTTTTATATATATTTTAAAAGGAGGCAGTCTCTGAAGCAAACGACATCACATCAGAGCCCTTTAGTGACAAAAGACCCAATTTTGTAAGAATAAAAGTGAGGTAACACTGAAGCATGAGGAATACCAAGTTTGAAGAAAAGCACCAACCTTTCTAATGGATTGAACGAAGAACTGAAGGGTGAGTATAGAGGTCAGGCAGCCCGGGGGGTAAGAAAGCATTGCTACTGGAGGAGCATCATGAGATCTGCACAGAAGCTGGAAAGAGCTTTGTGTGTATAGACCTCTCAGAGGCTAGTGAGCCAGGAGCCCGTTAGTGGGAACGGAAGGTGGGGGGGGATGGAGAAGGGACCAAAGCTCTAAGTCCTTAACTGAGGATCCTGTATGTGTTGATAAGCACAGAAGGGACCCAGGAAGCCATTAGAATCCAAAAGTGATGAAATACAATTTGTTTGTCGTACCTGGAAGCCTCTTAACACTCTAATAACTCGCACTTTATAACAATTGTGCCATTTTTTTCTTCCTACAATCATTTATATTTAAAAAGTAGTGACTTTTCCGAGCACCCACCGAGATGGCTGAAGTGGAGCAGAAGAAGAAGCGTACCTTCCGCAAGTTCACCTATCGTGGCGTGGACCTCGACCAGCTGCTGGACATGTCCTATGAGCAGCTGATGCAGTTGTACAGTGCCCGCCAGAGAAGGCGCCTAAACCGCGGCCTGCGGCGGAAGCAGCACTCCCTTCTCAAGCGCTTGAGAAAGGCCAAGAAGGAGGCACCGCCCATGGAGAAGCCTGAGGTGGTGAAGACCCACCTGAGGGACATGATCATTCTGCCTGAGATGGTCGGCAGCATGGTGGGCGTGTACAACGGCAAGACCTTCAACCAAGTGAAGATCAAACCAGAGATGATCGGACACTATCTGGGCGAGTTCTCCATCACTTACAAGCCTGTGAAGCACGGCCGGCCCGGTATTGGTGCCACCCACTCCTCCCGGTTCATCCCCCTCAAGTAGCCGAGGCCAATAAAGACTGGTGTTTTTGAAAAAAAATAAAAATAAAAATAAAAAGTAGTGAGTTATCTGGGGAGCTAGGAAACAAACATCTTAAGATGTTGTTAGAAAGATGTTACTATGAGAAGACTAAATAGACAGTGTGAAAATGGTTTTTTCTCCAGACTTCACCTTGACCCTAGACGCTGGACCATGGGAATGATGATCCCATATTAAAAAGCAGGGTTGCTATATCCTCAGAAAAGATATACAGTCAAACTACAGCACAGAGCCACAAAGCCAAGGTTTCTACATTCACTGGAAAGGCCATTTTAAAAAAATAACTAACATACATGCAAGCATTTGCTTCTTTTGTGTTTCTTTTGTGGATCCTTTAGAAAGTAAACTTGGCCTTTTGGCCATATTTGAAAGAAACACAAGTCAAGAGTACTGAGCACACCTAAACCGGTAAATTTACCCTATATATGAGGTTCATAATATATCTTCAAAGTGGTAAAAAGAAGAATGACATAAGGCATCAAACGTGTTAATAAAACCAAACCTGAGTTGAGTTGTTGAGACAATTAATTTACCTATAACAATGTCATAAGGGAAGTGAGGCCGCTGCAAAGAGGGAGGAGGGCTCTTGACTCAAGGTGAGAATGGCTCCACCTCCAGGGCCCTGCAGAAATGTGGTCACATTGAAGTTTTTATTCAGAGTAACCTACATGTAGAAACAGGTTAGCAATCACTTCTGAAACAGGAGTTAGGGAATGAAAGATGTTCATGTTGCCTCGGGAAGGGTATTGGCTTCTGGTGTAAGTCATTCCAGCCCAGGCACAAGGTAAGGAAGATGGAAGATGTCCCTGTTGCTTTTTGCTATGAAAATGGGGCTCAGTAAAGCATAATGCTGTCACGTGGGTGACACAGAGTAGAAATTTCTGAAACACTTCAGCCCATCTTATGTCCGTCTCCTTCAATAAAGGTCCTGTGATACTCCTATTACCACACAAGTACAGCTTAAATCGAGAGTGGCCTCAAACTGAACACAGTCTTCTACTTCTGCTAAATTCTGCTGCTCGGTTGACATCTTCCATAGCAAAGCTTACTCCCCAAAATTGTCTGCTTTTCTTTCTAAAATCTTTCTAGAGTTAGTCCACAATGTAGTGGGTTTCATCATGGAATATTCATATATGCTTTGTCTTATTGGTCCTTCCTCAAAACCTTGCACATCTTTCCTGCTGGTCTTCATTCTTGCAATATCCACTTTCCCTGCACCTTTCTTTGAAAGTATTGCTTTTTACATTTTAGTGTCTCTTAATTTCTGTGATGGTGGAAGATGGATTAGAATATTAATAAATATTGGCCAGATAATAAAGTTGTTGGATTATAAATGTTGAATTATACATTTTTCTGTATTTTTTGAGATGGAGTTTCACTATGTAGCCTTGGCTGGCCTGGAACTACTATGTATACCAGTCTGGCCTTGAACTCACAGAGATCTGCTTGCCTCTACCTCCTGAGTGTGGAGATTAAAGGTGTGTGCTACCATGCCCAGAAATGTAATTCTTTATAATGTTTCTCCATTACTTTGGAGTCCAAGAAGAATGAAAAGTCCTGAGAACAGGCAAATGTCTTTTCCAGTTTTACAATTCTTCGAACAGTCCAAATACTGTGGCATTTGTTACCATGAGCTACTCAGTCAGACACTCAAGCAACTCAGTTCTTCTGAGAGGTATGGTTACAGAAACTCCAGATGCACCAAAAGCTCACCTTTTAGTCAGGCAAAAGTAGCGGAAGTGATGTCAGCTTGGAGGCTCGCTCAGCAGAGCTACCCAAAGGGCTTCTTTTCCCGATTTACCCAAGAAACCTTTCCTAAATTCTTCTGGCCCTTTGATCTTCCATTCACCGCTTCCTCCTATTCCAACTTCAGCCTCACCGTGGCTGCAAAGCAATTGAGTCACAAGTAATTTGATATAATCCACGAGCTTCAGTGCTGGCACGCTCTCGGGGTTCGTTAAAGCTTGGTAAAGAAAAGCAGGATCAGCTTGAGTCTATATGGATAGAGAAGTGTTCCTGAGATGGGCTGAGAACAACTATGATCAAACAGGTGATAGGATCAAAGGTGGGTGACTAAGAGAAAATTCTGTAGGTCTTGTATGCTTTTAGGTTTGCATGAGCAACAAGCAAGTTTGGAAAATATTATCCAAGTATTAGAGTTTAGAGAAAGAATTCTAACCATAGAGATCGTCTTTTGATTTTCATTTTAAATGCTACCTCAATCCCAAATAAAATGAACTAGTAACTGTAAAAGGAAGATTTTGGTAGTCTACTACAGTTTTTGGTAACGAGGAGGTATAAATTTACTTTACTAAATAAGCTCATAAATTTAGGAGAATATTTATATCCCCTGAAACACATTCCACAAAGGTATGTAGCTCATGTAGCATTTAAATGCAGAAAGTAATTAAAAGTTTTAGGGTATGTCACACAAAGTACCAATTTTTTGTAAAAGGAAATAAGGTGATAATTAAAAATAATTTCTGATCTGCAAAGATGGCTCAGCAGTTAATAGCACTGACTGCTCTTCCAGAGGAACTGGGTTGAATTTACAGCACCCACATGGCAGATCACAGCTGACTCTAACTCCCGTTCCAGGGGATTCAACACCCTTACACAGACATGCATGCAGGCAAAACACTAATGCACGTTAAAAAAAAAAAAAGTAAATATGAAAAAAAAATAATTTCTGTCCTGATTCATAACAACAATAAATGTAACTTACTCCTTTTCCTTAAACTTTTTCCTCCACAAGAAACTCTCAAGTCTCTGTGTTCAAACAGAAATGGAAATAGCGATTTGCTTCTCAACAGCTCTAGCAGTTCCCAAAGCCTGTTTAAGTTACAGAGCGTATTATACTGCCCTCTGCTGGAAGACAATGTGAGTGCTCGCTTTTCGCGCAGATTGCTAAACTGGGAGAAACGGCTGTGCTTTCTTATTATAATTCAACAGCTAGAAATTACCACCACCGCCAGACATATATTACCTAAGATATCATGAGGTGGAGGAATAGGATGGGTGGCAGACAGACCTACAGACAGGGCCCAGGATGTAGATCAATTGTAGAAAACTTACCTAGGTTCAATTCTCAATACCACGAGAAAAGTAAACACTTAAAACAGTTTTAAATTAGTGTGTGCGTGTTTCTCTCTCTCTCTCTCTCTCTCTCTCTCTCTCTCTCTCT
>NW_021604617.1:15492421-15492814 GCF_004785775.1 Grammomys surdaster
TGTGTGTGTGTGTGTGTGTGTGTGTGTGTCCCTCTGTCTCTTCTCCTCTCTCCACCCCTCTCCCTCTCTGACTCTCTCCTTCTTCACCCCTCTCTGTGCTCGGTACTTTTCATCAGATTGGTACAAATGTAAACATTCCTGGGAAGAGAGAATTTCAGATAAGAATCGAGGAACTGCCCCCATCAGACTGGACTGTCCATAACGCACCTTCCTGTTTAGTAGAGCTTTTATACCTCTTGTCTGTCTCAATCACTTGACACAGCCCTTTCAAAAAAACACATGTTATTCTCCTGCCAATTTCTCTTCCTTCCTTCCCTCCTTCCTTCCTTTTATTTTTTCCTTCCAATTTATTTTATTTTATTTTATTTTATTTTATTTTATTTTATTTTATTT
>NW_021604617.1:15492824-15519152 GCF_004785775.1 Grammomys surdaster
TTTATTTTATTTTATTTTATTTTATTTTATTTTATTTTATTTTATTTTATTTTGAAACAGGGTTTCTCTGTGTAGCTCTACTGTCTTGAATTCCCTCTGTAGATCAGGCTGGCCTCCAGCCAGTTCTTATAAGTCCAGTACTTTAACCTGCATCCAATGTTCCACCAGGTGTCTGGGAAATAGTCCTTTCTGCACATTAGTTGTTTGCCATCTAATTATATGCTTCATATGTAAACTCTGATGCAATAGGGTTTTGGGACTCTAACTCAGAAACTTTGAGGGGATTACCAGTTTGGTTCAGATCCTGTGATGCTCATAAGCCTACATCAGATATCTTAATTTGTTTTCATAAGAACATTGAATTATTATTCCTATAAATATCTCCAGATACAAGGTTCACAACTTGCCAATCATGATGAATTATTAATTGGGGAAATTGATTGCAGAAAGTTCAAAAGTCAAAGAATCTGAACCTCAAACTCTGTTGATTTTTTAAATCAACCATGTCCGAATTCAAGTGAGAGCAGAGTTACATTATAGAACTTTTTTTATTATTTTTCAAAATAATTAATTTTCCTCTTTAAAATGAAGTGTTTTAGTGTATTAAAATAAATACTTTTATATGAAGAAAATAACAACTTTATAAACTAGTTTCTTGAAGGATCACACTGTCTACTAACTAAGAACACGAAGAAATCATCCATTCAGAAAGGCTAGTATCACCAAAACAAATGATCACAAAGCTGGTAAGGACTTGGGAAAGAAGACGACCTTTCACTGATGGTGGGACTTTAAGTTGCTATAACCACTGTCAGAATCAGAAAGGAAGTTTCTTTTGAAAGCCAAAAATTGAACTACATATGATCCAGCTATACCACTACTGGGCATATTCCCAAAAAACAACTCTGCATCCTAGTATGGAGATGGCTGCATATCCAGTTTTTAGTGCAGTATTCAAATTAACAAGAAAATGGAATGAATCTAGTTGTCCATCAACATATCAATGGGCAATGAAAACATGTTTAGATAGATAGATGAGAGATCTCATATATATTTGAGAAAGGTAGAAAGGAAGAAAAATAGATTATAGATAGATAGATAGATAGATAGATAGATAGATAGATGAGAGATACCATATATATTTGAGAGAGATAGAAAGACAGAGAGATAGATTATTAGATAGATAGATAGATAGATAGATAGATAGATAGATAGATAGGTAGAATAGAGATCTCATATGTATTTGAGAGAGATAGAAAGAGAGAAAGAAAGATAAGAAGATAGATAGATATACCAGAATCTTATTCAATCATAAATTCAATCAGAAAATGAATGATTCTGCAAAGTATTGTATTAAGGTAACTCACAAAGATATGGCATGCTCCTACTAGGATGCACTTTTTGTATGTAAGTATGTGTGTGTCTGTATGTGAGGGGTATAGGGCATAAAACTAGAAAGGAAACTGTGGGAGGGGGAAGAGGCCTTAAGGGAGGAGGGATGGAAGGGTAAAACAAAGAGGATTATGGAATACATGTGACATGAAAGTAGAAGGGACTACTGCAAAGAGAAAGGGGACAATCAGGAAGGTGAGAAAGAAGCATGGGGGAGGAGGAAAACCAAGAGCAGAGTGTGCGTGTATATGCCATAATGAAAACTGCTATTGTTTACTGTGTACATTGGACAAAAACAAATACATTTTAAATGAACAGGCACTTATATCTACTTACACTTTTTTCTGTGTCGCCAAAATACTTTTAGAGATTTTATTCTAAACTACATGTACATATGTATGGATAGGTGCCGTGAGCGCAGATTCCCATGGAAGAGGGCATCTGCTCCTCTAGAGCTGGATTGTGAGCTATCTGGCATGGGTGTGTGGAGGACCAAACTCCGATAACCTGCAAGAGCAGCTCGAGCTCTTAACTGCTGTGTCATCTCTCCAGGATGCTTCCCGTCACAGAATGGAGCTAGTTCCTTCTGAAATCTTGAAGATAGGAGACAATTGGAAATTTCATATATAGAATCTTCTTTAATCATCAGCAAAAAGTTACTTGTCTGGTTCAAAATCTTATAAAGTTGCCTAAAGGTATCATTGACTTACTCAGCAAATATTAATGGAAAAGTCAACTGAGTCCCATGTACTTTTATAGGTCCTGGTGATACATACTGGCAATCAAATTTGTGAAAAAGAGAAAAAAACACATACTCAATCAAACATACTCATAGACATCATACTGATGGTCTAGTGGTGAAGAGAACTGGTTACTCTTCTGGGAAACTGGATTGAATTTCCAGCACCTATTTGGCAACTCAAAACCATCAGTGACTCCAATTCCAGGGACTCTGCTGCCCTCTAGTGGTCGCTTCAGAAATAAAGTATACACATGGTACACAGACATCTCTGTGTCTCTCTGTCTCTGTCTCTCTCTGTCTCTCTCTCTCTCTCTCTCTCTCTCTCTCTCTCTCTCTCTGTCTCTCTGTCTCTGTCTCTCTCATATATAATTTAATACTCTGAATGTCTCTATCCACACCAGTCATCCATTGTAACCTGTACTACCAAACAGGAGGAAGATAGAGGAAACAAGACTAAGATTCTAATCCTTACTTTCCAACTTATTCTGTTACCTATTCCATCTGTGTCATCTTCGTACCTCAGCTTCCCATTTTACAATCGCTGTGTGCTTTTATCTACCTACCTCAAGGGTTTTGAAATGTAATAAAATACCATGAATACAGAAAATGTTGTGCCCAAAATCAACACACAGTTTGTGTATATGTTGAGAGATGATCCTCAAGAATGATTTAATCATGCGGAAGATGCTGTGCTGTAAAGAATACAGCTCCTAATCAAGTGTAGTTTACTCCAGCTATGGCCAGAGAAATCAATGCCCCTTGTCTAACCAGAACAGTGAAGAGGTGAAGTAATGTCAAGATTAGAGAGAGCAGACAGGCAGGGTAGCTCAGGTCTGAAATCCTGACTCCCGAGGCAAGGCCATCAAATTGAAGGCCTGTTTGGGCTTCAGAGGGAGAACAAAAACATCCTGGTCTCAAAAACAATGTGAAAAGGGTTAAGGATACAGCTTGGTGGAAGTCTGTTTGCCTAGTAAGCATTGGGGCCTTCTGGTCTACCTTCATGATGATAGATAGATAGATAGATAGATAGATAGATAGATAGATAGGTGGATGGGTGAGATGGATGGATGGATAGATAGATAGATAGATAGATAGATAGATAGATAGATAGATATCAGCGGTGAGGAATATACTGTTTTTGCAAAAGATCTTTGGTTCCACTCACCTACATCAGGTGACTCACAACTACCTGCAACTCTACTTCTAGTAGACCCAACACCCTGTTCTGTTGTCCATGGGTTTTGATGAACGTGGTGTACCCACTGACACCCAGGAACAAATGCGGACATAGGAACTAAATATTTAAATGAATGTATAAGTAAGTAAGTTTGGAATGTAGCTCAGTTGTGGAATGTCTTCAGATTCATCTGTACTACTACAAGAGAAAAATGGTGACAGAGTAAGAAAAGCCTGGAGATGGGACGCAACAGCTATGATACAGTGGTGAGAGCTGTTTAATAAGGGATGGGTACAATAATCAGATAAATAAAGGACATGGAATAACAGACTTCCAGACAGGTTCGATGTAATAGCTGTCAGCAGAGGTCTCCAGCTGGGAGCAGAGCTGCTGACAGGATTAAAATTGAGCCAATATGGGATGCCAATTTTCTATATATTTCAGAATGAACATGTGTTGTCATAGTTCATACCTTTAAAAACTTAGCAGCCTCCCCTTGCCAGGCCTACTTAATTGCTTATGTCTTCAGAAAAAGAGGAGAACTCTACATACCTCTATTACCTGAATAAATGTCTGGCCATTAGCCCTCTGGACCCTCTGTCAGTTCCTGTCTTGGAGAACACACAAAGGAAACAACAACCTTAATTTAACTTTCTTTCCTCAAGAAACCTATGACTATTATGTAATTTTTGGCATCAGGAGAGCCACAGTTGAAAGCATGTTCATATTAATATAGTAAGTTTCTGGGGAAACTACATTATTACAGCTCTCCAGGTAATATTATCCCTCACTTAGGGGAAGATTTAACTGAAAACTCAAAATATCAATGTTTTACATGAGAAAAAAATATTTCTATTGTGTAAGAGAAATCTAAGGATAATTCACAGTTGATATAATGACACCAGTCATCAGTGGTGTAGAATCATACTGTCCTTCAGTTTCCCTTTAGAGATTTGAGGATTAGTACAGAATTTAAAGGTTAGTACCAAATTAAAGATGACTGCATGATACACACCACACCGAGAACAGAAATGGGGGTAAGGAAAAAAGCATGTCTTCTTTGGCTGAGCTGTGCTCAGCTGAATCCATTCTCATTGAACATACTTCCAGAAGTCTCAAATCTATAGTTCCTTGGTTAAAGACCTCTATGGCCATCTGTAATTGGGAAAGACAAGAATAAGTACTTGTGTGTAGTTCTTTCCTATCTTTTTATGCATACTCTCACCATGTAGGTCAAACAAGTAGGCTACCCTCAGGTGATCCAGCTGGTAATGTCCCTCTCTTACTTTGCATGCCTAAGATAGTCTCTTGTCACATCTCTCTTCCTTTTTCTCTTACTTGCAGATGATAAAATTGATGCAAAATAAATACAATGATAAAAGCCTGTCACAATGGTGAATGTCTGTACTTCAAACCACTGTAGCAGTAAAGGCAATAGGCTCATGAGTTGATGGTCAGCAAGAACCTCCTTCAAACTGAGGACTGGAGAATATTGCATACCATGCCCCAGATCAATTTCTAACATAAGATACATATATACACACACGGAAAGAATGGGAAGAATAGGATTTCATGTTTTAATTCAATTATATATATTACCCTAAAAGCAATTATTACAGTTTGATGCTGATTCCTCTAAAATGCTATTTTCATAAAGTTAGCATTAATGTTAAATCTAACGTGATGCCTTTGCTGAATTTTCAGTGTCTCTGTGCTTAATTTTTGAGTTACACATATGCACCAAAATATTTGACTATTTTGGTGAGCAAATTAATCCTTTGTTCTATATATATTTCTAAACATTTATAAGAACAATCATTTGTGTATTGGTTGCTCTTCATGACAAGGTAACTGGGTTCAGAATCACTGAGAAGACACTATTCTGGGCCTGTCTTTGTCTCCAGAGGTTGGACTGAAGAGACAGGACTCATCTTATGGGCTGGAGTCCGAGACAAACTTAAAAGAAACAAGTGAGCTTAGCAGTACCCTTCATCTCCTTCTGCTTCCTTATTGTAGAAGAGGCCAACTGCCTCACACTCAAGGAACCAAAGTAAACTTTTCCTTTCTAAAGTTTCATTTGTTTGATACTTTGTCACAGCAACAGGGGGAAAAAATGACTACTGATGTTTGTTGTTGTTTTCAGGTTTTAACCTCACAGTGAATGAGATCATTAGTGGGTAGAAGAGGAAAAAAAAGTCTGCTAGCTATGCATTAGGCATTAGTGATACAGGCTCACTCCTTAGAGCTACTATGGGAGGAAAAGTCACATTTATTTCCACATCCACAGAGATACAAAGCATGCAAAGGCTTTAGGTTCTGTATTCAGGTGAGTCAAGTTACATTCATTTCACTTGACTCCTTTAAGTGTTTTTAGGGCTTTGCAGTTATATATAACTACAGAAAAATATTCCTTAGTCAAACGTGCATTACAATAATAGAGATTTCTCTGTTGCCGCTGCAAGTGTTTTTTAATACTCTCGGCAGCCAACACCCAACTTCGTCCTCTGCCTCTCCTTGTGTGTTTTCTGGTTTTGTTTGTTTTGTTTTCACTTTTAAATCTACTGTCTTCTCTCATACATACTTCTGAAAGCAGTTGCTGAGACAGAGAGGGATGCAGTTGTTTCTGAGTAGGAGTATTCTTAAATTAGGGGCCCAAAGCGGGTCACCTGAAGCACCAGTGGAGCTGGAGGTGGTATTCAGAGGTACTCCAGGGAATCCCACCGAATCACAGAGATCGAGAGAGAACCCAGACACCACACACAAGCACACACACACACACACACACACACACACACACAGAGAGAGAGAGAGAGAGAGAGAGAAAGAGAGAGACAGAGAGACAGAGACAGAGGAAGACAGAGGAAGACAGAGACAGAGAGAGACAGAGAGAGACAGAGACAGAGACAGAGAGACAGAGAGAGACAGAGAGAGACAGAGACAAAGACAGAGAGAGAGAGACAGAGAGAGACAGAGGAAGACAGAGAAAGACAGAGAGAGACAGAGAGAGACAGAGAGAGACAGAGAGAGACAGAGAGAGACAGAGAGACAGAGACAGAGACATATATGAAAGGACCAATAACTCTGAAGACTGCTGTGACAACTCTGGAGATCTCTGCCTTTCATCTACCTACTGCTTTGTTGAAGGGGATAGCCAGAAGCCTGGAAGCTGTGAAGAGTTAGGAGGATGAGTCTATCCAACTCTTCCCATTTAGTCTTCCCCGAGAGCTTAGACCTTTCCATCTCAGCCTTCAGTCTCTAGGTCCAGGTGCTCTGGATGTGTACATTGGGAAGTCTTGGTTACACAGCCATTCTTGGAACACAGTACTGGCAGTTTCCCTTTTCCTCTTTAAGATTAGATCGATCTGGTATTACTATGTGTGACTAGGTTTCATTCCTGTATTCATCTTCTCCAATTAATAAATACTTCCAACAATGAAAGGATAAGTTTTTCTTATTTCGTATCCAGGTCTCAGTGTGGCTAGTGCAATGGGTGAGTCATGGGGACACATATACTTAACAACTGCCTGGCACAGGAAATAAATGCCAGCCATCCCTGCCATGACACACAATGCTCGATATACATACTAGACATTTAACAAATATGCTGATATGTTATTCATTCATGTATTTGATTTTAATGACTGATATCTTGGTTCCATTATTTGTTAGTTAAACTGATGAGAAAGTTGGCTATATTTAGAAAATGTATTAAATAAAAAGAAATAAAGTTTAGAGTACTGGTTCTATAAAAACTCACAAACTAGGGTTGGAGAGATGGCTCAGTGGTGAAAAACACTGGCTGCTATTCTGGAAGACTGGGAATCAACCCACAGCACCCATATGGCAGCTCACAACTGTCTGTAACTCCATTTCCAGAAGATCTGACACCTTCACACAGACATACATGCAGGCAAAATAACAATGAACATAAAATAAAAATAAATCATTTTTAAAAACCTCACAAACTAACATCATGCAGAATTGCAAGATAGTTCAACAAAACATACTCCTTGGTACCGTTTGATATCATGGCATTGTTTTTCTTCAAAGAAAGGGGGTATCTTGTCAATCATCACAAAATTTTATTTTGCCCTGAAGTCGAGTATAAACCCAACACATGCTATAGAAGCACTCTGCCATTGAACCACATCTCTAGCGCCAATTACAAAACTTTTAAGGAGACTTTTAAAAACTCAATATGAGGTCACACTACATTTCCCAAACTGATCTCAAACAACTGAATTTCAGCTTCCTTTCACTGCAGCCCTCTGAACACTGGATCTATAGACGTTATTATGGCCATCTCAACCCAATAAATTTAATATCTGTATATCAGGATATATATTTGAGTCTGTGTGATTTTAACTGATAGGCCTCAGAAATTAAAAAGAAATATATCTAAATCATTCCTGATGGTGACATTCGATATAAATTTTCAGAAGTAAATTTAATGGAGACAAATCTAAAAGAAGACTGAAAAATGGGTTTTTTTTTTGTTGTTGTTGTTGTTGTTCAATCCCAGCCACTAAGTAACTTTGATCATTCCATTTCATGACCTAACTCCCATCACTGTAAAACTATGGTCCTGGTATGATGTTGTTTACATGCCTTCAGTATATATATATATATATATATATATAGTGTGTGTGTGTGTGTGTGTGTGTGTGAATGTCTGTATAT
This sequence comes from Grammomys surdaster, assembly GCF_004785775.1. NCBI lineage: Eukaryota > Metazoa > Chordata > Mammalia > Rodentia > Muridae > Grammomys > Grammomys surdaster. The sequence continues at coordinate 15,500,816 of NW_021604617.1, forward strand.
AATCTACATGTGTGCTTGATGCCCTCAAAAATCAGAAGAGGGCTTCAGACTGATGTTACAGACATCTGTGAGCCACAGTGAGGGTGCTGGAAAGTGAACCTAGGTTCTCTTCAGGAACAGTCAACACTCTTAACCACTGAGCCAACTCTCCAGCCCTAGACCTGCCTTTTAGTACCAGGTTTCTGAAAACCTCACACAGAAAGTTTGGAGATGCCTATTGATTCGGTTCTGCTTCATAAGAGTTGGCTGAAGTTACTTGAGTTGTAATTTACATTCAATAACCATTGTTTTTCCAATTTTTCTCTCAGACATTATAGAACTTTAGAGTAAAAATGATATTTATAGTACTAAGCCTTCTCTCCTGGTCTTGTGTACTCAGGATTTGAGGGTTATAATTAAATTAAATCCTTTATCAGAAGTTCTCCACCTATAGGTCAAGACCTTTTTTTTTGGGGGGGGGAGCATCGAACAATCCTGTCACAGAAGTTACTTAAGACCATTGAAAGCACAGACATTTGAAAACATGTTATGATTCATAACAGTTATGAAGTAGCAATGAAAATAATTTTATAGTCCAGGTCATCACAATGTGAGGAACTGCGTTGAAGGATCTCAGCATTAGGAAGGTTGAGAACAACTGTCTTAGGTGATTAGAGAATTATTCTGAATGCCTCCTCCTAGTAACTGGTAATGGCTAGGGAAGGCTGGACAAGAGTTTCCCAGACTCAGCACTGTTCACACGCTGAAGAGTCTTGGTGTGGATGGCAATTTTATAAATTGCTTGAAACTTATCAACACTCTAAACTTCTACTTGCCAGTACCCTACAAACTCTTACTCATTGTGACAGCTGAACATACATACAGTAGTGGGTAGGGACGGTGCTTAGCTTGTGCTAATTCTCACTTCAAATGCGTGAGATTCTGTGTTTGATTACAAGTGCCATGTGCTTCAGACGTTTCATAGCAACATCCCTTGGCATCGAAGATTTCCCCATATTGAAGACCACTGAGGTCAACAGATTACCACATGTCCCATCTGTAATCTTTTTATCTTTAGATATCATCTTCCCATTCATCTTTCTTTCCGTCTGTTTTTATTCCCTCTTTTAAAAAAATCTTTTCATTTGTTTTTTTTATGTGTATTGGTGGTCTTATGTGTGAGGATGCCAGATCCCCTGGAACTGGAGTTACAAACAGTTGTGAGCTGCTATGTAGGTGCTGGGAATTGAACACAGGAACTCTGGAAGAACAGCCAGTGCGTTTAACCACTGAGCCATCTCTTCAGCTCCCTTTATTCTCTCTTTTATTATTCTAATTTTTCTTCCTATCTCTACTATTGAGAGTTAGTGTTGACATGGTCTAAACCACTCACTTGTGGGAATTACAGAAACTAACATAGGGCCTATGGCCATAGAATGGCTGAAATCACATTTCTGCCATTATAAGTCCTAAGAAAGCTTGGAAAAGTTGTTTAATTTATTTGAACCATCATCATCTGACCTGAAAATTTGAAGCAATTATACTTGATGTTGTTTGTTCGTTTCTTTGTTTTGCGAGGGGCACAAAGAATTTATTAATATTAGATGTAAGATGTAGTTTGCTGAGAGACTACACACTTAACACATATCAAGTTTGATTCTAGACATTTGATTCTAGACATACACACACACACGTGTACGCACGCACACACAACATACATGCACACCAAAATGCATAAAGAATTATTGAAGATGATATTAAATGAGTTAAAATATTTAATGTTAACTTTGTTTCCAGAATGAAGTATCAATAGGTAATTAATTAGTTGATACTATTGGCTTACTAGAAGCAAAGACACTCTGTTGTAATCTCAGTAAAAAGACTTTAAGAACAGTTGAGTCCATGTTAAAAACCAAAATATTGATGAAACTAGAAAACTCTGTTGTCCTCGGTGTGTGATGAGGTTTTTCCATATCAGAAGTTAAAAGAAAAAGAGTTTATTATATGACTTCGAGAAGTATTCCTTAAGGGGCTGGGAAGATGGCTCAGAAGCTAAGATGGCACTGACTGCTCTTCCAAAGGACCTGTGTTCAATTCCCAGTATTCTCATGGCAGCTCACAACTGTCTGTAACTCCAGTTCCAGGGGATCTCACACCCTCACACAGACATGCATGGAGGCAAAACACCAATAAACACAAAAAATAAATAGGAAGCGTTAAATATTTTTAAAAATGAAATCTTTAAAGCAAACTGGCATACACTGTATTGCTTCTCTTCTGTCATCCACCCTTCTCTTCTTGCTGCCTGCATGTGGCTGTGATGGCTGGAGATGTGGCTTCAATCTTGGACAATTTGGGAGCCGAGAAATAACTAGCTGGCAAAACCTTGCCTTTTGACACCTCCTCCTAGAACAGCGTCTCCTCCATGCAATGCTGACCTATGGACTTTTGTGTCACAAAGAAGTAAATGCCCTCCTTTGAAAGCATGGTCATTGATCATTATTAAAACAGGTGGGCTAACTGGGGATGTAGTTAGGTTGTGGTTGATCCCTAACACATGAACTGGAACTGGTGAAACCTGACTAGAAATCCCAGCACACTTGAGGAGAAGATAGACAAACCTGAGGTTCAAAGCCACTCTCGGAGACATAAAGCAGGTGGTCTAATTTCTTCTCAAGGAAGTAAATATGACAACACCAATTAGCATGCTAATGTGGATGGGAGAAATATCCCAAGGCCCCATGCCTAAGTGAAGAGGTATAGGCAATTAATGGCCTGAAAAGACTGTGAATCAGTCTCCTCCAGGGACATTGAAAAGTGGTTATCGATGAACATGTATATTCCATGAACAGAAAAATGGACTCAGCAGGTTGTTTTGTGTGTGTATGAGAAGGAGGAGGGGAGGGAGAGGATAATAAAGCTGTCATAAAGTTGAGATGGAGTTGGGGAGCATGAGATGTGCTACAGGGGGGAAGGGGGGAGGAGGAGGGTATGATGCAAATATAGAAGAGTGTATGAAATTCTCATGAACAATAATACAATGTTTTAAAAAGAAAGCATTTATATTGAATAAAATATAGAGCTAATGTCACAATCTTTTCACATTGTTCTGCCGATTTAAATACACACACTCCTGATTTAATTAAAATGCTACAATATAAACATTTCCCATGTGAGCAAATGTGTGTATTCTCAAATGTAAGTTGGTGAAACTGGAGTGTGTTAACATAAGCATTATTAAAAGAAGAGAAGAAAGGAAAGAAGGAAGGAAGGAAGGAAGGAAGGAAGGAAGGAAGAAGGAAGGAAGGAAGGAAGGAAGGAAGGAAGGAAGGAAGGAGGCAGGCTCCTGGAATTCAAAAGCCAAAATGCTAAAAATAACCAGCACATTTCAATCCAGTCAATTCGTGGCTTTCTTAGCAGTTTAACTCACCATGCTTTCTTTAGATCAAAACCCAAAAGGTAAGAAGGTGACAAGGGATGTGGTCTTGAAGCTGTGCATGCACCAATCCGTTAAGCTGCTTCACTGTAGCCATGGCCAAATACCTTGAAAGAAGCAACTTGAAGAATGATTTTTTTAAAACAAATAGTTCAAGGGGATTCAGCACCTTGTAATAAGAGGAACATGGGGGCAGGAGGATGGGGTGGCTGGTCATGGTGTGTCTGCAAGTCAAGAAACAGAAATAAGAGCTTAGAAATAGAGCTATTCTGTTAGTCAACACCCAGGAACCCACTTCCTCCAGCAAGCTCCTTTTTCAAACCATTTGAACAAACCATTGTTCTTCAACCTCCAGTTGATGGCCGAGTGTTCAAGTAGAGGTGCCACAATAGAATCTCACAGTCAAACCATGAGTGCTATGTGCATCAATTAAGACTTGAACAAAATCAAGCTAAGACTTGATGTAAGATATGAATAAGAGTATTATACCAGTCCTTGCAAAGATGTAGAATTTACCACACTTAACCTAGAACACAGAAACTATTGCATGGACAAATGCATAACTCTTGATCATTTGCTAATAACATAATAAGCTAAGAATGTTGTGTTAGTAAATGTCTAGTAAATTAGTAATTTGCTAATTAGCGATGTGGACTTTTATTTTTACTTTAAAAAAAATCAACTCATATGCAAAGAGAAAAATAATTTTTTTTTTTCAGAATTAGAACAGCTAAGCCTCACAGAGAATGTCACTCAAAGGGCTAGAGAGAAGGCTCTGAATTTAAATGCTAGGTTCATTACCAAAACTACCACAATGTCACCTAAAGCAAGTGCTCTTCACACTGTGTGATGCTTCGTTTCATTTATCCCTCATAATAGTTCTTTTAACCCCTCAAGGTGCCTTGATTGAGCTTTATATTGGAAAAAAAACCAAAGATCCTAAAAGAAAATAATCAAATGAAAGAAAGTCCCTGTATTGGTGTGATGGCTCACCATGTAATAGTGTTTGCTGAGGTAGAAGGAGGACCTGACTTAAAATCCTTCTACATAAAAGGTTGGAATGGCTGCTTGAATCTGTAACTCCAGCACTGTACATGCCAGTTACAGAAAGACTGGTAGGGCTGGCGAGGCACCTGCCTAGCAGGTTTAGTGGAAGATCCAGCCTCAAGGGAACACGGCCGAGAGAGAAAGTGCAAGACTCTAACATCCTTTTCTGGCAACCACACTCCTGCACCAGCACACTCACACCTCCAACACACACACACACACACACACACACACACACACACACACATACACACACACACATACACACACACACACACCTGGGTGTTATGCCAAGAAAGAGTACGTAGAAAAGTAGAATATAGGGGCTGGAGAGATGGCTCAGTGGTTAAGAGCACTGACTGCTCTTCCAGAGGTCCTGAGTTCAAATCCCAGCAACCACATGGTGGCTCACAACCATCCGTAATGAGATTGGATGCCCTATTCTGGTGTGTCTGAAGACAGCGACAGTGTACTCATAAATAAAATAAATAAATAAATAAATAAATAAAAGAAAAGTAGAATATAAGCTCACAGGTATGAATAACATGAATACGAATATATGAATGCTGTACTTGGGGAGAGTTTGAGCAATGTTTCTCTGATTTATCTTAACATGATGGATTATTCGTTAAAAAGGAAAAATAGGCACTTGAGAAATACTTATTCAAAGAGAGGACCTGAGTTCAATTCCCAGCAACTCATGCTGTGATTTCATCGTTTGGCTCCCAGATAGCTTAACTTCTCAAAGCTTCATACTTAATTTACAGGCTCAAAGGGTCTCGAGAATACCAGAAAAGACATGGAGAGCTATCTATCTGTTCTTGGTTGGGTCCTACAGTAACTCATACTTTTTTGTTTATGCCATGGTGATAAGATTAGCAAAACATTTCAACACAAGAAGAAGGTAACATTATTCATAATTTTTTATAAATACTAAAAATAATTGTGTGAGAAATCTCTATCTTCCTTTACAGTGAAAGAACACTCAGAAAGAATTCTATTTTAGTTAAGGTTTCTTTTGCTGTAAAGATACACTGTGGCCATGTCCACTCTTTAAAAAAAAAAAAAAAAACACCATCAGGACTGGGTTACAGGTTCAGAGATTTAGTCTGTTTTCCACATGGTGTGAAGGCAGACATGAAGCTGGAGAAGAGCAGAGTTACATTCCAATCAGCAGGCAACAGAAAGACAAAGTAAGAAGGACTGGAGAGATGGCTCAATGGTGAACACCACTGACTGCTCTTCTAGAGGACCTGAGTTCAATTCCCAGTAACCACATGTCGGCTCACAACCATTTGTAATTGAATTTGATGCCCTCTTCTGGTGAGTCTGAAGACAGCGACAGTGTACTCACACATATATAAAATAACTAAATCCAAAAGAAAGGGTGTATGTGTGAACCATGGGACTAAGTTTGAGATTCTCACACCTCAAAGCCTAACCCAGTGACAAATTTCCCCTAACAAGGCCACACCTACTCCAACAAAAATCCCTAACAAGGCCACACCTACTCCAATAAAATCTCCTCATGCTACTCCCTATAAGTGTTGCAGGAAGTATTAAAAACCTATTGGCAGTTACCGTACTACAGGCCACAAGGCACCAGTGAGCCACATCCCTCAAATGGTCCTTAGTTTTAGCATATTTAGCTTATCTCTCTTCATATTCTCTTCCTCATCCCACTTCTACCTTCTCACCTCCACTTGATCCCCTCATTCCAGGACCCTCACCCACTATCTTCCTATAACTCTATTTCCCATACCTAGGGAGATCTAAGAGACTCCCTAATCCTGTACTCTATGCCTAACCTCTGTGGTTCTATGGATTGTAGCTTGATTATCATTGATTTCACAGCTAATATTCTCATATAAGTGAATACATAACCTATTTGTCTTTCTGAGTCTCGGTTACCTCACTCAGGATGATTTTTCTAGTTCCATCCATTTATCTGCAAATTTTATGGTGTCATTTTTTTAACAATTGCATAATACTCCATTGTGTAAACCATATCTGCATTATCTACTCTTCTATTGGGTGACATGTAGGTTTTTTTTTCAATTTCTGGCTATTATTATGAGTAGACACTCAATGCACATGTTTGAGTAAGTGTCTCTGTGGTAGGATCAAGCATCTTTTGCGTATACGTAAGACTGGTATAGCTGAATCTTGATGTAGGTTGATTCCCATCTTCCTGAGAAACTGTTCCACTGATTTCCATAGGGACAATGCAAGTTTGCTCTCCCACTAGCGATGAATAAGTTACTCCAACTCTTAGCCAACATAAGCTGTCACTTGTTTAATTGATCTCGTGGCTGGATCTTTCAAATTCCTCCTCCACTCCAGGGTCTCAAAGAACTGAGATTTTGACCACCATAGGACTAAAAAGAAACACTTACATTTATAATTTTTTTATTGTTAACTATTTGAAACTTTCCTAAGTGTTGTTCATAGAACACCCATGAAAGTCTGTTTTCTAAGGAAGAAGCTTAGAAACTACCCAGGAAATCCTCATCTTACAGACAAGAAAACTGATACCCAGAAAGGGCAAAGGACTTGCCAAAGGGAACACAGGTCATAAACGAGACAGAAGCTGGAAGAAAAGAAAAAGCAGAAATAAAGAAAAAGAAAAGAAAAAAGAAAATTTTTCTGATGCTAAAAACTCACCCCATTTAAGACTGAGGGTCCCAAAGTCTCTCACTCTCTGCACATTGTCTAGCTGTGAGCCTCTGTATTTATTCGTTCCTATCTACACCAGGAAGAAACTTCATTAATGATGGCTGAGCTAGACACTGATCTATGGATATAACAGAATGCTGTTAGGAGACGTTTTATAGCTACATTTCTTTAGCAAAACAATAGTGATATTTGGTTTTCCCCTAGGTCCGTGGTCTATCTAGATTAAGGTGCTTGACCAGCAGAGTAGTGTCAGGCATGTATTTGATCCATGAGATGTCTCTACCAGATCCCTTCCCATTGGGTTCAGGGAACTGTACAGAAGAGGAGGCAGAAGGACTGGAAGGCCCAGAGAGGTGGAAGACACCAAGGAAAATGAGTTCAGACACAACAGGTTTGAGACAGTCTAAACTCACAAAGACTGTGGCTCTTGCTTGGGCCCTGCACCAATCCAAGCCAGCTAGGGTTCCAATGCTCAGATGGGAGGTGAACACAAACCCCAAACCCTTACCAAGAACTTGTCTCCAATTAACAACTGCAAAGGAAAAATTGGTTTCCTCCAGTGTCATCTCGATGACTATACAACTCCACTTAAGAGAAGATGTCATGCCCAGCAGTTGCTGAAGGAGTTGGGTTTTTTTCTTTTGTTTTGTTTTGGTTTTTTTTTGTCTCATATTGCTTTGTCTGTTTCTTTTTTTTTAACTCTTAATAGTCTTTTGCATCTATATCATAGTTATGTTTTGATAGGTTTTGTTTGTGTTTGCCTTTGCATGTATTTGATTGTTTGTTTGTTTGTTTGCTTGCTTGATTCTGGTTTGTTTGTTTGTTCACTTGCTTGCCTGACTGTTTTCTAAAAAGAGAGAAAGAAGGTATAGGTTTGGAAGGTTCTGAAGGTGAGAAGGGAACACCTCGATCAGAATATATGGTATAAAACTATTTTCAATTAAAAAAAAATAAAAGTCACAACAGAAGGATCCTTCTCTGTTTTTATTAAAATTCATAAATGTGAATTTTAGGAATGCTTCCCATGTGACATTAATTTCTCCTAAATGTCTCTGGTACTTAGGAGATACTTCAGCCTTGATGTTATTCACTATATGTGTTTATTCATGCTTTAAAGGTTATATTCTGCTCTACATCACTCCTAGCCTGTATTTGCAAATGCTTTCCTCTCATGGATATGTATTGGTCTATTGGCTGCATTTTGAAACAAAATTGTTTGGTGTTCTTACCCTTCAAGACCTTTCCTGTTTAAAGTGATAATATGGGAACTATCCTTAATGATGGAAGTGCCTGTCCCTCTGTATCAGTGATGGCAGAGGGACTGCAACTCACATTCCACATGAAATGTCACTGGCACTGTGCACTACAGCTTGATGCCAGTTTGTATGGCTTCTGCCAGCCTCCCATTTATATGTTTTAGGCTTTATACCTCTAAAGGCAGATACTCGAAAATTACCCCATTGACAAGTTTGCAGCCTCCACAGTTAACCAGAAAATTCTAAGGATTTCAAAAATATCTAAAATGTTTAATAAAGTTACTATTGCTCCTTGAAGGTCCAAAGAAAGTTAGTTACATGTATTTTTAAAGTGGCAAATGAGTTTTTAATAAGAATATATATTTATTTAACAATTCACAAATTTGCTAGGCCTGCTGAATCTCAGAAGGTCGAGGTAGTAGGATTTCAGCTTCTCAGCTAGCATGGACTATATAACTAGAACGTTTTTTTTTTTTTTTAAGGAAAAAAAAAAGTTCACAAAGGAAGTATTGACTAAGTATTATGGATCAGGTAAGAAATACATTCTTTATAATATTTGCCTCTATCTTACAACCATAAAATATTAATCTAGAGATAACTCCACCTGATTTCCATTTTATATTTTATTCTATTGAGAAAGGGTCTCATTACTTAACCCTGGTTGGCCTAGATCTCATTTTGAGCAAAATTTAGTATTTAGAAACAATCTCATACAAATACCTTCCTCCCATTTTGCTTCCTCATGCCCAAATCACAGAAAGCGCATGGGGTCTGCTTTCTGTAATATCAAAGTGATGTAGACCTGAGAAGCAAAGGCTTATATGGAATTTTCTCTCACTCAGAAGTAATTTTTCAAAATTTATTTTTTTAAAAAACATGCAGTAAGAACTGGCTAAAAGATATGATCATTGAAGATTTCACGATGGAATTGTGGTAGAGTAGCGAACAGTCATGCTGTCATAGCAGCACAAGGTGTTATCCTGTCTTATTTAGGGTTCCGAGAGCAATCCTTGAGATGGGTAAATGGTCCATCGGGATTGGATAATGTTGACCCATGCAAAGGATTCTCTTTCTCCTCCAGATAGGGTCTCTCTCCATCACCCCAAGAGAGAGTCTTTCTTTCTCTGTCACCCCAGTTGTTCTTTAACTCACTGTGTAGACCAGACTGGACTCAAATTTATAAAGTCAGCCGACTCTATCTCCTGAGTGTGGTATTAAAGGTGTCTATCACCACACCCGGTCTTTTTTTCTCTCTTTCTCTCTCTTTCTCTCTTTCTCTTTTTTTCTTTCTTTCTCTCTTTCCTTCTCTCTTTCTTTCTCTCTTTCTTTCTTTTTTCTTCTTTCTCTTTTTCTTGCTTGCTTTCTTCCTGTCTTCTTTCTCTCTTTTTTCTTTCTTCCTTCTTTCTTGCCTCTTTTCCTTCCTTCTTTCTTTTCTTCTCTTAATTTTTATATATATTTTTTTATTTTTCTCCTTTGTCTATTAGTAAATTCAGGATAAAAGTAATCCTGGGGCCGGGCAGTGGTGGCGCATGCCTTTAATCTCAGCACTTGGGAGGCAGAGTCAGGCGGATTTCTGATCGAGGCCAGCCTGGTCTACAGAGTGAGTTCCAGGACAGCCAGGGCTACACAGAGAAACCCTGTCTCGAAAAACCAAAAAGAAAAGAAAAAGTAATCCTGGAAAACCTAAATAATTCAAAATTATTCTCTTTCTGATTTCCGAAGGAATTAAGCATCACTAGGCTGTGGTGTGTGTGTGTTAAGTATATGCTGGGAAAACCAAAGTTAGAAACACACATGTCCACTGCACCAAAATGGCGGGAACCATTGCTTTCCTGAGACCCAAAGTTAAAAACACCCATGTTCATTTCACCAAGCTGGCAGGGACCAGTGCTTTCCTGAGACTCAGATAAGTATTTTGGGACTGTGACAAAAATTTAAATCGTATGCAATGTTGTTTACAGGTAAATAGTTCATCAATAAACATTAATTGAATTGCAACAAACCCCAAGTTATAGCTTAATACATAGGACTTCGGGATGTTAAATATGTTTTATTCTGGAATGAGAGATGTCAGGGTTTAATCTTAGCACACTTATACTAGTTTCAAGGTGTTGTATTTTCTTCTTTTATTGTTTTTGTATTTAGAGAAGATAAAAAAAGAGAATAAGGATAAGATAACGTAATAGGAAGAGGTGATTAAAGGGTCCAGCAGACAACCTACAAGAGAGCCAATGTGAGGTACGGTTGTAGTAAAAGAGATTAGACAAGTAGTGATTAGATTTTTAAAAGGAAGAAATGAACAAGAGGACTAAAAGTTGATAGGGATTCAAGAGACATTTGGAAATGTCACAAACCTATTCCAAAAACTGCCAGCAGAGGTCTCCATGCTAGGTGAGTTTGCTTTGCAGCTCCAGTTCTTAACGTTTATTGGACAACATTACCTTTATATGTGGCTGAAAGGGGGTGGGGTTAATAACTCACCGCTTTGCAGTAATAAACTGCAGTAAATGCACATAAGAGAAAACGTGTGGGTGTGCTGGTCCAGGTTATCTCCAGAGCGCTCCTACCCACCTGAGCCTGTGTGCCCAGAAAAATAAATATATCGATGAGAATGCCCGTTTTACACAGTTTCCCGGAGAAATTCCAAACCTTGCCTCACCTCCGCATTTGTGTTTGCCTGAATTTGTGAGAGAATTTTTTGAGAGGTGTGAATAGGAGATAATGCTAAATTAAATAGAATGTGGGCAAGAGAAAGCTCTACATTTAGGAAACTTTTCTTCAGAGGTTCGATTAGTTTGTACATTTTTGAAGTGCTAAAACGTTTTAGAGTATTTCTAAAGTTAATGGGTGTGGTAAGAGTTAGATGGTCAAAACTCTCTTAGTCATAACTCGTTTTCAAGAACCAAGAAAGGGGAGGGATGCTTTAAAAAAAAGGAAATTGAGCGACTAGTCGTCGTTTGAGTCTTCAAAATTCCTACAGAGGGCGCTGTTGCCCGTTCAATGAAGGAAGGAACTGTCCCTGGGAAAGATTTGTGGTGAAATAGCTGGAATTCTTCACAAAATGCCACATTGCAGAATTAACAAGGATTTCTATTATCGTTATGCGTTTCTTCAGATAGTTACCCATGTATGTATGTGCGCAGATATTTTAGGTTTGTTTTGTTCTTAGTAAAGCAGGGCTAATTTTTAATGTTTTGTAAAGTATTTCAGTATTTATAACAAATACCAAGTACATTCCTACTTTTTAAAATATCTAATACAAAGATTTAAGAAAACACAAGTGAAAATTTGAAATTCTACATAAATGAGGCTTCAAAACAGTCAGGCTGGCACACTATATTACCTATTTAAGTAGTTTTATATGTAAAATTAAACCTTCAGTTTGATTTGGTTTTATTAAACGTTAGAGTTTATCTCAGATTAATCAATGACATGCCCAAAAGTGATTTAAACCATAAATAAACGCATTTAGAGGGGAAAAAAAGGAAGTTTTTGCCGAATTCATTTTGGTTTGGGATAAGGTTATCTTTAGACAGTTAAAACCTAGCAGTTAAAAATTAGAAAGAGGGATGAGAACTATCTTGTTGATAACTTTGTATGGAGAATTTTAATTTCCAAATCTATAACACTTATCTTTCAAATAATCAAGCAGAGGCTGGCTTAGTGAAAGAGTGTGGAATCCACATGATTTCCTGTCTCCCAACCAACTCTGGTGGCGAAAGGAGACGTATCTGCTGACGCTGGAAGACCAGCTTGGTTCTGTGTGGTTTAAGATTATTTTCTTTTTAATAGAAGGAAGAAGGGGAGGAACGGAGAAGAGAATTGGAGCGAAGGAAAGAACAGAAGGAGAAGAGCGAAAGAGAAAGAAGGAAAGAAGGGAGAGAGAGAGAGAGAGGAGGAAGGGAGGGAAGGGTTGGAAGGAGGAAAGGAAAAGGGAGAAAGAAATCCAACAGGCGATAGAGAAAAAGATGTATTTCTCAAGTTCTGACGGAAGCACCCTGCATTTCCTTCATTTGACTTACGGTAAATTAATAATGATGAAAACAACAATAATAGATATCTACAGGGTTGTTCGTTGTGCGAGGTAGGAGTCTTCAGCTTGGCTCTTAGGAAACGCTGTCTTCCTAGTCTATCTGGAGTCTTCCCACTGCTCGCGGAGCCTCCGACCCTGCTGGAGCTCTAGAGTGCACAGGAGTCCTGGGTTTAAAGGCAATCCCTTTACAGATTCACCCTCATCGGGTTTAATAACTTCCACCCCAAATTACCCCAACCCTTCTCATTCCCTCTTGTCATTTATTTTCTGCCCCAGGGGCCAAGATCTTCTTCAGTGCCTCCCTACTGGCTCCAGGGAACCTTCTGAACCCAGAAAGAGGGTGGGAAGGAGGAGGAGAGGGAGATAGTGAATATAGAATTCCTCATGAAATTAAAAAAAAAAATCCTGTGTCTTACAGGGTGCCCATTTGAGGTTAGGTTAACGGCTAAACTTTGTACTTGTTGTTATTTATGCTTTTGAAAATATTTTTTTAAAAAATTAAACTTCACAAATCACATATTCTAAAGAAAATCTATCTCAAAGCAAAATGGCCAAACAATATTTACTCTTGTACGTCTCCCACTGTCTCCTTAAGCAGGATAAAGCTTAAACCTTCTTGAAAATTTGGATGTCCATGTCTTAAATCTACCAGATTAAAATCTCAAGTTACAGACAACCCCAAGTACAAAATGTTCTATACCCCTGATAAAGGTCTCAAAATTAACATTGTGAGCTTTGTTGTTTCCAACGTGTGAAGGGAAAAAAAAACTTAATAAAATGGAGACTCCAGGCAAGCAGAAAGATACCAAGGAGCCACTAAAACTACACAACCATCCGTAAAGCAACAAGCAATATAGATTGCACGGTCCACAAGCTACTCAAGTTTCCAAATGTGTTACGCAAAATGTTCAAAATATCAGAAATCATTGTGGTGAAGAGTTTTGTTGTTCTTCCCCAATGATACTTTTTAAAGTTACATCAGTAGAGGAAAATGACTCGTAAAGTCCAAAGATCTAGGGGTGTTGTTTTTTTAAATGCTCTCCTAAACATACAAGAATAGGAAAACTGTGTTTTAAAATCTCAGTAATGGGCCCCCTTTTTAAAAATCTATGTAGAAAATTTGGGGACTGATGTCCCTAGTTTCTCACTGTCAATTATTAAAACACTTTAGTTAGTGACTGCAATGATTCGCCATTTTCAAAAGAGATTTCTAACGTATCTATTTATATTACTTGTTTTTCGAACAACTATATTCCCTTTAAACGCACGGTTACTCTGTGGATTCTGTGACCCAGAGGTGTTTATGTAACTAATGTGGTATCTGCGTATAAATTCGTGTTTATGATTTTTTATAATATATATGTGTGCATGTGTGTGTGTGCGTGCATGTGTGTCTGTGTGTGTGTGTGTGTGTGTGTGCGTGCGTGCGCGTTGTATCTAAGTCCTGTGTGCAATAATGTTTTTCTGTCTGCTGAGGCTTAGTTCTCCAGCCTATTGTTTGAGACAACAGATATAAGTTGCGATGGGAGAGGAGCGTCGGATTTGGTGTGTATCCCCCACTTCCAATTATAGATGGATCATTACAGACAGCGGAGTCCTGAGAAACCAGACATCTGCTCCTCACATGAATGCACTCACCTCCTAGAGACCAGGCTGCCATCATGCTCTGGAAACTCGTGGAGAATGTCAAGTACGAAGACATCTATGAGGTGAGCGAACACCCCAGATGCTTTTTAGAGCTTTGGAGATGGAAAACTGGAGCTTCTTTGACACCCCAGCTGATATATTTTAAGCTATTTACTCATAGATTTCCGGTTGGGTTTCTGAGGTTTCTTTAAGTTTTCTAAGGCTGGCTCTAGGAGACTCCGCTCTCCAGAAAGGGAACTTCTAAGGTTGGACTGTGACAAGTTTAATTTAGGAGCTATTTTTCTTTTTCTTTTTCTTTTTCTTTCTCTCCGGCTCTCTCCTCCCCCCTTGTAGGCTCTGGTGGGTAACGTGGAGCCACAGAATTTAAGCAGTCAGGGAAAAACAATCTCCAATCGTTTTGAGTATGGGAGAGAATCGGGTTTTTAAGCCTCCCGCCGACTCGGACTTTAATTTTTGCTTTTTTTTAACTTTTAATAAAATTTTTTGAAATCCGTAACATACGCAGGTAGAGGATAGATATCTAGGGAGACCGAGGGGGGAAGGACGTCTGTATGAACAAATCCAGTACAGTATGGGGAGAGAGCGCTGTTTGTTATTTTTCTTTTCTCGTGTTTTGTTTCTTTGCGGGTCAGTGGTTTCAAGCAGAGATGGCAGCCGCCAGCGTGTGGGTATTTTTAACGAAGTCTGCCCACACTTCGTGCTCCCGGCTACCGGTCCCCAGGCAAGCGCGTCCCTCCTGTGCTTTGCCCTTCGCCTTCTCAGACTCCAGCGGTCTTTCCCCGAGTCCGCGTCGAGCGAGGCTGTCCCGCTGACCTTGCAGCTCGCAGACGAGCCGAAGCGGCCCGGCTGGGGATAGATGCGGGATCCCACGCCACATTCCGGGAGCTGGGGAGCTAAGCTCAAGAGGAAAGGAAAGTAAGGCTCAAGGGGATGTCGAGAGAGGGAAGACAGACTCTGAAGCTTCGCGAAATCAGAGGATCAGAAAAAAAGAAAGCGAAAGGGAGTTAGTGAAGAGGGAGGCAGAGGCGAGAGATGATAGGGGAAAGTTGGAAAGCCGAAGGCTACCAGTGCCGGCAGCACCAGGCTGGACCAACGGGAGGAGGTGGACAGCCCAGACTTGGTAACCGGTCCGGAAAGAAATCTGAACCCTGAGTTGGTGTTGGGACGACTAGCGACAGCTCCGCGGGAGTTCGCCTTGCTCAGCTAAGGGGAATCCGGAGGCATGCGCCAGCTCCTTCCGTCCCCACCACTCTTAGTTGGGTCCGCTGAGTGGCCGCGACTCCTCTTAGGTTTCCTGGCAAGAGCTCCTAGAGCCAGTGCCCAGTGTCCCCCAGATATGCCATTCCTACGGCCTCAATTAGTTAGAAGTAATGGGAAAGTGAAAAAGAAGGGGGGGAGGTAGAAGAAAAGAAGGAAATGAGAGACAGGAAAGTGGAGGATGAGAGGCGGAGAGGAGAGAGAGAGAGAGAGAGAGAGAGAGAGAGAGAGAGAGAGAGAGAGAGAGAGAGAGAGAGAGAGAGTGATTTTCTTCTTTTCCGGGGTGACCTTAGGTTTCGCCTTCCTCTTTGTGGTAGTGTACTGAGGAACCGCGCCTCCCTGCCTGGTGGGATTCAGTTCGGCGTCCTTTTATTCCTAACAGGCGGGATTATGTTCAAGTCCAGGGCGTTTAACTATCCTAAAGAATGCATCGCCCATCGTAAACGTAGCTCTGGCGGAGCTGGGGCCGCGGTGAAAATAGCTCTGGGTATACGTAGACGGATCATACTAATCAGGATGATGTTAGTTTTTTGCTTATGAAAAAATAAACGGCTAAATGGGAAATGAGGAAGGGCGAGGGGGAAAAGGAGTGGGCAAGAGTAAAAGTGGGAAGGGAAAAGAGAAATGGGGAGGGAGAGAAGAAAAGAGAGGGGGAGAGGGAAAGAGAAGGAGGGAGGGTGAAAGAAGGACCAGAAGAGGGGGTAGGAAAGGGAGGAGAGGAGAGCAGGCTCCGGGGAGGGAGGAGAGAGTGACTTGTTCCTGGCTGCCTAAATTTTCAGCTGGAAAGCCCCAGAACCCGCACAGAGCTTGGTGGAAGGAGCCTGTTTCAGTCTGAACTACGGTTGAAGTTTAACAGAAATGGCAGTCAGGCCAGTCGAACGGGTTCCTGATACATCCCAAAAGATTTTTCTGTTGCCCCTGGCTTTGCCTAGAAAGGATACGTTTAGTGTGCTTGAAGGCCGATCACATATATATTTTTAAAATCTAGTTTGTTTTTAAAAAATTGCAGGCTGTAAGCACTAAAGTGAAAAAGGCTGCACTGTGTTCAAAAAGTCCCCATCTCTAGGACTTTCAAAACAAACAAACAAACAAACAAAAACAACTTGATCTTCTGCATTCAGAAAAAAAAAAGTGTAGCTCTCAGTAAACACGCATCAACAAACAGGCCCACCCATTTTACTTTTCTCTCCCCCTCCAGATAACCAGGCAGTGCCTTTCTAGTTTGCTTTTTTTTAATCTGCACACCAAGCACCCAGGGCAACCACCTCCTCCCTGTTGGGAAAGTCTTCCTCTATATTCAAGAACACCTACATTCTCTGGGAGGCCCCAGCACTTGCTTCTCCACACTGCCGAATCCAAAGAGCAGAGGCTGCCTTACAAGAGCAAGAGAGCGTCCCCGCTCAGTTAATTGAAGTTCTGCCTCTTTCCTGCTCAACTTTTCCCCCAGTCTGCCTCCGCCAGCCCCCTTGTCTGATTACATCTAGTAATTCTCCACTGAATGAACGTCATTTACAATAGTGGTGGAGCTCTGAGCTCGCTGCTGCTTCACGCTCCATTTGTCCTCCATTCTCCCTTTAAAGTACTCGTGTAATATTAATAGTCATGAATATCAATTATTATGAGGCGGTGTAGGCAAGCGGAGGGAGGAAGGGGCGCCTGAGCAGTCTGAGCCCAGCTTCGGGTGGAAGAGGACTGTTTCTGGAGCCCCAAAGAACCCCCAGAAGAAAAGAGGCCAAAAAGACAGTGAGAGACGGATCAGCATGTCTGCCTGTCTGTGACAGGCACCTCCAATCTTCTTGGAGGGGGGGGGGATTTTTTTTTTTTTTTTGATGGCTTGTCCTGGAAACATCTCAAGCTCAGCTCCTGTGTCCAGCTTGCTTCTCTGCTGGACTCCTTGATTTTTTTTATTTTTTGAAAATTCATTGTTATTTTGAGCAGTAACCAGGCATTTTTTTTCCAGATGTTAGTCCACACCTATTCATCCATGGTGAGTTCGGATTCCCGTTGTACCAGAAGTGCATGCCTCCTCCTCTCACCGTCTCTGTTTCTGCATCTTTCTGTGTGTGTGTGTGTGTGTGTGTGTGTGTGTGTGTGTGTGTGTGTGTGTGTCCATCTCCCCGTCTTTCTTTGAGTGCCTTTGGCTTGGTAATTTAGCACCATAATTGGTCGAGGCTGCAGCTGCTTCTCTGCTTTGTGCGTTCCCTGTCTGAGCTCCCCGGAGTCAGCTGGGAGGGGGTGAGGCTGAACCGGGAAAACTTTTTGTCAGTGAAGTTTGGAAATGTAGGCGGCTGTTTCTATAGAAAGAACAAGGAGGACTTTACCGCGTGCCATTTTCACGAAGAATGGGGGAGAGACTTTAAAAAGTGTCCTGCTCTTCTCCGTTTCTCCTCTCTCTTGGTTTAGACGGGAGAGGGGCAAAAGTACCCCGTGTGGAAGTTATTTTTCCCCTCCCAACTTCTGCTCCTTAATTTTAACACCCTGAGTAGAATAGTATGAGACATGGAAAGCAAGCTTAGAAATACCTCCTGCAAACCACAACTCAATTTAACGTGAGCTTAGGGTGTGATTTCAGAGGAGATCTGTTTCAATCACACACTAAGTTATTTAATTCCTCCTGGGGAGGGAGGGGTAGCTGGAAGCTCAGATCATGCAGATTCCTCCTCGCTTTGGGAATCTCCTGCTTGTGTGAGCCCCGGGGCCAGCCAGCTACCTGACAGGGATGGCAGAAGTTGGTTTTTCAACCAGCACAGCACCACAGCTATTAACAAGTTTCATTTGGTGTACTTTGGATCTCTAAAAGATGTAGGGGCAAGAAACACTTAGAAAAGCAAACATCGCCCTTAAGTCCTACATTTTGAAAATCAAGGCTCTGAGCTATCTCTGTCCACACACTTTCTTCTCTTTTCCCTTTTGCCTGCTTTGCACTGTCAAAAAATGCTTCTAGGACGGGTAGTGGGTGAGCTTCCTATTTCTGTTGTTAAATCTCCTGAAGCTTCCCGTGTGAAA
>NW_021604617.1:15519252-15519491 GCF_004785775.1 Grammomys surdaster
CTCTCCTCTCCTCTCCTCTCCTCTCCTCTCCTCTTCTTCTCTTCTCTCTTCTCTCTCTCCCCTCTCCCCTCTCCTCTCCTCTCTCTCCGCTCTCTCTCTCCTCTCTCTCCTCTCTCTCCTCTCCTCCTCTCTCCTCCTCTCTCCTCCTCTCTCCTCCTCTCTCCCTCTCTCCTCTCTCCTCTCTCCTCTCTCCCTCTCTCCTCTCTCCTCTCTCCTCTCTCCTCTCTCCTCTCTCCTCT
>NW_021604617.1:15519501-15528791 GCF_004785775.1 Grammomys surdaster
TCTCCTCTCTCCTCTCTCCTCTCTCCTCTCTCCTCTCTCCTCTCTCCCTCTTCTCTTCTTTCTTCTCCTTCTCTTTCTCCCTTCTTCCCTTTCTTTTCTCCTCCTTCGCTCCTCTCTCGCCTCCCAGGACCGGCACGATGGCGTCCCAAGCCATAGCTCGAGACTGTCTCAGCTGGGCTCTGTGTCCCAAGGACCCTACTCGAGCGCCCCGCCGCTGTCCCACACACCATCATCGGACTTCCAGCCACCCTACTTCCCGCCTCCCTACCAGCCGTTACCCTACCACCAGAGTCAAGACCCGTACTCCCATGTCAACGATCCCTACTCCCTGAACCCTCTGCATCAGCCCCAGCAGCACCCGTGGGGGCAACGACAACGCCAAGAAGTGGGTTCAGAAGCCGGCTCTCTTCTGCCCCAGCCCCGGGCAGCCTTGCCCCAGCTCTCCGGCCTTGACCCTCGAAGGGACTACCACTCTGTCCGCCGGCCGGACGTGCTGCTGCATTCCGCGCATCACGGCCTGGACGCCGGCATGGGCGACAGCCTCTCTTTGCACGGCCTTGGGCATCCCGGCATGGAAGACGTGCAGGTAATTCCAAACAAACAAAAATAAGCATAACCGATAATAGAGGAAGAATGCCGGGGGCGAGGGGAGGAAAGGGGGAGGGGCGGCCTGATCTTCTCTGGTGGTGGTGGTGGGGGAGGGTTGTCATCTTTAGAACCGGACCAACCAGACAGGACAAAAGTGTGTGTTTGTGTGACTACGTGGTGACGGTTTCTAGAGATCCGTTTATGAATGACAGGACGGCTGGAAATTAAATCTCGAAGGAGGAAATACGTTTGTGATAGTTTACAGTCACTGCCATCAAGGTTAATGTTTTCGTCTTGACTCAGTTACTGGACTTGTCATTTTCTGTTGCTTTGTGTGGAGAAGTTGGCTCCAGGAGTAATCCATAGTTGAGCCTGTCCCGCTGGCTTGGTGGACAAAGTGTTGGCTGTCTACAGAACAGAGCTCTAAACAAGAAGACACAAGGGCCACTGAAGGATCTAGGTTTTTTCTCTGGTGTGGAAGGCTAGGAATGATAATACACTCTGAGTGTTTGTTTATGGTCCCTTTGCTCTGAATTTCCAAAAGTTGCAGAGCCCCTTTCCCAAGCAGAATTCTAAGGCCATCATCTGACAAGGGGATCGTTGCTGGGGATGGGGGGTCGACAGAGAAAGCTGAGATTGGGTTCTGGAATCCATGAGGACACGATAGCAGTTTGGAAATTGCGTCTCTTGGAGGGCCAATTAATTGATTATAAAGCAATGTTCTCCACCTTCCCCTTCAGCCCTCTCCTCTGACAGTTGTCGCCCCTCCCGGAGGTTGCCATCCCTCTTGAAGAGGTATCATTGTTTATTCTTTAAAACAAAAGGTTCAAAACACAATCCTTACCCACCCAGTATCCCATCTGCAACCTACGCATCCGAGCCTGTCTTAGATGAGAATACTTGGTTAAACTAAACAAAGAAACATCAAAGAAATGATTCCTAAATACTGTCAGGGTGATTCTGAACAGTTCTGCGTCACCTACTCTCCCAGATTTAACGAGTCTCCAGAAAAGATAAATATTGTTGTACAGCATTTAATTGACACTTGGACCTCATTGCCACAGTTATGCATCATTGTGGACTTACTTCTGGAGCAAAGGAAACTGAAATGGAAAAGAGAGGGAATATGAATATATATATATACATATATATATATATATTCATTCCTCATTACCAGAAAAGAGGAGGCTTGGCTACCTTCTCTTTTCCATTTCATTATTCATATGTGTGTGTGTGTGTGTGTGTGTGTGTGTGTGTGTGTGTATTCAAAAACAGTCAAAACGTGGTGACAGTGTCAAACACCACCTCTGTATGGCCTGTAATGCCTCATTGTTTTAGAGGAACCTTGTTATTAAAAAAAGGAAATCATCTGATTCACCCATAGTACCAAGAGTGATGTTTTTGTTGATTTTTAGTGAGCTGTGTCTGTCTGGAGGTATTGCTCATTTCAGAATACCATATAAGAAAAGAAATATTGAGCCTTTTTTTTTTTTAATGCATTGGGGTAATATGCGTCTGGGGGGAAAGTTTTTAAATTAACCTTTCTGAGTATGGTTCAAAGTACTGAATAATGAAGGTGGATCAACAAAACATCCCCATTACCCTGGGGATGCTAACATCACCCACTACCATTACACATCCTCAGCACCACTGGGGGTGTTAACATCATCCACTACCTCTACTTGCACCTGAAGGCCAAGGGACTCAGGCAATTGAACCCTGGAATGCCTCTCCAAAATAAGGAGCAAGTCTCTTTGGATTTAGAATGTTTTCTTTAAGTCAGAACTCTAAGGGGTTTTTGAATGTTTAGCAAAATGCAAAGGAAGGGGGAAAAACAAAGCCAAAAAAGTGTTGTTGGGAGAATATAATAAAGCAACTGGATGGATTTAGAGTATTTAAGTGAAACCCAGCATCTATTCTGAGCTGATGCAGTTTGCTCTGAGACTGTGGGGTTAGAGAGAGCTCCCTACTTCCCTCTTCCTTCAGCTGATAGCCTGGCAATGTAGAGAATCCTGTGGGACCTTCTTCAACAGCCCTAAGTGTGAGGAGTACTAGGAATGCAGCCCATGCCAGCCTCAATAGTAAGACAAGGGTATGAGGCTGGTCTCAGCGTGGTCTCTGTGATAGGGCTAGGGAAAGGCTGGTATGGTACAGGGAAGGAAGGAGAAGATGAGTCCCTAGGCTCCAGAAGTCTAACAGATCAGCGCCCCCCCCCCCCCCATAAGAATCCACTGCCAAGTTCTGGAGCTAGATACAGTTATGGAAGCTGTCAGGACTCCACACACCAGGCGACCACAAACCCAAGAGGGGTGTCAGCACCTTTCTAGTCTCTAGAAGTGACAACAGATTGGTTTGGCCTGGACGTCAGAATCACTTCTTCTATCTCAAGGGTCTGGCAATGTGCATTCAGGACACTGGAAGCCAGGGACCAGACAGCCAGAGGGTGCTGCTGCCTAGGCCCTATGGGTCCAGGATTGGGGGGATTTCATGTGACCTAGAGGCACACTCACGAGGCCGCCCGCCCTGTGAGAGAAAAGGAGAAGAGCTAATTAACCAAATGCTTCTAATATTTTTTAAATGAAACTATAAAACCCTGTCAATTTCTATTTCAATTTACTCACAGGGGCTATTAAACTAGCTGATCGCTGTCTGGGTTCCGGGTATGCTACATTTCACCCATTGGGGAGGGGGGGCAGTGTTAAAAACTCAGGGGGAAATGGTTACAGAAAAAGAAAATGAGGGGACACCTAGTTGTGGATTTGTTTACTTGCCACACAGGCATCTTGTTCTTCACAGCTTGGCTCTCTAACCTGCCATCACCTCTACCACCCACCACCCACAAGTATTAACATATAATGCTATTAAGTGAACCCTACACACAGACACACACACACACACACACACACACACACAAACACACACACACATCACTCAAAACACACCCTTGTGTCTTAAAGCAACCCCTGGTATCACTTTTAACTAAAGAAGTCTAGTAATTATGAGTCTGAGTTGTTTTTCTGCGCTTCCGCATGCAGTCCTAATTAAATCTTTACGATCCTCCCTGTGACGATTAAGCGCCAGCATGCTGCGTGAATATCCTGTACAAAAACCCAGCAGGCGGCCGTAATTAGATAGAAAATCAGACAAGAGCCTTCTCATTAACTACCACAACTACCCCACGTTGCTGATGAGGCGTGGATACATATTTGTGCACCAACATGGTTGTGAGGTGTGTGTTGGGGGGGACTCATGAGTCCAGCCCTATATGTGATGGGTTTCACTCCCACGAAACAGGTAAATAGTTCTGTCCCTGGTGGACCCATAGCCCTTGCCAAGACACAAACACACACACACACACACACACATTCACGCACAGGAACACACACACAGAGTTTAGAAAGGTGTGAACTGAGTGTGAGGCTGCCTATATATGGGACAAGGTCCCCTGGAAACTTAAGAACAAGTTTCATGAAATATTTTTAAGGTACCTGCCCACAATTAAGATGTGTATGGCAGTCTTCAACATAGAAAACAGTTCAAATGGAGGAACACCCCACCCTCCGCCTTCCAAGAGCTGAAGAGTGACTAGTAAGATTGAGAAGAAACAAGCAGAGAATACCCCCTGATGGTTTAGAATGTCTCATTTCTCAAGCCACAATTGCTTGTTTGTGATAGTCTTTTTTTTTCCTTGTGATGGACTCACACCCTGTCTAAGGAAGCATCCTGAATGGATAGGAAGCGCTGGGGAGACACCTTGCTCTCAAAGGCCTTTTGATATTTCTTTATAGAGTGGGTGACAAATTGGTTCAAACCTAAGTTCCAAAAGATCAAGGGAAACAGTTGTGAGGTTCAAAAAGATAGTGGGTATTTTCCTTGGGAGTGGGGAGGGTGGAAGGGAATCTGCTTTCTTGACACCCCACAATGCACAGCTAGAAGGCCTGGTTCCCCGTGAAGTCCTGACAGCAAGGAACTAGCTCCAACAACGCTTCTCTCAGAAGTACTGCCAAATCTGAGTTGAAACTTCCCCTCTCTGGGATGAAACTGAAGATGGATATTCCTTGTTACTAGCAAGGTGCTGACTGGGAGGATCCTCTGTGTGTGTGTGTGTGTGTGTGTGTGTGTGTGTGTGTGTGTACCACGTAGTTCCTGATTTCCTAACAGGTGTGCTCCTTGCTAGGCAGCAGCACCAGCATGCCAGAGGGGGTGTGTGGAACCCTGTACAGGCTCCTCTCCTGCAGGGACTGTCATCCTGCAGCAAGAAGCTCATAGCTCACAGGAACAGGAACGTGTGTGGATTACAGTGGGTGTGAGGTCCTGGAGGCTGTTGTATTGCTGTTTGCATTCCATTCCAAATTGCTCAGACTTTAATTAAAATCCCATAATATAAACTATTATGTATTTGTAAAAACGACTCTGGGGTTGAATGCACTGGGATAGAAGGGGGGAAAAAACAAAAATAAAATTGCTTTAACTGATATTGGTGAGAAATCTTTTAGCTTTTGCCAACTTTTCACAATTCATTTGGACAAATAGTATAAAAGTTTATGTGTCTGTATAATATCTGTGTTTCGGATAATAACAAAGTCAACACTACACACCAGATGTTTCTCATAGGTTCTGCTTTCTTTTTCTTCTATCTCGAGAATTTACTATTTCAGTGAATTTCATTTCTATGTTGAGTTGGAGATAATAAGGATAATAATAAAACCTCCCTTTGTGAATTAATATAAATGGAAATAATAGAAACTCCTGTGACATGATTTATGTATGGAATTCTTTAATATCCAGTCAATTTGAATGGCGATGTTTTTATATTCACAGTCAGTTGAAGATGCCAATAACAGCGGCATGAACCTATTGGACCAGTCAGTCATTAAAAAAGGTATGGATTGTTCCTTTCAAATGTAAGCAAAGATTTCAATGTATTTACGATAAGCATTCACCTTGGGGAAGTCTTATATTTTATATGACAAAAAAAATAACTAAAACATTTGTTGTAATCAGACAGTGGTTTCAGATAAGGTAGAAGGGCATGCTGGGAAAAAGGAAATAGGACCAAACAGAATGGAAACACTGTCAAAAACCAGGATTGAGATCAGAGCAACACTGACAATGGCCATTTTTCTCATAATATATACGGTAGTCATTCAAAATGCATCTTACATGACCAATTATCATGATGCGGTGAAACGGCTGCAAAGCACCGGTTTATAAACTATGCTATTATTATTTTGTTCATAACTGGATTTAGCTGTGTGAAAGTCTGTGTCATGGAGATAGCTCCCCTCAACCCTTGTTTTTTGGTTTGATTTTTTTGGGGGGGTGGGGTGGGGAGTGGTGGTAATTGTGTTACCAGTTCTCTCTGTGTTATGAGTTGTTCCTTTTTTTATTATTATTTTTTAATTGTGCCAAATGCTTTCTAAAGATGCTCATCCTGAGAGGCGGACTACGCAAGCATCTAAATCTTCCTGCATATGCACCCATGATTTACTATGACTGTGGAATCACCCCATACTGTTAAAGGGCATGTGATATTAACAAATGTTTGCAATCTCTTGTACAGCTGTAAGCAAAATAATTAACTAATTAAACTAATTAAATGTAATTACAATAACTCATTTCAGGCGCGTTGCAGCTGCTTAATTTTTTTTTTTCTCCTCTTCTCTGACAGTCACTAAGAGAATGTCTGGCGATTAGGGTAGCGGCTTCAAGGCCTGAATGTCAGTCACATGCCACAGATTTAAGAGATCGAATGTGTACACATTTGCGATCTTTAATTATCCTATGGACTGGTATTGGAAAACACAGTTTTAACTACTGCCTTTTCTTATGGAAGCTAGAGGAAAATAGTCTTTATGTTAGGAGTCAACAAACCCCAGCCTCAGCCATTCGTGATTCACTCGAGCCTCTTAACAGTAACGGAAAATTATTAAAGAAAAGACTAATTTAGAAAGTAATTCACCCAGACTCAAATTGGGGGAATAGGAGAATGTGATATGAGAATGCTGAAGGGGTTAAAAGTGTGCTCAAGTTTCTCCTTTTAAAAAGTCATGTATGTATAGCTTTGAGAGGTAGAAAGGAGAAACAGCAGCTGAATGGTGCCTTTTGATTTTGAAATGTGTGGGTTTTTTTTTTTTTAATGTTGCCCAGTATTCTTTAGGTAACACCATCTTTGGCTGGTACGCTCATGGTGTACGCTTAAGCTGGCAAATGTGTTGAGTACTTACTTTCACTGGTTTCTCTTGAGTCTTCTCCTTTGGGTAATTGCTGGTTGATTGGGGTGGGGTGAGGGAGGAGCTTTTCTGTTTCCTATTGTCACTGTTGTTTAATTTCCCCCTCCCTCTTTGTGGCAAGCTAGAACAGCTTAGCTCAGGGTTCGGTATCCTAGCAACATCAGTTGGCTGGCAGAGGGACATGCCCAGCAGATGACCAATCAGAAATGTTATTAATATTCAGGCCAATAAAAATATCTGAAACTTAGCTTGCCTAGAAAAATGAGGTTCATGGTTTTCTTAGATGTGGGAAGCATTTGGTTGCCATTTTTGAATATGTTTGCCAGAGAAGCATGAATATTTATGCACAAGGTAATTTCCAGGGATAAAGAAGAGTGTTGACTAAAATTGCTCTCTCTGTTTTCTCAAACTGCCACATGTTTTCCTCCAAAGCTTTCTAAAAGCATGCATGGCTTAAAACACTAAAGTAATCCCCTGCTCATGTTAATAGATTTGAGGTGAGTAATAAAATATGAATGTTAGGTCAGTTCCATTATTCGATACTTGGAATGTTTGCTTTATTACATAAAGAAAAGATCCTAATATTATATTTTTATCTTTTAAAAGCCATAGGCAAAAAAATGAACAAATGTTTGATTTATTTTTCTAACTCACCAGGAACCACTTAAAATAAAGTTATGGGTTCATTAGCTCCTTCCCCACCTCTCCTCTCCCATCTTTACATATTTCTATCCCCATGAGGAATGCTTCTGTGAGATTAATTCTGTAGAGAGGTGAGAAAGTTTCCTGAACTGAATATTCTAAATTTCAGCAACTAGCAGGGGACTTGGTTGCTTAATTTGTTTTCTAATGGGCATTTAGACAGTTTTTTAGAAAATTATACTTCGTTAGTAAAAGGCCAGCAACTAGCCCATATTTACGCATCCCCTCTCTTGTGTTTATGAAACCTAATTACCTAGGTATAAAAGATCTATTTGTCTGTCAGGTTGTGTCATAGCCACTCCTAAAACTTAACCCATGTCATTTTTCTTCCCTGTTGATATCACCCAATACGTTATAGACTCCCTCTCTTGTTATGTTTGCTATGTGGGCTTAGCTGACATTTCTGAAGTAATTTAGTTAAGAGGAAATGAGTTGTTCCCAGTAGAGAGAGCAAACGAGTGGAGTGAAGGTAGCCAGCGTGATAAATGGCTCTTTCATTTGAAGATCTCCAGAGCTCGTTTACGGCTAATTTTCTGTATTGGCCCCCTTTGAGCTATTAATGCAATCGGCAGGGACCGTGGCCCCTCTCTTCTTAGCTGCCCCATTAGAGCTCCCATTAAACTGCCTAGTCTCAACTCTATGGCAGGAGTTGGGGAGGGGGGAGTAATGAAAGGTGCTTTTTAAAGTCTCCTAATCTAAACCGGCAGAGGGTGGTTAATACGATTTGAAGGGGGCTGGTCAATGAGCAATCAATAAAGTAATAATGAGAAGGATTCGGTACATTAACAGTCTAAAAATCCAACGAGACATTAAAAAATCATTCTTAACTCTCAGTTCCATTAAGATTAGGAATCTGAGTGGAGTGGGGTGGGGAGTAGTGCCCAGCTAACATAAATGATCATTGCCATCTTCCTATAGCTTAACTTACAAGGCTTACCTTGGCCTGAAGAAAAGGGATTTGGAACAGAGACCACTATGCAATCTGCTTGACACATTAGACAGCAGAAAATATGTCAGAATTTCTTGGAAAGGTTATTGAGGCTGGAGTCCAAGGTTCAAATGCTGTGACTCTGGGGCATTTTTTTTTTTTTTATTGGTCTTAGGGATATCCTGTTTGGTTAGTTTCAGTTCAACCTCCACTCTCTTCCACATTTTCCCCGTTAGTTCTGGCCCCTTCCCCACACAAACATTTTGGTGTGGGTTTTCTTGGAGAGGAGGAGTAAAAAGAAAATTCCAAATCTCAACTGTAGCCGATTCTTTTGAGATTCTTCCTTCTAGCCTAGAAGGAAGGAATTTCTCACCAAGAGTCTAAGTCAGTCAGACCTATAAGGTATGTCTTTCCTCCTCTCAATAACCTGGCAGAGAGAGAGAGACAGACTGAGTGAGAGAAAGAGAGAGGAGGGGGGGAGGGAGGGAAGGAGATGCAACATACATACACACACACACACACCACATACACAGAAAGACAGAGACAGACACAGAGACACAGAGAAACATATACCAGGAGCACTCAGAATTTCAAAACTCTAAAGATCAGACATTCCTTTTTACTGTCCCAAGTGTGGGAACCTGTAAGTTCACACACTGGAGAAGATAAATGACTTTCTCAAGGTCAGATGACACACTAAAAACATGGTGAGACCCTAGTCAAGTTTCAGGTTCTCAGATTCTGTCAGTAAAGAATACCAACCCTTTGTATTGGGGAGATATACACTCTCTCTCTCTCTCTCTCTCTCTCTCTCTCTCTCTCTCTCTCTCTCTCTCTCT
>NW_021604617.1:15528801-15529266 GCF_004785775.1 Grammomys surdaster
TCTCTCTCTCTCTCTCTCTCTCTCTCTCTCTCTCTCTCTCTCTCTCTGTGTGTGTGTGTATGTTGTGTATGTGTGTGTGTGTGTGTTTGTGTTCAGTGTCCAAATGTATACACCTGATGAACATGTGGAATAAAATTTAAACAAGAGGTAGACTTAAAAGGATGCAAAATCTGAGAAATAGCATTCTGATCCTTCTTTCAAAGCACTAACTTTCTGTGTTAGTTCCCAATGTAGCTCCCACAGTTGTCAGTTTCTTCCAGTGGGACTTAACCCTTTACTGTGTGAGGCACGTATATTTCTTCCCTTCTTTCCCACACAGGATTGTCAAATACAGTTCCCCAATTTGCTGTTTTACCCTGAAGTTAGCTGTTGTTTAAAAGAGAAGTGAAACCCTAGCCCATTGATCTCTATATCAGCCTACTACTGAATAACATTTCCTCTCATTTTCTTCCCTTTAAAAAAAAA
>NW_021604617.1:15529366-15539454 GCF_004785775.1 Grammomys surdaster
TGTGTGTGTGTGTGTTACATCTAGAAGCTGGCTTTACTATCCAACTGAGAACTTATGAAGAGGAACACTCACTTCTTAATGTATGCACAGAAAATTGTAAACATGTAAAGAACCAAAGGCTTCATGCTGAGTCTTGCTATGCTCCGTTTCCTCAGCATTTTCCTGCTGTCGCTTTAAACCTATCTCAGTCATCTCTGGGTTTCATGAGCAGGAACAGTGTGCTCATAATTACTAACAAATCAACTGGGCCCTGTTGCTCTCTGAGTTTATTGATAAGCTGGAGGAAAGCAGAAGGGAATAAAATACGGGGTTAATCAGCTGAGCTAAGCAGGTGTGAGGGCAAGAGGAAGGTAAGATGATTAGCAAGCTATGAACCAGAAGGAAAGCTGGGAAGAGAAATATGTAGGCTCTGGTCTAGGAGCTCAAAGCTGAGGCAAGGGCAAGGAGCCCGAGTTGAACCGAGTTAGAACCTAAAGATACAAGATAGAATGCAAAAAGGTGATTTTGATACAAAATGGAAATAGAATTTAAAACATTTCCGTTCACCTTGTGAGGCTTGGAGCGGGGTATAGTGGGTAGGAATTGCTAAGATGGAACTGTGGCATATAAGTAGACACAGGCATTTTTATGTGTATATGCAGAGAGATACAGCCCAGGGGAGGGACTAACATATTCTCCCTAAAGGAATCAGCTCCTACCAGCTGAATCAGGCAGTCACCAATAGTACAGTTCAGGAACAGGGTATAAAGTCTTTCTGAAAGCCTAGGTTTTCAAGAAAGTTAGCATCTGGGAATTAGAAAACCGGAAAAACTACTGTTTAAGAAATACTGACTTAATAAGCATAATAGAACCGTCAGTTTGCTGGCCTTGTTTTGTTATTAAAATATTCTAAGCAATGCTAAAGAAAGTATCAGAGATGAGATCTTTTAAATAATTTATTTCTCCAGCTCTCTTGTTGAAACTGCAAAGGGCTATCTGTAATTAGAGTAACTCTTTCCCAAGCTGATGCCATGACACTGGCTATTAGTATAAATTGTATATAAAGACTTGAATATAAATATGAAATATAGATATCAAGAATGCTATGAAAAGAGAAGACAAAAATACATGTGGATACTGTGTACAAGAATTAAATGTCTCCATCCCAACCACTCATTTACAAAGAGATTTAAAGTTACCATTATCAACTCCAAATATTACTCACATCTGGTGAAAGCAGTTTGACGTTTTGCTGCTTTAGTGTCAAATGAGAAGCAGTCCCTAATGAAGGTATGAGTGTCCAGAAATCAAAATCCCCTTTGTAACTTGTCAGTACCGTGGCAGTGCAGAAGATGGATTCATTTTTTTAATACAATTCCTCCAACTAGAACAGGTGCTGGACATCAACAATAGGTCCTGAAATTCTTCTATATCAAGAAGTGGTCAAAGGGGATGCTTCAGTGTCTAAATCCACTCCCTTAAGGAAAGCGGCTTTTGAAATGTTGTGTAAAGCACCAAAGTAAATTAATAAACACCTAACTTTTGGAAATCTCTTAACCACCTTGGGAGTCTGAATGCTGAACTCTGGTGCTTTAAAGAGTCAGCCGAAAGAGAAATGCCGCATTGTCTTATTTGTAGAAAAGAAGTTAGACTCTTTTTCTCCCAAAACTCTGGAGCCCATGTGGCAGAGAGTGCATCTTTCCCAGCCAGATTTATAGGGTGAGACTTGGTCATTATGAGAAACGTAGAAATGGAAGTTTATTTTTTTTTCTCTCCTATACTAGACATATGCTTCAATGTGTTCTCCACGGAAGAAGTTAACTTGTAGGGGAACTCGGGAGAAGTTCAAAGGGGGAGCAGGACGCTGCTCCGATTCTCTTCCCCTCAGCCTTCCACCTAGCTCAGCCTCGTCCTGACATGCAGATGACACCAAAACACAATTAAACAGAAATGCAAACTGGAAGAGGCTGAATGCACCAGGGGCGCAGTGGCAACCAGCTGTCAGCTCTTATTAGCTTCTGCATAAAACATACCTTGAGTGTGGGTTGTTATCAATTACTTGCTGAAACGAAACAACTGGGGTAAGGCAAGACCGCCACCGCTCATCTGAATTATGGTGATTGGTTGATTGATCCGGACACCTGTTGTAAATCATAACTGTTCCAAACAATCGCCAGCCGGTGCCTTAATTTGTAAACAAAATTCATGTCACTGCTTCGCTCTTACTGGAGATGAGCATTTGAGTACTCTTCTAAATGGATCTTGCTCTTGTTTTAAGTGGGGGAAAATAGGGCTCATTATAAGGTAGCTCTTATTTCTCCCTCTTTCGCCAACCCCCACGCGCACCCCATCTTTAGTGATTTTTTTTTTTTTTTTACTTTAGACAAGTTTGGGTCCAGTCAGAGAAGAGGAAATTCCATAAAGATCATTGACATTAGCCGTTTTTCTCAGAGAACGGTGGTATTAATCTTCACCCTCAAGTACCTAATGAGGTAGTGTTATCCTGGGGAGGATCGTGGAGGAAATTGAGATCAGGATCTCTGCGAGGTGTCCAAGGTCACAGAAGAAGCACGTGACCAAATAGGTTTTGTCTAGGTTCACAGCATGATCCAATATTCAAGGTCTAACTGGGCTATGGGAAGCGTCTCTCACATGTCCTCTGGTCTTGGGTAAGTTTCCAGAGGAATGCTGACATTTGGGTCGGTTCACAGCACTGGGAACGCAATACAGCTGGGAAGCACTGGAGTAGCCGCCTCACCTACTCTTTCCACTTGGTGGCTGCCCAGGGTTGGCTTTCCCAGGTGACTCGTCCTGTCCTATCAACCATCGGTAATGTTAATGAAGCCCGGTCACCTTTATGGAAACTTTTTTTCTTTTTTTTTCCCCTTTCTCCATCTTTCTCTAGTTCCTGTCCCTCCCAAATCTGTGACTTCTCTAATGATGAATAAAGATGGCTTCTTGGGAGGAATGTCAGTCAACACCGGCGAGGTATTTTGCTCAGTCCCAGGCCGTTTATCTCTACTCAGTTCAACTTCAAAGTACAAAGTTACTGTGGGTGAAGTTCAGAGAAGGCTCTCGCCCCCTGAATGCCTCAATGCGTCTCTCCTGGGCGGCGTCCTCAGAAGGTAAAACAAAATAAAACAAACAACACACACACACACACACACACACACACACACACACACACACACGATTCTATTAGAGGTGGAGGATAGTGGAGATTGAGGGAGAACGTTTGATGCGGTTGCCTAGCAACCCGGAGTCCATGTGCATCCTCAAATAGCAGGAAGGTTGAGGTTGGGGGTCTGACGTTCTAGTGCTACGTTTGCTCTGTAACCAACCCCGTACCCGTGCCAGATCACACTGCGCATGTGCTACCCTCCTTGACAAGTCGGGACTGGGAACCTTTCACTTTCTCGCTGGTGCAAGGTTCTCAACTACAAGAACTCTCTGTTCTTAGCCTGAGTTCAACCCAGAACCTATTCACGCCACCAAGCACGCTCATTTGAAACATAAAAGGCAGTTTCCAGCATGCTGTCCTGTCCGTATCCACTTTACTAGTTTTAAAAGATTAATGCACTAGCACAATATGCTTGAAGATCTTTTTCTAGATCTGACCTTTCAATAGTATCACATCTCACAACATTAATAGTACTTTATAACTATTAGTAGTCATTTCCTGGGGCTATGTAGATGCTCGCCAAAAATCACAACCCATGGGCAGACTCCTGGTGAAAATGGAGGAAGAAATGGCCTCCCCTCCCTCCCCCGCAACAGTTCTTCCCAACATCTGGATCCTTGGCACTGTCCTTGCTAAGTGACTTGCATGAGATACAATTTTCTGAAGGTAAACCCATTTCAGATGTTCGCCATCCCTTTCTTTCCTAAAAGTTGCTGGCTAAATAGTACAGCAATGGGGTTCACACATGATAACCAGCTTCCTTTTATTTTTGCACAGTCCTTAGAGGATATGGACAGCCTACAGGGATCCCAAGTGTTGGTGTGACCCAGGGATGTTCTTAATTTGAATCCTCTTCTACTGTCTTTGCTTGGTTTAGTTTTCAAGTGAGTCTTTTGAGCTTCATAACCAGGCTGGTTTTTTTTTATTGTAATTATGATTATTATTAATTTTAAGACAGATTTCTCTGTATAGCCCTGGCAGTTCTGAAATTCACTTTGTAGACTAGGCTGGCCTGCAACTCAGAGATCTGCCAGTCTCCACTTCCCAAGTGCTGGGATTTAAAGGTGTGCGTTACCCCACCTTGGTGTCCAGAGTGTTTTAATTCAATTCCTGAACATGAGTGTATAACATGTGCTGAGATAGTGAATACAAAGTTCTCATCATATTAACAAGGTCAAAAGTCTTAGGATTGTTGTTACCATGACGACAAACATCATTTGAGTACAAAAGTCAGTCTTCTCTCCCCTTTGTTTTAAACTTTAAAATATTTGGTGCTATTCTTCCTTTAGAAGCCTGGTGGTTTCTGGAATCTTGCCCTCTTCTTTCCCCTACTTTAAAAAGTTTATCTGGATTCTGTTCTACTCACGTACTCCATGGCAGGGGGTGAACCTGTGCATAACCTGTCTATAAGATGAGCAATATTTACCTTTTCTGGATCCACTGCCCTACATTCTAATTATTCCCATCTGGTCCAATTTCCCCCTCACAATATACGAAAAACAAAACACAACAAAACAAAACAAAATCCAAGACTTACTTTTTAATGCTCTGTATTGCAGAAATTAAGCAAACCTCAGCAAACTGTCAGCAAATAACTAAAAGGAAGGGGTTGGGGGTGGGGGTAGTGCTAACCTCAAGTTAAAGCCTCTTCAGGCTCCACTGGGCTCTAGATTGCTAAGTCTAAACGTTGTTTCAGGAACACTCTGAGGTTAATCAGAATGTTAATTCTTGCCATTGCAGAGCAAAATCGAAAAATGGGGGGAGATCCTTGAGAGAAAGGCTAGAAAAAATCGGTTTGAATTTACCCGCGGGCAGGCGCAAAGCAGCAAATGTCACGTTACTCACCTCCCTGGTAGAAGGTAAGCAAGAATTGTGCCCATTTCACCAAGTGGCGGAGCTTAAGTGTCCACTGGAGGCTGACATTTTACACATTTCATGATTAACTGGAAATCATTGTGATTGCTGTGTCCTTATGAGTAAGATGGCAAAGGGATGCAAGGAGAGAAGTTCATAGGCCTTTTTACTTAGAGGGGGCCAGCAGTTGCAGAAAAGCAAACACTTGAATGAATATATATATATATGTATTCATATATATATTCATATATATTCATATATATTCATATATTATATTCATATATATTTTTTTTCCTATCCTCTGAACAGGGCTCAGGCCCAGTTTCTAAGTCAGAGCAGGGGTCACTTCCCTTGCCACAGTGGCTAAAGCATTCTCTGCTTGAACTCCTGCAAACTGCAATCAAAACTCTTTGCCCTTCTCTAACTTCATCTCTAAGTGTTACTAGCAAACAGCAGGGGACTGGTGAGGATACAGGCACTTGCTTTCAAGCCTGACCACCTGATATCCATCTTCAAGTCCCACAAGGTGGAAGGAGAGAGAGAGCTGTCTTGGTTTACCCCCCACCTTGATGTACTCAACCCCCTATAAATGTAATAAAACTTGAAAAGTGTAAAAACGTATAGTGTTTGTGGGTGTTAATGCTTATTTTAAAGCTCCTGACCATCCTACCTACTTGGACTTGATGAGGTATTGACACCTTAGTAAGTCCAGCGATGCTTAAGGGAAAACTGTGCAGGGGGTTATGAAAAACACTTGGAGAGAAGAGTTGAAACTTCAAGGCAAATTCATTACTTGTAAATTAAATTCCCATAATGACTTTGAGAAACTTCTAATTTGTCTGTCAGTTTGGGTTTTGAGATGAAATCTATGGCCTGTGATAATTAATAACTCTGCAGTCTAGAGGAAGAGTGTCTGTAGTTGAATGTGTAGAGGAGACAGACAAGAAGTACAGCCAGTTGGTACACATGGAAGACCAGCGGAGAATTTTCTCTGGAATCTTCCTTGTGTGTCCTGTTTTTGTAGTTGACATGGTATTATGACTCTTGGAAGAAGTTGGCTTTTGCTGGACAGCATCTTATGTCTTATATTATTTAAATGAGGAGATCAAGGAGTTATTTGTTTTGCTTTTTACCATCTTTAAAGCAAAGATTTTGTTTTGTTTTGTTTTGTTTTGTTTTACTTGAACTCTCCCACCAGAGGCCTTAAGTCATCACATTTTTAAATTCTACTTGGTAGCAGTTGAACCTTCTTAGCATGTGGGTATTCCATTTTGCCTTTATTAAAAAAAAAGACTTTATTTGTTTTATGTATATGAGTACATTGTACCTGTCTTTAGACATACCAGATGAGGGCATCAGATCCCATTATAGATGGTTGTGAGCCATCATGTGGATGCTGGGAATTGAACTCAGGACCTCTGGAAGAACAGTCAGTGCTCTTAACCACTGAGCCATCTCTCCAGCCTTCCATTTTGTCTTCTAGAGAATCATTAATATCAAAAACCTCATTTTGAAAACAGGCAAGGTAATCTTAGCAGGAGACAAAGATTTTTGAAGGAAAAGAAACTAGAAACCACGCTGAAATGACAGTATTTGCTGTGTAATTTTTGGTATAATGAATCCTTGTAAGCACCATGCTTGAAGTCTTTTGTTATTATATCTTTAAAAAAGTAAGTCATTTTCTCTCAAAATAATGTACTCATGAGATAATTCAACACACCTATTTTTTTTTACCCTGTTTGTGATCGTTCTTTAAATTCCCAAGGCTGTGCTTTGGAAAAGGTAATGATACCATATATAGAAGGGCAAGCTATGGCGTGTCTAGCATGACCTGGTGTTTGCAGTTCCATTTTGTACAGTAGAAGGTCTTTAAGTAGGAGGAGGATGACAGAAATCTCTGAAAAGGAGAAGACCAAAAACAGCAAGGAGAGTGCAGGGTCAATAATTACTTTGCTGCAGAATATAAATACTCTTTTCATACACATGCGGGCGCGCGCACACACATACACAAACGCACACATGTGTTACATACCGTTATTACTCTGCAGCAACATTTACATATGTAGATTTGTTTATGCATATTAGTTTGCCAAGGGAACTGTAGGAAGATGGTGGTGACTTTCAAATTTTATTTCAAGCAAGTGTAACTGGTGCTTTAAATAGAAG
Organism: Grammomys surdaster; assembly: GCF_004785775.1. Lineage (NCBI taxonomy): Eukaryota > Metazoa > Chordata > Mammalia > Rodentia > Muridae > Grammomys > Grammomys surdaster. The sequence continues at coordinate 15,536,547 of NW_021604617.1, forward strand.
AGAGGAGTCTGGGTAGCCTATCCCTCCTCAGGTCTAAATTAAATTGTAAGGTGGTTCTTGAATCTAAGGCCACTTCCCTCTAAGCCAATGTGAGTTATCTGCAGGAAGCCCCATGTCTCTTGGGAGGGGGCGGTGTCTGTTTAGAGCCTGGCTCAGCCAGAGGCTGGTAGAATAAGATTTGTCCTGTTCATTTGAGTTATGAAGTTCATCTTTACTTTTAGTCTCTGTCTCCGGTTTGACTTTGTTGTGTAGTACCTGGCCTCAGGTGTTAGGTTGATTCTCTGCTGCTCTCCTTACAGGGGAAGCTGTTCACTTAGCTCGGGATTTTGGGTATATTTGTGAAACAGAGTTTCCTGCTAAAGCCGTGTCCGAGTATTTGAACAGACAGCACACAGACCCCAGTGACCTGCACTCCAGAAAGAATATGCTGCTGGCCACCAAGTGAGTTTCCAAGTCTCTGGGCGCTGGTCCAGGACTCCCTCCCTGACCCAGGTCCACTTAGGAAACTGCTGTGAGTGCCTTGACAGAGCTTTGCTTTCAAACAACAGGGAGGGTAGGAAGCTGGTTGCTTCTCTGGGGTGGAGTATGCGGGGTGGCGGGTAGTCTTCTCTCTTCTTCTCCCTTTACAAAGAGAATTTGGTTTTTAACAGTTTCCTCAACACACAGTTCTGAGGTATCAGGCAGATTTTCTCAAAGTCTCTTCCCAGATACCTAGGTGAATATTTCTGTCTGGGCTTTGCTCTGGTCTCCCTTGCCATCAGAGGGATAGCAATATGTATTCGCTCAGGGTGCCTCTATGTCACCCATGCGTGCCCATCTCTACCCACAGCTCTAATTACTCCATATCCAAGGTTGCTGTTTGTCATCTTCCACGGACTTGTAAAATTTACTACAACTCCAGAGGGGAAAACAGTAAATCTCTGGCTAAATTTAGGTCTAGAGCTCATTTGAACATTTACAGTGGGTTTTCTATTTATTTGATTTACTCCTGTCTTTGGCTTCGGTGTCATATTGTTGATGTTTTATGACCAGCTCAGGCCTGCAGTGGGCGGCGCTGCGTGCACCAGCACGTTTCTCTGTCGCAGGCCCGGCCTAAACAGCAGCGTTCATTTATTCAGCGTTCCAGGACGCGGTTTGTTCCGTTGACAGCGTAATTTAAAGAAATATATGGAAGGCTGAAAAATCATTTGCTCAAATTTGTCCAGATGTTTTTGAGACGTGATTGGAATTTGATTGCCCCTTTCCGCAGGGTCAAAAAATATTAATGTCCCAGAACTTTAATTGCTTACAGAGCCTGGGTTGAGCTGTGCAAATTTTTAAAGGCTTGAGTCTTAAGCATTTGTTCTCAGGATTACAAAGTTTCCTTTGGGGGGGGCACGTTGGAAATGAGTACAAAGTTAAGACTACAACCAATGATCAAAACCTGGCCCCACCCTCGTTTTAGAAGGTTTCCCTCCAATGTACCATCATCTTGCAGTATAATAGATTTTTTTTTTTTGTCGGTAGGTTTCCCTCTTCCTCTTCTTCTGGTATATGGTAGTAAGGACCAGTTGTTAGGGAAGAATAAAATAATTTAAAAACAAAACTAACATGTCTAAACTAGACAACAAGATCCACAAAGCCTCCTTATTTCTTAAAGGATGATTTGACTCTCCCTCCCTTCCCAGATAAACACACACACACACACACACACACACACACACACACACACACACACAGCCTCATTTGGAAACCTTATAACTTTTAAGGCCACTATTCTTTAGCCTAGGTTAACAGAATCACCTTGGAAGCTTCCCCACAACACTCATTCCTGGACCCCTGCCACACTCATTCATTTCTGGACCAATCCCCAAACCCTTCACATTGGAATGATGGAAGGGAGGTGAGTCAGAGCCTGGGAGTGTGTATGTGAACCTCACTGACAGAGGCTCTATTAGGTAAGCACAGTCACTTGTAGGTATATATGTATACATTTTGAATGGAGACCTGAAAAGGTAGGAAGACTCTATCTTTATCCAGAGGCCTTGGAAATACCAATCTTTCTCTGTTGCTGTCAGTGGGTGGAGAAAGAGAGTCCCCATTTGGCTTATTACTAGCCTTGGGCAATGCAGTAGCGCCCAGGAGAAGAGTACCCCAAGGGTCTTTCAAACCCAGAAATCTGCCCTGATTACCTGAGAGTCAGGTTACTTGTTAGTTGCTAAGTGCTCTTTCAACCATTCCTTGACCAAATAGGTCCAGTTTGCTATATATGTTTGCTTTTCTTGACATCCCAGAGAACCAGAGGCTGGGTGAAGGAAGGAAGTCAGGAGACACCTGCCAATCTGAGAAAAGGCTGTGGCCTCAGAGGACGCCATGCCTCAGCTTGCCAGCAGAGCCTAGCCATTTGACCTTCAGGGCTAAACCCCTCCCGTTCATCCCCTATATTAAAAATTTCTCAAATAAGCCCAATCCATACACACGGGGTTCCTAAGGCTAGGAGAGTACTCTAAATTGTAGGTGCCTTGAGGAAATTAAAACCTTCAACAAATAAAAATCTATCATCCCTAGTGTTTTAACCATCTACCTCTAAGTTTTATTTAAACTATGAGGAAATCCTTTTATATTGACAACCATCCTGTTACACAAAAATTTTTAGTAGCTCACATACGCAAAAAAAGGGGGTCATGAGATTTTTTTTTTTTTAAAAAGAAAGGAAGAGATCTTTCATCCAAAATGCTGCAGGTAGATAGGTTTTGCTTTGAATGAAATCAGCATTCTCTCCTAGAATAAACAGGTTTTTGCCCTGGGCCATGCAAGGCTACCACAATCTGCTTCTATGCCAGGGACAGGCTTGTGGCTGAGGGGCTTAAATCTTTCAGTTTGTGTGTGTGTGTGTGTGTGTGTGTGTGTGTGTGTGTGTGTGTGTGTG
>NW_021604617.1:15539464-15568444 GCF_004785775.1 Grammomys surdaster
GTGTGTGTGTGTGTGTGTGTGTGTGTGTGTGTGTGTGTGTGTGTGTGAGAGAGAGAGAGAGAGAGAGGATCTAGGGATCTAGAGGTTAGAAAGGCAGGCGAGAAGAAGGGGAAATGATTTTTCAAAAGTGCCAGGTAACAGCTAAAAAATTATTGACTATTCAAAAATCAAAAGCTAAAATGCCTAGCGAATTTCCTAGAGCAGAATACAGGTGGTCCCGGAACAGAGAGGGGGAAAATGGCAGGGGTGGGGGCGGGGGTGGTGTGGTGGGAGGGGTGCGTTCCTCCTCTCACAGAGTTCTTTCTAGTCCCAGCTGCTGGATGAGGGAGCGCCCTGGGGAAAGAAACGGAGCGGAATCGCAAAAGATAGTCTTGCTGTCTTCAGACCCGAAGCCTCAGGGCTTGTGTGAGTGTCTGGTTTTCTAGGCGAGCGACCAGAACTCTGAGGGTGCTTTTGTCTTCTTCCCTCACCCCTCCGCAGGCAACTTTGTAAAGAATTTACGGATCTACTGGCTCAGGACCGGACACCGATCGGAAACAGCCGGCCCAGCCCCATCCTGGAGCCGGGCATCCAAAGCTGTCTCACCCACTTCAGTCTTATCACGCACGGCTTCGGTGCCCCGGCCATTTGCGCTGCACTCACGGCCCTGCAGAACTATCTCACCGAGGCGCTCAAAGGCATGGACAAGATGTTCTTGAACAACACCACTAACAGGCACACGTCTGGGGAAGGCCCAGGTAGTAAAACTGGCGACAAGGAGGAGAAACACAGGAAATGAAAAAAAAAATTAATAAAGAGAAGGAAAATGTTTTAAATACAAAAGGAAAACAGAAAAAAAATAAATTTAGCTTTAACATATTGGATTGGCTTTGGAAGAATTATATTAGGTAGAATACACATACAATCAAAATTTAAAAAGAAAGCTAAATAACTTAAAAAAATAAACTGAGGCGTACAACGGAGCAACAAATCGGCTCTCGGTGTCTATTTCAAGATACACGTGGAGACAACCGTCCGGATTTTCCACTTCGGTTCTTTCGAGTTTAGTAATACAGATAATAAAAGAAAACTATGAATCCCCCTTTTGGAAAATAAATCGTGAGACTAAACATGAGAACACGCTAACTTATTGGAAGAAAATTGGAGAAACGTTGGTATCAATGCTTTTGAGAGCTCGTTGACTGAGACGCACGAACTTTTAAATTTTTAATTTTTTTTGTTTTAAAGGAAACTCTCGCACTCCGCGCCCTCCATTTCTCCTCAATCTCCTCACCGCTTCTCCCTCTCTCCCTCCCTCCTCACAGCGTTGCGGGAACTTGCTGGGTGATCACGAGTGTGATTAGCTCTCTGACTTTAGCCCCTTTGGTATCCAGACTTCGCCTTGTGTTCCTAACTCCCGTGTGCCCAACTCCCCACCTCCCCGCCACTCCCAGCCCCGCCCCGGTGTGTTTAATTAGGGAGGCCAAGGGTGGGGGTAGGGGGACAGGCGGAGGCTCTAGCTTTTGATCCAGGCTTGAGAGCCGAGGCTCCCGCCGCAGAGGAAACCGATAAGTTGATTCATCATGGTTCCTTTCAGAAAATGTTACTAGTTTCCCAAACGTGACAGCACCTGTTCACAGAGAATATTACATTTGTTATACTTGTGCCATCTAGAAGTATAGTTTAAAAAAAAAAGAAAAGAAAAAACAAAACATGAAAACTTTGATTAGTATGTAATTCCTTCGGAGGGGTATGTACTATTTATTCTCTTCTGTTTCCCAAAGCTTTACCCGCATGGTTTATGAGCTTCTTCAAAGAAGACTTGGGCTTCCTACACAATCTATAAGGTACTGAGAAAAAAAAAATCTGATCCTTTTAAAGTTAAAGCCTGCGTGTCAGCTTCGGCAGGTTTTACTTCTTTAAAGAAGCTCAAAGAGAATCATTTAGGAAGTGGTCAGTGTTGGGGGAGCGGCTTTGTATTTCTCGATAACACACCTCAACGCGGGAATTCCAGCAGGGGCGGGGCACTGCAGAATGTATTTTAAGGGAGTCGAGTAAGTTAGGCATCTTGCTTGGGAACCTATATTCTAACGGTATTGTCTTTATTGAAAAATGAATTCCATTTTCTTGGGCTCTTTGGGGACCGTTGTTGTAATGGGGGGAAAAAAAGCAGCTTCGCTGACGTAATTGGGGAAGAAAGTCTACAAACTCTGCTTTATGAATGAAACAGTTTTCCTTCTCAGACACACAGTTGTTTTGGCACAAAATGGTGTACACACACACACACACACACACACACACACACACACTCACATACCACAAAGCACAAAGCAAAGGCAACGAGTTTGTATTTCAGCTTTGAATTCCTATCCAGATATATTGGGACTATTCCCAAATGGATGAAGTTCTGTGCATTTACTGTATCTCTCTCGTCTTAGTTCAACTTTTCACCATACCCCATATTAATATTACCATGAAGTAAAACCTGCACCTTTAGCAAGATCAAGTAGACTGATTGGTGCACACATATAGTTTGGGTGCACGTGGTTTTTTCAACCACCTAGATCGGATCTTTATAAAAATCCACTGGGATAAACATTCATATGCTTTCTGTGTTTTAGAGACAGTCTCTTCCCCCAATAGTCTGAACTCTCAGTATGCCTATTCTTTTTCAATCCACTTTGAGGCAAGGGAAGTTTTAGGGACCCTCTGAGGGCATTGCTCAAAGGATTTTTTTTTTTTTTTGAGGAAAAGGAAAGTCAGTAGGTTTGAGGTCCATGAAGGTTGTAAACAAAAATTGAGGTCAGACAACATCTCCTCTCCTATCTCTAGCTGATCTGAGTTCCGTATGTTTTCAGGACACAGCCCTAGACACGCTGAAAGGAGTAGAAGGGACAGGAAAAAAAAACAAAAAAGACCTTGTGTGAGCTATAGACTCTCATCTTTCCTCAGTTTAGAGGCCCACCCTTTTTTTTTTTTTTTTTTTTTTTTTGTTCGAGAGCCTGGACGCTTGCATTAGTTGAATTCTGATTGCACAAGGCCAGCAGAAAACACATTGAAAAACATCGTCTCCTTTCCTTGCAGGGCAACGCGCCCCACGCGTGTGACATCGAGAGACGCGATGGATGCGCCTTGCTCTTACTGTGCAGGTCCTGGGAACATGTGGGCCACTGAAGCCCAGTGGTGTTGAGGACATAGAATCAGCAGCTGCTGGGGTCGCGAGCCGCAAAAGCCCCTTTGCTCTCCGCCTCACCCTAAGGGCTAAGGCAACCGAGAAAGGCCGGTTCCCGAGTAGGTAAAGGGGCGGCGCTCCACTGGCTGCTGGGGGGGAGGTATCCCAGAGCTCTGTAAAGCCCTTTTGCCGCAAGCGGTCATTCCTGGCCCTACACTTAGAAACGTTGTAGCTTGGAAAATCCAAGGAATTTGAAACTTCCATGTATTTTTATTGCTAGGAAGGAAACTGTCCCTACACTTACTCTACTGAAGAATTGCCAATCTTGGGTAGCTAGGCTCCCATCGACTTCCTGGTGTCCGTGTGAACATCAGCGAAGGTACTGCTAGGTAGACCTGGCTCGAGCCCCCTCCCCCCTTTCTCCACCTCCGGGGCTGTCTTCTGTTTCCGTCCTTTTTCTAGCTCCCTCTTTCAAGTCCCTTCCGCTCCCATGCTTTTCTTGGCCAAGCCGGCTACATTTATCTGATAATTGAGTTATTAAAAGATTTGTTTTCCTTAGGTTTATAAATCAATAAACAGTAGGATTAACGCAAGAGTTTGCCTTTTAAGTCAAGAAAAACATTTAAGGCCAGGCCCTTTGAGTTTTGTTTTCAAACCAAACAGGTGAGTTAACAGTCCTATCCTCTCCCCTAGCACTCTGTAGACGTCTTATCTAGGCCTGCATTCCCTCCACTCCCCTACTAAATGCTGGGTTCCAAAACCAAATAGCTAAAGACTGAAGAGTAAGCCCATAGCTGCTGGCGTTCCCCCAAGGCTCTCAGAGACCCTGCAATACAAGCGTTCTCCTACTTGTATTCTGGGTCTCATGGAGTTTGTTCATGGGTGAGGATTCCCTCTCCAGAGACCTTTAACTTTCATCCCAACTAGGAAGTAACTTTCTTTTCTTCCTTTCCCCTACTTATCTTGGATATGCCCCTCCGCCCCTTCTCCCCCCCCCCCTTACCCTTCACCCTTAACTTTCTCCACCCCTATATAAAGAGCTCAACAGACTTTCAAAGATCTGTCTGACTTTTGTTGGCATTGGCCAAGAAACTTTCTCTTAAGAAATTATTTCATAGCCTATGGAAACTGGTCGAATGAAAAACTCCAATCCCTCAACTTTTCTACACACTTCCTTCATGGTTACAAGACCCACCCTTAGTTAGAGTATTGATAGAAAATTTGCCACCATACCTGATATCCTGTACTTTTAATACATTCTGTGGGGAGGAAATTATGACCTTAAACCGTCAGACACTGCCTCAAGAGCTCTGAGAAAGAAGAGTTCCCCTCCTTTGCTGATGTATATTAAATTATTGGTAAAAGAAAAAAAAGGAAGTATTGGAATTTGTTTTCTTTGAAAAAAAATCAGAATGAACGCCATTTCTTCTTTAAATGCCAAAATTGGTTCTCCTTTTGAGTTGGCCTCTAATTCAGTACTATTGGTTTGACCACCCAGTCAAGAGGTACCGACTGCCTCTTCTGGAGAGCACTCTGGAGGGTATCCATGTTAAGTTTGTATATATTTATTTATGCTTAATTTAATGGGAATGTGTAAATATGAAGACCAAGTAGTTTGGGATTATTTATCTGTGAATCTATACCTCTGTGAATGGGTGGTTTAAAAAAAAAAAAACGCTTGACCCTAGCTAGAATCCTATCTGAATTTTTCTGTTCTTTATAGACAAGCTGTTATGGTATTGGGTAGAAATTGGTTTATTGTCCAGTGTTAATCTGATTTACATAAATAAAAAGATTGTTGTGTTTTTTTGTTGTGTTCTCCTCTTCGGTTCCTTAAACATGGAGATTGTTTCATTCTACAATCAGAAAAGAGATATAGCAAAAAGCTTTCCTCTTTTTGCACCCCCCTGAAGTACATACAGTGTTTTTGTTACAACAGAAATACAATAAATTTTGCTTATCAGAAGAATGAACTCTTCTGTTTCCAGTAGGAGGTGCTTTTTTTTTTTAACTTTTAAAACTTCAAATGGATACTAGTCCCAATCATATTTGTAATAAAAGTTCATATTAACTGCATCTTATTGTTTGTTTTACCCTTAAAAGAAAAAAGGAGTGTTATATTTACTTCCTGGGTGACTAAAGGATCCTGAGTGCAAGTCAAAGATGCTACAGTGGGTGGTGAATGAGTTAGGTGTTCCCAGGTGGTGTTGGTATACATTGCAAAACTGGGTGACATTGGTTCTTGGGGTTGGGGGTTGGTTAAGTGGTCCATTTCAGGATGGAATCTCTTCCTCACTTCCTCAGTAAGGGTCTCTGCAAGCAAGTGATGAAAAAGCTCCCTTGGCCAAGAAGAGAATAGAGTTGTTCATAGCTTAGGATGCTGTTTCTTATCTTGGGTTCTGAGGCAGCCAGCTTCTCTCACTTGGGTTAATGGACTCTGGCTTAGCCCCTTGAGCCCTAGTGACTGAATGTCTCAATCTGTATTATGTCTCAAGGTGGGAATATCTTCCTGGAGGCCAGGAAAGCAAAGTCATTCAAGTTATTCTAGAGTTTATGCGAGTCACTGCCTCTCTTGGGGCACCACAGGCTTTATCTGTCTTTTCCTTACACCACCATTGCCTAATGTAATCATAAAAAGCAGAAATAACAGCCAGTACATAATACAGAAATGGTACATCCTGAGCTCAGGTTACACAAGAGTGTGTAACATATAGTTGGTGCTTGTGTAATTAATAGTACCGCTCATAAAATTTCCATTTTTCAAAGAAGCCTTGTCCGCTTAGATTCTCCTATACAGAAAAGCAGAAGAGCTGGAACAATCAGCTTTACTCAAGGCTTTCTAGTTCTCATATTATTTATTAATTTAAAGGGAGAAGGGTTTTTATGGCTAGAATTGTAAACAATGGACTCAAAAAAAATAAAAGAAGGAATGAGGAGAGAAGAAAAGATGCAAACAAAGCAAAACAAAACAGAAATCCCACAGGAAGTGTTGTTATGAGGGTGTGTGATCTATATAGCTTAAAAGAAAACTTATGAAAGTGCTTTAGTCTCTTGCTCAGTTGTGTTAACATTGGATTTCCCTTTCATTTGCTTTACAGAGTGTGGGGCTGTTTAGCAATGGACAGATAGAGAGTTGTGTTGTGGGTAATTTTTATACTCTATGACAAGGTTCCTACAGCAAGGGAACACCAGCTCTGGACAGAGAGACAACTAATCTTTTATCCTGCAGGCAAACTCTGGACCAGCATGACTCTCCCACCAGCATTTGGTAAGAGGTCAATGACCTGTGTAAGCAAAACTCCAAACCTAGTGAGGCTATAACTGCGGGGAAACGAATTGGGGGTGGGGAATGGGGAGGGGGAGAAGGAATGGTTGGAAGCAGCAACCATCACTATGGTACAGACCACAGGACATTAGGACCACAGAGGACATTAGGAAAGACTTCAAGCAGAGCTTACAGGACTTTGACCTTGCCTGCAAAGGAATCTTAAGAGGCACTGGAGGTGGAGTCCTTGCTCTCTCTCTGTGCCTGGAGCACTCTAGAGCAGCCACAAAATTTACCTTCCCTTCTCTAACCCATCACTGGCTTAAGGTCCTCATTAAGATAGAAGTTTAACGGTTTACAAATTTTAAATGCTTGTCCTTATTTGAAAACAACTGGTCCAGTGTCCATCCCTGGGGACCACCAGGCAGTTGATGGCCCTGTGGATCTTCTCCTTTGCAAGAAGGCCCCTTACGGCTTCCAGACACCCTAGCTGCCTTTTGCGTTCAGAGCCTGGTTGTCTGCCTTGTTGAAGACGCAGAAATTAAACGTGCAGGACCAAGTCCATTAATTTTACCTTCCCATTAATCTATTTATAACGGAGCCAGTGGAGCTCTATAAATACCGTCCTATAAAATTGAAGTCTTTCTCATAAATCTTCCAAGTTGTTTATTTACATGTATTTCCTGGCCCTTTAATGGTCTTCCTGTAAACTCGGGGAAGACTCTAGCCGACCCCACCCAGGACTGGCGTGCGCTCTCTTCTTTTCCTTCTACCCAATCCCTCAAGGAGTTTGACCAGGAGAAGGGTAGGGTAGAACCGGGAGGGTGAGATTCATTTTTCCTCCATGACTTTGTTTCCTAGTTTCTATCCAAAAATCAATCTCTCTCTCTCTCTCTCTCTCTCTCTCTCTCTCTCTCTCTCTCTCTCTCTCTCCATACTCCCCATCACAAGCCTCATGTTGATTTATATCGTCATAAACAGCATTCTTGCAACTGTATTTCCTCTCATAGCTTGGGGTGAGCTCCTTTTTTCACGTCCCTGGCAGCCACCACTTTAAAATCGGGCCTCATAAATAACCCCAAGGGCTCGCTCAAGATGAGATCCGTCAAATGTCTTTCAGGGTCCACTTTTCTAGTTTGGGTCTCTCCATGGCTCTCCCCAAGGTCACTGGTTGGTGCAGCCCAATTGGCTTCCCCCGCTCCCCCCTCCCCGGGTTGCCTACGCGCTACCCCCAAGGAGAACTGCAAAATTTAGAGACTGGGTTCCAAAGTCAGAAGCGGCTGCAGGCGCCTGCTCTGCGTGCGCGCTCCTCAGCTTGCTTGGAACCAGCGCACTGGCACTGGACTCCCGCAGCACACAACTATGAGCACTCTCTTGGATGTCTGAATGGGTGTCACGGACGCGCCAGAGCACGCCCGCCCGTCCTTGCACGCTCACTCACACACGCACGGACCCCGCAGCGCTCCAGGGCGTATCCCCAGCATCCACAGTTTGCTCTAGCGTTGCAAACTGCTGCAGCGTGGGCGTGGGCAGCACCCCTACAGGATTCCTTTCTTTTCATATCTTTCCCTACACTCCCCCTCCCAGAGCTTCTTATGCACCGTTCGTTCGAGGGAGTAGTTCTGTCACAGAACTTTAACTCATTTGAATCTGGTCCCAAGCGATCACCACCTACTTGTTCTGAGCCTATTGGTTCCTGTTTCTTCTCCGAAGGGCATACTGGAGCTGACTTTAGCAAGAGAAGTGAGGAGGTCGTGGGAGGGAACAGTCACACCTGCTGCCCAGAGAGGCCTCGGCATAAAAAACGGCTCTTTAAATTTTTAGAAAAGCCACATAATGGCCTATGGCCTTACCAAAACGGTGACCTGCCCAGGCCCACCAGTTAACGTCCCAGGCGTGCCTGCTTTCAGATATTAGCAAACACTTCAAGGATGTGGTTGTCAGATGTCATTAGCCAAGTCGTGCTCAGCAGCCATTTGATTAAGAAGGAGGAGGAAGCAGTCATGGCGTTTAAGTAGAGTATGTGGTGGTGGCAACGGTGGGATGTCAGAATGTTTCCACTTGAGCAGACAAATGTCCCAAGTGATCTGAGCGAAAACAAGCTGGCATGTGAGCCGTGGGGTACAGAGGGTTGGGGACAGGATATTCTCTGGGACTGCAGAGACAATCATACTTTTAGGATGGGAACTCCCTCAAACTGGTCAACTACAGAGACTGGCTTGTATGATCAAGACTTGATAAGCTGGAGTTTCAGGCCCCGAAATCTGACATCCCAATCCTCGATTAGCACCTCAGGGCACAAAACGGCTGGTGGCTATTCGGGTGGGCAGAATATAACCTGTAATCGAATTTCTAAGGAAATGGAATACACGGGAAGTATTTTAAAAAGAAAAAAAAATCCTTGTAAATTGCTTTTTACTTCAGGTAGAGGTATAATGTCCTAGGAGCTAGTACAGGAGTGGGGGAACCCAAGCCATTGCAAACGGGAAAAAAAAGCAAGCATGAAACCACCCAAACTTCAGTCCTCCTTGGGCTCTTCCCATCAAACAAATACAAAAGAAACTTTTGTTTGTTTTTTGTGACTGTGTAAACTTGGAGAGTAAAGTATCAAGCTTTGACTAGGATGAACTGGGTATAAATATTATCCCTGATAGGTGATTTTGCCAGGTGACCGGTTGAGAGAGACATGCCTTGGAGATTGCAGTTCAGGTGGTTTTCAGCTGCAGCTGCATGTGAGCTTGGTCTTGAAACTGTAGATCCAGAGTAAATATGGAGCAGGCACAACAAAGCAAGGTTTACCCAAGTGAATTTTCTTTGTCCTGACAGGGCCCCGTGTTAAAGCTCTTGTTTTTTATTCTGTTCTTTTAACATTTCTTCCTTTTCCTGGTTTTCTTCTTCCTCCTCCTTCTCTTCTTCTCTTCCTTCCTTCCTTCCTTCCTTCCTTCCTTCCTTCCTTCCTTCCTTTCTTTCTTTCTTTCTTTCTTTCCTCCTATTTACTTGTTTATTTATTTATATTTTGTTTGAGACAAGAGTATCCCTGGCTGTCCTGGAACTCTCTCTGTAGAAAAAGGTGCCCTTAAATTCAGGGATCTGTCTGTCTCTGCCCACTCCAGGTTTAAATTTATTATACTTTCATTCTCTTCCTTTGTGGGTAGAAGTCTTGTAGTTATGGATTCCTAAAGATAGGGTACTTTCAAGGATGAAGCAGATTCAGGGCTGACTTTGCTGGCTCTTATCTTCCCCGTTTTTTAGGGATATAGGATAAAGAGCCACAGGCATAAAAGCCCAGCTAATAAAAATTGGCTCACTGGTGAGTCATTTGCTTTTATATTCTACTTAAATATTCTTTTCTTTTTGAATCATAGGGGCTAGTCAAGACAATAGAGCTACATAATCCAAAGAAGGATCAAACTGATCTGGGTCCTTGTGACCTTTTACCCTTCCTTCAATTCTCAATACTGAACATCTGTGTTTCGTGGCCAGTGTCTGAAAGTAATAAAGACAATTAGAGCACTTCATTTTTTTTTTTTTTCTTGGCAAGGGGTTGGGTGCTAGTGCAGAGGTTAAATATCTGTGGATGGCACAGCTTTGCAGGCTGAATCTAGAGGAGTACCAAGCTGAGCCTTCCCCTTTACAGGCCCCAGGAATGGAAAGAAGAATGCAAAACCACAAGGAGGTTATGGTGCCCCTTTCCTGTTTTTATTAGTTGGTGGACTTATTTATCTATTTTTAAAACATTCATTTGTCACTTCTGTATCAGAGAGAGAAGAAGACAGCACCTAGCCTTTTCCTGGCCAGTATTAAGTTTATTTCCCAAGAGCCTAAAGACCTTCTTACTGTCCCAACAACTTCATGAGATACACATCTCTTTCTTCTCTATCAACACAACCCCAAACCAAAACAATGTTAACTACCTGGACAATATACACTCACTTACCCCATGCTAATAGATTTATTGAAATGGATTTAACTCTTCAGTATATAAAACTGAAAAGTTCACTAATCTTGAGCCAATTTAAAAGGGTCAAAGATCTGAAAGAATGAGATATTCCAGAGATAACCAATTAGAGAAATTTATGTCCAAAACAAATGTTGAGACTGAAGAAGCCCCACATTTTCTCAGTACATGTTGTCCTTACGGCTCTCAGCTGTGTTCTTTTGATGATTCAAAGCTTGCTTCTTGTAAAGGGCACATGTCTGATCTTCAACGAGCCAAGCTGCTCCGTTAGGAAAGGATGGCACTACTTAACAGTTTAAAAACTCATGGGTGCAGCCAAAACATGACAAAATATCTGTGACTGTAGTTATAAATCACTATCAGTTGCAGGGAGACATCCTTCCTAATGAAGGGCATTTGAAAAAGTCACCTTAATTTGTAGAAGTGGGCGTGTCTAAGAACCAAAGCCTGGAGCCTGGAAATGAGCACTGAGTTTTCCTATCACCTGCATACTGGATGGTTTCCCTGCATGTTGCTACTCTAATTTGTACACAAAAACAAGCATTTGCAGTTGAATAGTCGAATGGTTCTATTTCTAATCACATATGCGCATAAGCACACAAAGGAGACTGTTTTCACTCATCAATTCCTCTTGATGTTAAACATGTGTTGGGAATTTTGGACTTCTGACTTCTCCAGATCATATTTGTGACTTTGTTCTTACACATGGAGATTAGAAACCTACAAGGTGATAACTAGGTTATTCTTCCTCTCTCTCTCCACCCTGTTAATAACTCTGTCCTTCCTTTCCTCTCCCCCATTGACTATCCCCCCCCCCCCAACATTCTGTCAAGCAATAGGCTGTAAAATAGTTATCCAGACCAGCAGCCAGGCAAGTGCCGTTTGAGAGTAATTTCTGCCCCAAGCATTTAGCCCAGGGCAAAGCAAGCGTGCTCTCTAACTGATCAACCTGGATATTTCATTATTCATTAATTTACTGTTTAACCAAATCCCACTCATTATCAGAGGCAACGCTTGGCAGAGCCCAGTGAACAGTAGCAGTTGGTGTCAGGCGTGGAGAATTGGCCCATTTGATCCTAGGCTGTTTTATTATTCAACACCACTGACTGAGAAAAAGGCCCATGAATAATAAAGAGCCAAAGCGTGTTTGAACTGAGAAGCATGACACAGCCTTACAAAACAGCAGTTAGAAAATTAAAGGCAAGGTGGCCCAGACTTTGCATTTTTTATCTTGGCTGTGGGCACAGACATTTATAGCCCTACATTGTTTTCAATTATTTTTTTTTAAGTCTTTAAGACAGAGGCATTTGTTTCAATGGCACCCTTTTAAAACAGGCCATTGAAGAACTCAGGAGCAAACTTACACAGCAAGAAACAAACATGCCTCCAGATGGGAACTTGAAAACATAATTTCTAACCTTATAATCAGTTTGGTCCTTTGTGGCCCTTTTCAGCTATGGGGAAGATGAGGATGATTTTCAAGTCTCTTTTGGACCTGCCATTCTCCATATCCTGGGTTGGTTTAATAAAATAATTCATGATGCCAATCAAATGCTATATATTGCTTTTCAATTTCCTGGAAACTCTTTGGGTCCAAAGGTACCTGATCATGCCAAGAACATAACAAGGATTTATGAAGACATAGATAATGCTTAACATCTCATTGATCTTAGACAGAGCCTATGAAGAGGTAAGTGGAAAGAAGAAGTCTTGTAGGGGCACCTCTTCTGAGTTTATTTAGGTAGGCATGGTCAGGAATCCCCTTGGACTTTGGTTAGCCTGTAAAGTGTGGTTGAATATACTTAGTAGGCACTTTCTTGGGGAGCTTGAAATTATGTGATCTCTAAGACTAAAAGTTCCTCGACATTTATCTGTGTGTCTTTTTAAATCCACAGTTTAAACTTGAATATAGAACAAAATCTAGTACAGCAATGTAGAACAATATCTTTCATTGGGCCAACTTCTGCCTAGAAACATGTTCTTTTATATACACAAGGCTTATCCAGGAAGAGGAATAATACACACGAACTGCAAATGTTTTTCTCAGGTGAGCCACGGCAGTGTAGGGGAAAGTTTCTGGGGACTAGTAAATTCAAAGTCAAATATCTATAATATGACAGGGTTCTGTATAATGTATCCAGGTTGAGTGGTGTCTCCTCTAAGAGAAGTTATATTGACACATAAAAAGCCCTATCTAAAGGGGGAGGGTGGTCAAATCAAACTTCAAGTGACATTTATTTATATTTATTGATTGATTGATTGATTGATGATGATCAAACCCAGGACCCACCCATGAGCTGAATTCAGCATCTAGCCCCATTCTCAACCTCATTTGCACTGAGGATAAATGTTGGAATCTGTAAACAAAGTTTGGGAATGCTACGGAGATGGAGATGCTCA
The DNA here is from genome assembly GCF_004785775.1 of Grammomys surdaster. Classification (NCBI taxonomy): domain Eukaryota; kingdom Metazoa; phylum Chordata; class Mammalia; order Rodentia; family Muridae; genus Grammomys; species Grammomys surdaster. The sequence continues at coordinate 15,552,239 of NW_021604617.1, forward strand.
ACTCCTTCTTAGCCTAGTACATTCTCTTATTTGCCTCAAGTGCATCTGGAAGTATTGCTCATGCATTGACTTGAACATTCCCACAGAAAGTATTTATTTAATACTATCCAGCCTGACCTCTTAGTTTTACATGTAAGTGGGGAAAAGCATGTCTAATCTCACACACATTACTCCTGGCAGAACTGCAATTAGAGTTTGGCTCTGTATTAGTTACTTGCATCCTTGATGTGTCAAAATACTGACACAAACAACTTAAGTCAGGACTATTTGGACTCTCAGTTGCATCATGATGGGGACCTCATGGTGGCAGGAACTTGGGGCAGCTGGTCATATTGCATTCCAATGACAGCCAATGCTTATTTTACTTTCTTCTATTATCGGGTCAGGTTCTCAGCCCACGTCTGTGGTGATCTTCCCACTTGAATTAACCTACGTAACCCCTTAGAGATTTGCCCAGAAGCTTCTCTTCTCTCTGATTCTACATCCTGTCAAGTTGACATTCCATGTTAACTATCACTGATTTTTTTTTTTAAAGATTTATTTAGTTTATGTATGTGAGTACACTTTTGCTGTCTTCAGACATACCAGAAGAGGGCATCAGATCCCATTATAGATGGTTGTGGTTGCTGGGAATTGAACCCAGGACCTCTGGAAGAGCAGTCAGTACTCTGAACCTCTGAGCCATCTCTCCAGCCCACTATCACTGATTCTTAAGTGTTCTTTCCTCTATAGTAGGTCTTAGGCTTGAATGATACTTTAGATAGAGGTGTCATTTTTTTTTTCCTAAAAAGTTTTACTTATTTTTATTTACATTGATGTTCTGTCTGCATGTCTGTGAGAGGGTGTTAGATACCTGGAACTGGAATTACAGACAGTTGTGAGTTGCTATGTGGGTGCTGGTAATTGAACCTAGGTATTTTTGGAGGAGCAGCGTGTGTTCTTCACTGCTGAGTCATCTCTCCTGTGCCCAAGGTACCATTGTATTAAAAACATACATTACAGTCTTTTTAAAGGATGAAACTTTTATTCTGATCTCAGAGATCAGGACAGCAGAATAAAAAGCAAGAATAGCAGTACCACAGTTTTGGGTGTGATGCAGAAGATGATGAGAATTGTGGGATTGGAAGAGTCAGGATAATAAAACGAAAGCTCTGTCGTTGCCCTCCCTAATGTTATAGGCTATTTAGTTTTGTTATTTAGTTATTATTAGAAGTAAATGATGGCTTAGTGGTTAAGAGCACTGAGTGATCTTCCACAGGTCCCATGTTCAATTCCCAGCACCCATATGGTGGATCACAACCATCTATAAGGGTATCTGATGCTCTCTTCTGGCAGGAATAGATTCAGATAGAACACTCATATACACAAATTAAATAAAATAAATGTTGAACAGAAACAGGTAAAAGTAAAGCTCTGATAGCCTTAACTGAAGATAAGGCCTTGAGTTCCTAGATCCTATGAGCCATTCTGCAACTCCACACACCTGGGTATGGTTATGAGAGTTTCCAAAGTGCAGAAGATTAGATAAAATCATAAAACCCACCCACTTGGGAGCCACAAAACCTGAGTCTTCCGTCAGTTTCAGCTTTGATTCAGATTGAGATATCAAATCTTTCCCTCAAGTGGAGTGTGGTGGTCTAGACACTTAGGATTCTCTAATGCCACTTAAGATCACGGAATTTAGAACTTCAAAGGTTGGAAAGAGTTGATTCTCACCGTCTCTGGAGAAGAGCTACTTTTCAGAAAAGTTTTTGGTTGGGGCTGGAGAGATGACTCAGCAGTTAAGAGCGCTGACTGCTCTTTAAGAGGTCCTGAGTTCAATTCCCAGCCACCACATGGTGGCTCACAAAGCGTCTGTAATCAGGACCGGATGCCCTCTTCTGGTGTGTCTGAAGATAGTTACAGTGTGCTCATATAAATAAAATAAAATAAAATAAAATAAAATAAAATAAAATAATAAAATAAAATGTCTTTTTAAAAAAAGAAAGAAAAGTTTTTGGCGTAAAAAAAAAAAACACCCATAACCAATCAACCAATCAACCAACCAACACACAAACAAACCAACAAACCAACCAAACAAAAAACAAGCACATTTTCAGGTCTCAGTGATTTCAAAAGGCAAATATATCCGGTGTAAGTATCACCTCATTCGAGAAATTTTTCTTTTCTAGCTTCTTTACCTTCTGGTGTAATTATTTATTTAACTTTTCTACCCATAGTATCTGAACATTTTCTACTCCCTTGAGAGAGTTTTGAAAAATACTAGTGTTCAAGTCCTGTTTTGTGATTTATTTGATCTGAGACCCAAGTATTGCTTCAAAAAATTCCCGGGTGATTCCCCTCAACAATGAAGATAGCAAAAATAACATGTTATGCTCTGAGAGTATTTTATTCCATAACACCCATGCTCCCCATTGGTTTTGTAATTCTATACAAGTTTCTCTCTATGAGCATTTCATACTATAAACTTGAATGATAAAGATTGTCTTTATTTACATAAAATATTTTGTAGGTGAATTGCTTTTTTATTTAATAAAGTTGATTTGCCTCAAATTCTTTAAGTCACTAAAGTTTGGAATACAGAGATATTCTAGGAAACAAGTATTTTACTCCTGACGGCAAGAATATTGTTCCAGTATTTACAGTTCTCTCTCTCTCTCTCTCTCTCTCTCTCTCTCTCTCTCTCTCTCTCTCCTTTCTCTCTCCCATCCACCCTTCTACCCTTTTTCTCCCTTCCTTCCTTCCTTTCTATATAGCTTTCTTTATATTTTTGACACAAGGTTTTTCTGTGTAGTCCTGGTGGTCCTGGAACTAGCTCTGTGACCTCCAGTGATGCACTTGCCTCTGTGTCTCTAGTGATGTGATTAAAGGGGTGTTCTGCCACCACCAGGATTGGTATTTGCAGTTGTAGTCAGGGTGATCTGATACTTCACCAAAAAGCATCAAAATACAACTACTATAGTCTCTAGCCTTTCTGTCCCCGTGCTAGGCTTTGACTCCATCCATCCTGGGTTTCTAGGTGAGGTTTGGGCATTCTGTGTTTTTCTGTCCCCTTGGACATACTTGAATTTTATTGCTGTCATATAGGACCTTTCCACTATGCTGACTGTTCAGGAACTCTTTATGTAGACCAGAATGACCTCACCATCTGGAGAAATCTGCCTGTCTCTGTCTCCAACGTGCTAAGATGAAAGGACAGTGCCACCATAGCTGATAAGAAAATTTTATTGAAACTTTACTTAGAAACTTAAAACAAAAACTCTCAAAAGCACTGCAATCTAAAATTTTTCTGTGCATTTCTAGCATATGCTATGGTTTTAATTTCTAAGTCTCTAGATAAGTAGAATGAGAAGACATTTATAGGTTTCTTCAATTTCACTTACCCTTGTTTTTCTAGGACACAGTACATTCTTCAGTTAAGAAAGAACTTGAAATACATACCTGGATACATTCCATCAACATTTTCAACAACAAGGATAGCTATCAATCAAAGAGAAAATAATTATATTTGAATTCCACTTTTTGACTTGGAATTTGAAGAGAAAAAAATCTGGTTTTATTTTTTGCAACAAATCTGACATGCCAGATGAGTATAAATATATCCTTGATTTTATAGACAGAAAAACCTAAAAATTGAGCCTTAGTTTCAACTTTTGACATTGTAGCAGAGCACATATATACATTCTTAGCCAAGCTGTTGTTGTTTTGAAACAAGGTTTCTCTATGTAGCCCTGGCTGTCCTAGAACTCACTCTGTAGACAAGACTTCCATTCAGAGATTTGCCTGGCTTAGCCTTCATAGTGCCTGGATTAAAGGCATGTGCTTCCACCACCCAGCCAAAGCTGTTGTGCTTATATTTTGTATGTAAATACATGTATATACATAGCACACAAAGATGCACATTTTGTGTTTTTCAGAGTACTTAAAAAATAAAAAAAAACAGGATGAACACATTAACATGTTAATAGTTTATTAATCTTTATTATCTATACAAAAGCATGCACTCATTTGTGAGAAAATTAAACTGTAGATACTGGAGAAAGATGCAGCCTTTCTTTTTAAAGTATGAAAAATAAAGCACATTTCAATAATGAAGGACCCCTACTTGAGTTTTTTTAAGTATCTACTTTGATCGATAAATGAAAATACTTTGTAAGTATCTCCTTAAATATCTGTGTATAATAAGGTGCTTGTCAAATATGAGGGCATGAGAAGTGATGTGTTTTCTGAAAGTTTAAATTCTTCCCTTGTAATTTTTATGTACCCTACTCACTTGATCTACAAGTCTTCTCCATGGATATAGTAAAAGCAAACTTCTGCTTTTCTATACCTTTGTGAGATCAGTAATTCTAGTCTGAGTGAGTCCGAATTAAGGTTTTACTTTATTTGCAACTTAATAGGATTTGTTCCATGTATCTTCCTTTACATATGCACACAACCTCATTTATCTATATTTTTATATGTTTACAAATACTCTATAGAGCCATTGACTTATCAGCAGACCTAAAACACTTCAAATTACTTGATAGATGCTTAACATCGATTTGCCTTCGTCCATCTGTAGTGGTGGAAGAAGAATTCTGTTTCCTTCCTTCTTTTTTTTTTTTTAATAAGGATGCCAAAAGGTATAAAAACATGAAGCCATTTTAGCAAGTCAGTCTCTTTGAAACTATGGAGCACACATAGTGTGGGTGTTCAGTTTAATCACACTGATGGATTTGCATGTAATGTCTCAATTCCAGATTCCCTCATTAGTGAAGCCAGTCCTCAAGTTCTCCCTGGTGATCAGGGTGAAGGTGACTTTGACATCCCTAAGAGGGATGACTGGATACTGATAATACCTAGGGAAAGACAGCAGGGGGGGAAAATGTTGCCATATGAGGCTATAATCCTAACTGGTCAGTGTATGGGAAGCTTTATATTTCTTGACCACAGGATCTTTCCGTGAAATTCACAGGGAGAAGGGATATTCTCAGGATTAGCCAGCTGGCTATTTCTATATGCCTATTAAAATTATTTGAAGAAACAGGGGGAACCTTTAAACCCTATGAATATAAGATAACTATATCAGCTTGGGAAATCATAAACTTTCCTCTTCCTCAAACTATTCGTCCCAAAAAGGCAGGATGAAGTACTTCCACACTTAATTGTTTGCCAGTCTCGGTAAAGACATGGGACTATAGAAAAGAGTGGTTAAAAACACTGGTAGCAGAAGCAGAGGATCCAGATGTCTCCTTTGAAGGATGAAAATCCTTTTCTCCTTGAAGAACCGGCAGGTCAGGCTTTTTAATTTTGGACAAAACACAGTTTCGTTCCATCCCATGCAGAGTGTGGAGCGAGCCCCCCTTTTACGAAGAGCACGTGGACCTGCTGCCTCTTTGTTTTCAACACCCACACGCCTTTCCTACAGATTTTGACCAGCTGATCCTGCACAATAGTGCACCAGAGAAAGGAAAGCACAGGCAATGCATTTGGGTTCTTTGTTTAGGAAGGAAAAACAAGCAACTTAACACTTACTAGTCATCAGAAGACAGAAGGCCACTCTAACACTGCAGAAGTAGCATTAGAACAGTCCTGTGTATGAATAATGTTCAGAGCATCTAGTCAGAACTACCAGACTTCACAGTATTCTGTTTTATGGACCTTTAGACATATTCTTGATAATTGAAATCAAAACTGTGTGTACCCATACATACATACATTCATGCATGCATACATACATGCATACATACATGTTAGCTAGTATTCGCATTCCTTTGTCTTTAAATGTGTTCCGGAGTCAAACAAATCTTCGGTTTTCAGACTCCCAGAACATTATCCCAGGGGATAAAATACAGAATCCTTTCAGTCATTTGAAATTTTGTTCCTCTAGTTGAGAAACTATCCTTTTCTTCTAATTGGAGTTTTCATGGCCAGTGCTTGAGCACACACATTTGGCTGGGCCTTAAGTGGACTTAGTGGAAAATCTTTCATGGTAAAATGTAGTGAAAGAGTGTTTGTATTTATTTTAACTTTCAACATCTTAGGAGGAGAGTGTCTTGATGTCTCTTATTTTTATGTAACTAATATGTGTGTGTGTGTGTGTGTGTGTGTGTGTGTGATGTGGACACATGTTTGTCACCATGTTTATATGGTAAGAGGCCAACTTGTCAAAGTGGGTTCTCTTTTCAGCATGAGGGTCCTGGTGATGGAACTCAGGTTCCCAGGCTTGGTGATGGCAATCACCTTCATCTGCTGAGCCATCTTGCTTGCCCTTCTTCACATATTTTCCATCACTCAATGCCTCCCAACCAATATTTCAGAATATTACAAAGTACGCAGGATCAACTGAGCAAAAGAAAGTTGAGGAAAATCCAGAGAAGAACGATTAAATTCTTTTAGTTGCCAAAGGGTACTTTACCAGACCAAAGTCCTTTAAATTGTAATAGAAAATGAACGTACACATTTGACTACTTAGGTGAGAAGCAAAAGCCAACAACAATGAATGAATGAGAGTACTTTTTAAAGGTGTGGTGTGCGCATGTGTGGGAATCCAGGTCAAAGGAGGTGGCACAGGACAGGGATTTTAGTTGTTACAAACAACTCTGATTTTTTCTTTCTTCTCCTTCTTCCTTCTTCTTCTTTTCTTCCCCATTCTCCTACTCTTCTTCCTCCTCTTCTTTCTTTTATTCTTTTTCTTCCTCTTCCTCTTTCTCCTATTTATTTTTCCTTCTTTTATCTTCTTTCTTTCTTTCTTTCTTTCTTTCTTTCTTTCTTTCTTTCTTCCTTCTCCTCCTCCTCCTCCTCCTCCTCCTCCTCTTCCTCCTCCTCCTCTTCCTCCTCCTCTTCATTCTTCAGACACCCCTGTTATTCCTGGTTGGCCTCAGGATCTCTATATAGACTACACTAACACTGACTTCACAGAAGTCTGCCTGGCAATTTTTGGAGTTAAAAGAATGTGGCACCATGCCATGTAGCTGCTTCTTTTCATTAGGTCATCTAGCCTGGCAAGACAGAGAATAGTCCAGATGATTTTTCAAAGAAAATGTGAATGAAGAGGATATAAGGAGAAAATGAAAGGAAGAGAAAGACGAAAGAAGAAGTAAGAGAATCTATGGCTTAAAAGTGTGATCATTTAAGCAAAAGTGTTAGTAATACCTCTCTTTGATTGGAAGAATAATTAATATTTGAGACTAAAAATCATTGTGTTGAGATTAAATCAAATATATTTATAAGATCTTGAGCCAGGAGAGGTTTCTTTTGTTCTTTTTAATTTCTATTTTACTCCGTGTCCCCAGATTTTGAGTGCCAAACTTGGCCTCTGGGTGAGGACAATATTTTCAGTTCTCTGTCACAAACGAAATACTTCAAACCATAACTCCACAGGTAGAACAGTAGAGTATAAATGGTTTTCAGAAGTGTCCAGGGTCTGGAATATGTCAGTTGGTTCATCTACTGTGCATGAAACCTTCTTTGGTTTCAATCCCTCGAATTACATAACCACACACATGCATGCAATCTCAGCACTCCAGAAGTTGAGGAAGAAGGATCACAGGTTCAGCGTTGTTCATAGACACACAGTGAGTTTTGTAGCCAGTCCAGAGACAGGAAGGCTGTCTGAAAACAATCCAAAACCAAAACCAAAACCAAAACCAAAACCAAAACCAAAACCAAAACCAAAACCAAAACCAAAACCAAAACCAACAAAAAATTCAAGCAAACAACAAAGAAAAGAGTGATGTTAGGTTAGTGTTCATTTGAATTCAGGATAAGTGTACTCATACTAAATAATCTTTGTTGGGGTTGGAGAGAAGGCTCAGTGGTTAAGAGTATTTGTTATTTCTCTAGAGGACTTGAGTTCAGTCCCCCAAACCCCTGTTGCTTACTTCTGGTTTCTGCCGTCATCCTCACATATGTGGAACACACACATACATACACACATACATACACACACACACACACACACACACACACACACACATACACACACCAAAAAACCTTTTTTAAAAAATTAAAAACTCTGCCTACTGCTTACAGCAATTGTGTGAGCAAACTAGTGAACAGAATAGAGAAAGTTACTAGAGTTTAAACTGAGTTTGCTGATTGTACAATTTGCATCCTGTGGCATCTCTGCAATCACAGGCAGGTGCAGAAGATGTTCATAGAGATATTTCACTGGATATTGTGCACAGAATAACACACAATCTACTCTGAAGTAGCTCTTTTTGGCCTTTGTTAAAGGTACAAATCTTAGAAGCATGGGAAGATGATGTGTTGATAAGGCAATTCTTTTCCTAAACCAAAGTAAAATTCCAAAGCTGGGAGTAAGATTCAAAGTCCTTCACATTTTGTTGATGAATATTTTTAGAACTGTGAGAAAATTATTCAATGAATTTTAACATACTCAAATTCTACTACTTTCGTGTAAGTGCTATAAGTGTAGGTGAAGAAAGAGGCAGAGGAGACAGCCCAACCTGTAATACACTTACTGTAATCACAGGGACTGGAGAATTGTAGTTCAGTCTCTGTGTAAAAGTCTGGTGGGCATGCTGGCCCGCCTGTAGTCCCAGGCACAGGAAAGATCCCCAGAGGAAACTTGCTTGCTAGACTAACTAACTGAGTAGATGAGGTTTTGGCTCAAATGATAGACCTTCAGTATGTAACTTGGAGAGACATAAAGGAAGATGTCTCACATCAACATTGGGCCTCCACACAGATTCGTGTGAACATGCATGTGTGCCCATACATATAGAAACACACACACACACACACACACACACACACACGAAAAAGTAAAGAGACAACCAGTTCCTATATCCAGAGTCAGTCTAAGTAATGTTATGCTATTCCTTAGGTTGAGAGGTTAATGAAACATTTAAAAATAGAAGATTATTTTAAAGTTGGGTTAGGTCACTTTTGCTTTTCTTTCCTTTTCCATTCCTCTCCTCTCCTCCTTGTCAATCTCCTATACCAGTTCCATCTTCCATCTTCTACGTTTCTTTTTGTGCATTTGTATTCCCACAGATATAAGATTTTATTTTATTTATTTATTTTTCTCCAAAACAAGCCGATCAGTCTTGTCTCGTAAGGTCAGCTCAGCAGTGATGGCTGTTTCAGAAACAGTAGTCTGGTTGTTGCATTCAAATCATGAAAACAAAAGCATTGCATGCTAGGATCATGCATTTCTCACATGTGTCAAAGTAGAAGAAAGCAAAGTCATAAATCATCAAGAAGAAATCATTCACCAGGCAATCTGAAACAAGTTAATTGAGTTTAAATCTAATTATGAGCTAGTTTTGACATCTAGGGACTATATCCCCATGTATTCATTTATGAAACGGTAATATCATTTTATACTTGCCTTCTAGGGTTGCATTGATGATAAATATAATTAATATATGTAAAAGGATTTGGGTTGTACTGCTATAAATGTTAATTTTCTGGAAACCTGGGTTTTTCACTTACTAGAACAGCACTTCTTGTTGTGAAATTAAAACAAATAAATAGCCAGATAAGGTACCTCACACCTTTAATCCCTGCACTTAAGAAGTAGAGGCAGGTGTAGCTCTGTGAGTTCAAGGCCAGCCTGGACTGTATAGAGAGATTTTTGGCTACCCATGGCTACATAGTGATACCCTGTCTGAAAAGAAAAGCAAATAATCAAGAACTCCGTTTTGTATTTTTTATGTGAAAGTAGAGGAAGATAAATTAATTTGGTTAAGTTTATACATGAAGGGAAATATAAAAACACAAAACAAATAGTCTTTGAAGGTCTACTGTTATTCTGAGAATGGGTCAAATATGTGTAATTGGTGCCCTTGAATACATTCTATTTTGATATAAAGATTGTTGAAGGTGCATCTAACATAGGATAGGATCATACTGGATAAGAGTGAGCTATGGTCTTCAAAGGTAGGAGCTTGAAGTGATGGGTCTGGGATGAATCAAGCATTCACTTAGGATATGTGAGGCTCTGGGTTCAATCCTCAGCAACTCCTACTCCTCATGGCACAAAAGCGTGTATGGTTCTGAGAAGCAAATTTGATATACAAAAATATGGAGAAGGCATATAAAATACAGGTAGGAAAAGGCTGGAATGATACCTAAGTGTTTAAGAGTCACTTGTTGCTCTTACAGAGCGCCTGGATTTGGTTCCCAGCACCATTGGTAACTCTAGTTACATGGGAGCCAATGCTTTCTTCTGACCATTATGGGCACTAGGCATGCATATGGCATATTACACTTAGGCAGGCAAAACACACGTATACATTAGAAAAAAAAAAGAAATGGCCAAGAAAGATGAAGTGGAAATTTTAAAAGGCAGAAACAGTCAGGGATTGATGATACATCTTTAATGAGGCATATGTTAGAGATTGCTGCCAATCACTAACTACAGCACAACACGGTGAGTGAAGTCTCCCCTAGAACTTCTAGAAGGAATTGAGCTTGTCAACACTTTGATTTTAGAGCTATGAGGAATACCTTTTGATGTTTTAGGCAACATACCTCATGGTAATTTGTAACAGTAGCTCCCAGAGTCTAACACACCAGATTCCATGAGAGAGGAATGCATCTGCAGAGTATTATTTACCAGGGGTTGGCCAAGGCTCTTCTGTGTCAGCATCAATTGGGCTTACCAACAAAAAGATAGTTTTCTGAGCCCCATGCTAAGCAGACATGTTTAAAACCTCTTGATGTAGAATAGGTGAGTAAGACTTAGCTCAAGGGTTTTGACTTCATGGTGAAGTTCCATACTCACTGTTCAAATACACAGGAAAAAGAATTCACCAACCAGAACTCATTGGACCCACTTAGCATCTGCTTAGTTCTTGGATTAAAACAATCTTATCTGTAGACATAATTGATCACAACTCAGATCCATATAAAGGTAAGAAAAGTTTTATGACAATGTCTTTTCATAGATACTATCTCTGTAAATTAGATAACTTTATTTAAGTGTAATGAGGAGTTTTAGAAGGTCTGTTTTTTATTTTTGTTTGCTTGTTTTGTTTTTGTTTTGCAGGTATTTAAAAAAAATAACTACCTAGGAATGTTTGTTTGGTTTATGTCAGGATTTCTTATTTTTCCTTCATTCTCTAAATCAGAACTTGGCTTAAGCTCAAAATCAGATATTTTTTTCAGAGTCAATGAATTTACCATTAATAAAAAAATTACTTGAAAAAAAAAAAACTGGTTCCACCAAAGGCTCCACCAGAAAGAAAACTGTGACTTGAAACCATTAGTAAGATTTTCTCTTGGAAAATCAAGAGGCATATTAGCACTTAAATGCTCTGAGAAAATACTACTATAAGAAATATTAGCAATTTCTCTTTAATCAAGGCTTTCTTTCTGACTGGTCTGGAACTGCTATGTAGACCAGTCTGGCTTTTCATTCACAGTGACCGGTTTGCCCCAGCCTTCTGAGTGCTGGGATCATGGATTAAATGTGTGCATTCCTACACCCACTTAGAAAAGACTTGGTTAAAAAAGACAACTTGAGGCATACATACCGGTGAAATCTTACCCAATTCTTCTAATCTAAATGAGCCAGGAGAGCAATAATAGGTTATACCTAGTAACAAGAAGAAAAATAAATAATTCTGAACTAAAAATCATCAATCAATTAATAAATAAATGTAAGAGAATGAAACTCTTTTTAGTAGCAGGATGCCAAATAATACACAGGAGGAATGAGTCTGAAAAAAAAACCCATTGTAACAATTGATTTGAACATGAGACATCAATGAAGTCTAAAACTACTGAGTACAACGTGATGAAAGATTTGTATCAGCTCAAGGCATGGCTCCGCTGAATTACAAAAGAAGAAATCCTGTCAATGCGTAAACTAAAATACCTCCTCCTAATTGTAATCACAAGGAAACACTGTATGAACTCAAATTTAGAAACATTATGGAGAACTTGTTGATGTTTTTCAAAAATATCAGTGATATGAAAGATAAAGATTAGCCAAGGAACCGTTTCAGATTATGACCAACCAGACATTAGACTAAGTACAATTTATGACCCTCCCTTCTAATTGCTGAATGAGTTCATTGGGGAAATTGTTGAATTTAAAATATGGTTTTCTTAATTAAGGTTACTATTGCTGTGATGAAATACCATGACCAAAATCAACAAGGGAAGGAAAGGGTTTATTTGGTTTATTCTTCTACATCACCATTGACCAGTTGGTCATCCATAGAACTCAGGAAAGGAACTCAAGCACTGCAAGAGCTCTATGGAGGCGGGAGCTGTCAGAGAGGACATGGAGAGCTGCTGCTTACTAGCGTGCTCCTAAGGCTTGCTCGTTTTGATTTCTTACAGAGTCAAGAAACACCAGCCCAAGGGTAGCCCCACCCACAAAAGGTTGGGCCCTCCCAAATTAGTCACTAATGCTCTCCATGCTTGCCTCCAGCTTGAAGTCATTTTCTCAATTGATGATGCTTCCTCTCAGATGACAATAGCTTGTGTCAAGTTGCCATATAAACTATTCAGGACAATGTCAAATGAATTAGAAAATAAGATCTGGGTGTTATGGTACCTGCCTTGACCCTCAGCACTCTGGAGGCAGATGTAAGCAGATCTCTCTAAGTCTGAGGCTAGTTTGGTCTACAGAGTGAGTTTCCAGGACTGCCAGGGCTATACAGAGAACCAACCAACCAACCAACCAACTAACCAGCCAACCAACCAACCAAATAACCCACTCACCAATCAAACAACCCACTCACCAACCCAACAACCAACCTACTCACAAACCAATCAACCAACCAACCAACCACTCAAACAAACAAACAAACAATCAACCAACACAACCAGCAAAACAAACAAGAACCATAATTTGGGAATTTTTGGTGTAACATTCTTTCTTTAGAAATTATTAAAGGGGAGCTGTAATTATGCTTTCTTGTGGTCATGTTTAGGCCTTTCCTATGATGGTAAGAAGAAAATATGTCTGTGCAGCATATTTTGATGCCACGTCCATATCCAAGGATTCTTGCCAACACCACATAGGTGTGTTGTGTGGTTGAAATTGGAGAACAGAATTTTATGATTATGAAGTACTCTAGTCTGCACAACAAGAAAGCATAATAGTGAGAAGTCACTCAAGACAGCCAACCTTGAAGCAAGATTTTTTGAAAAGAAAGCTATCTGAATTGAAACAAGACTTTAGGAACAGATCACTCAAGCCTCAAAGCCAGTAGGAGCAAGACTGAGCTCCAAATGACCCAATAATAAATTTGAAATGTAAATATTCACCTTTACAAAACACTCGATAAACTCTCATTAGGAAATAAAAAAAGATAAGCAAGCAGGTCATGGGGAAATTGACTTCATGTGAAGAGGAGCAATGTCTCTGCATAGATTTTGGCATAAACATTTTCTAAGAGGAGCAGAGAGAAGATAAATGCTTCTAATTTTAATGCAGTTTTAGTTCAAGAGGGCTATTTTATTTATTCATTTTTAATCCTTTTTTAACAGTCCAGTCTTCATGCCCCTCCAGGTCTATCCTCCAGCCACACACATTCTCCCCCATTTCCCCTCTCCAAGAGGATGTCTCCATCACCTCACTCCCTGGAGCCAGACCAGACAGTTCTCTGCTGTATATGTGTTGTGGGCCTCATATCAGCTGGTATATGCTGCCTGGTTGGTTACTCAGTGTCTGAGAGACCTCGGGGGTCCAGGTCAGTTGAGACTGCTGGTCTTCCCATGGGGCAGCCTCCCTCCTCAGCTTTTTCCAGCTTCCACCACAGGGTCCTTGGCTTCTGTCCATTGGAGCTAGTATTTGCATCTGATTCTTCCCTGCTGCTTATTGGGCCTCTCAGAGGACAGCCATGCTAGGCTTCTGTATGCAAGCACACCATAGCATCAGTAACAGTGTCAGGGCCCTGGGGCTCCCCTTGAGCTGGATCCCAATTTGGGCCTGTCATTGGGCCTCCTTTCTCTCATGCTCTTCTCCATTTTTGTTCTTGCAGTTCCTTCAGACAGGAACAATTCTGGGTCAGAGCTTTTGACTGTGGGATGACAACCCCATCCTTCCACTAGATGTCTTGTTCCTCCACTAGAGGTGGACTCTTCAAGTTCCCCTTCCCCACTGTAGAGCATTTCATCCAAGGTCCCTCCCTTTGAATTCTGAGAGTCTCTCACCTTCCAGATCTCTGGAACATTTTAGAGGATTCCCCTACCTCCTGAGGTTGCCTGTTTCCATTCTTTCTGCTGGCCCTCAAGGCTTTAATCCTGTTTCCCTCCCCCAATACCTGATCATGTTCGCCCCTTCTCCCCCTGTGCCCTCTCCAACGCAAGTCCCTCCCTTCCTCTGCCCCCAGTGATTGCTTTCTTCTCCCTCCCAAGTGGGATTGAGGAGGCATCCTCACTTGGGCCCTTGAAAACATGTCATCAAAATCTGGAATGCTGGCGTGTGAAGGATGTATTTGTGAAGTTATGAATTTGTGACTGCAGCAAAGATTGAAGTTACCCATGAGGTATCCATGCAGAAGGCAGATCTGCAAGTATCATAGCTACAGAGAGAAAAACCAACATCCAACAACAACAACAACAACAACAACAACAACATTATGTATTGAGTGGGATATGGGAATTTAACTATTGCCTGTTTCAGAACTTACATGGGAGGTGAGGTAGTGGCTTACTGCTGTAATCTTTGGTTGATCGTTTGGCTTTTCAGTGTCAACATGGGGTTCTTAGAAGTCACAATCAGTTCATCCTTTTGTGCCTTCCATCTACCCTTTGAGTTCTCTTGGTGTTAATTATTCATTTCTCCCCCACTTGGAACCATAGTTGTGCCTTATAATTGAAGAATCAGAAAAATTGCTCATGAACACATCTGTGCTATCTCTTAACTATAATATTTTGGTTAAGCAGAGGAAGCCTAAGGGCACACTTGTAGTTTCTCTTGACACTACTATTATTCCACAATTTGCAAAGCAATATACCACGTAGAATTTTTGTATTGCTTTCATTATGGATTTTTGTTTTTCTAGTATTTTAAATCTTTGCAGAAGAATTAAGTTCTGTAACCCCCATTTTTTTCTCATGGTGGGATGGTTACTTTTTCTAGGAAAACTAATTTGGAGATAGGACACACGATAATTTCAAAGGAATATATGCATTGATTAACACATGAAAATTTGATTAGGATTTAATTAAAAGTGCTATCAAGTCCAATATTACTGATTAAGCTATATGATTCAAGAATATAAGAAATATTATTATGAGGGTAGAAATGTCAAATTGCTTAAAATTCGCCATTTTATAAGATTAAACAATAATGTTCAACATCCTTTTCTTATTTAAAGGTCTTTATATGGTATTATAATTAAATTGTACATGATTTACTATCTAAACCTGTTCAATCTGATATACATAACGGAAATAGATCTGGTTTCTGCAATGGAAAATTACATCTACAAAACTGAAACTTAAAAGGAACCAAACATATAACATTTGATCTGTAACAACCTGTGTATTACATGTTTAACAGACAGAACTACTTGAAAATGAGCATCTGGGCTGGCAATGAAGCTCAGGGCAAGAGTGCTTATCTAGTATATTCAAGGTCCTGGGTTCAGTCCTCTGTACCACCACACACAAAGAAGTAAATATATGGAAGTTATATAACATAAAAGTGCAAGTTGGGTGATAGTGGTATATGCCTTAAATCCCAGCACTCAGGAAGGAGAGACAGAGGCAGAGGCAGGCAGATCTCTGAGTTGGGGGCTAGCCTTATCTAAGAGTGAGTTCCAAGGCAGCCTGGGCTTCACAGAGAAACCTTCTCTCAAACAAACAAACAAACAAACAACCCAAAACAAACTAAAACAAAACAAACAGACAAACAAAAAATCACCATGAAAAATAAATAAAATAAAGGTGCAAAAGAACAATGAACTCACAGGCCACATGAAGCCCATAAAGAAGGAAGACCAAGTGAGGGTGATTCGGTCCTTCTTAGAAGGAGCAACAAAATACTCAAGGGAGCAAATATGGAGACAAAGTGAGGGACAGAAACTGAAGGAGGGGCCGTCTCAAGACCACTCCACCTGAGTATCTATCCCATGTGCAATCACCAAAGGTAGATGCTGATGTGGAAGACAGGAAGTGCATGCTGATAAGAGCCTGATATGGATATCTCCTCAGAGGCCTTCAAGAGTCAGACATATTCAGAGGCAGATGCTCACAACTAGCCATTGAACTGATCATGGGGTTCTCAAT
>NW_021604617.1:15568544-15582908 GCF_004785775.1 Grammomys surdaster
GGGGGTAGATAGAGGTTACATCCACAGAGAAGAAGGAGGAGGGGCGAGGGGATTGGGGGTTCCGAGGGGGTGGTGGGGGATGGGGTAAGGGGACAACATAGGAAATGTAAATAAATCATCCAATAAAAAAAAAGAACAATGAAGTTTACGTGTATTTGCAAAATCATAACTGTCGATAAAATAAACTCTAAGAGATATTTGGGCAGAGGGACATTATTGGTCTGGGCTATATTTAGTCTTACCACATCTAGTGAAAGCACCCAGTTCAACTAGGAGGGTGCTTCCATCAGGACCCATGTCAGGCACTTGGTTGTTCTGTTACTCTCTGGTGTCTACATCAGGCCATGCCCCTGCTGATATCATCCATCTGACATTGGCCCATGTAGATCTCATGACCTTCTTTCTTTCATATTTGCACAGGATTCTTTGCACCTCAAGATTCTTCGTTTAAGAGTCTACATTTGAAGCAGCCCATCTCTGCTGGTCTCCATGGCTTTCAGCATTTGGTTTCCACTTCTTACTGTATGAATTCATCATAATGTTGGGAGCGTAGTTTTGGACACCATTTTGTACTTGTTTACTGAATAGTTGCCTAGAAATTGATGCATTTGTTTGACTGTAGCAAAGGAGAGATTTCAAACATTGGTCTGGGGTCATGAGAAACAGCACAATTTCAGGCTGAGTCTAGTTACAAAATATCTCTTCCACTACCTCAAATTAATTTGCTTAATTGTCCCCTATTCTGTACTAGCATTTACCCTCATGACATAAGGAACCCTTGGTCAAAAGCTCTTCATTGGGTGTCTGGAGAGCCTTTCCATACTTAGCTTCTTCATGGCCACTTAAAAAACTCCCAGTGAGGGAAATGCTTGCTGACAGGAGCCTGATCTGGCTGTCTCCTGAAAGGTTCTGCCAGAACCTGACAAATTCAGAGGCAGCAGATGCTCACAGCCAACCATTGGACTGAGCATGAGGGTCCCTGATGGAGGAGTTGGAGAAAGAACTGAAGCAGCTGAGGGAGGTTTACAGCCTCATGGGGGTAGCAACAATGTCTGGAGCTCCTAGGGACTGGACCACCAACCAAAATGTACACACGGAGGGACCTAAGGATCCGGCCGAATATGTGGCAGAGGATGACCTTGATGGACTTCAGTGGGAGGAGTGGCCCTTGGACCTGAAGGTGTTTGATTCCCCATTGTAGGGGAATGCCAGGGTTCGAAGGCTGGAGTGGGTGGGTGCATTGGGGAGCATCTTCACAGAGGCAGGAGGAGGAGGGATAGGATGGGGGGTTTCCAAAGGGGAGAACTGGAAAGGGGAAAACAATTGAAATGTAAATAAAGACAAAATAATAATAATAATAATAATAATAATAATAATAAAACCTCCCAGTGATTTCATTGGGAATAAGCATGGCAAACATCATGGACTCAACTTACAGTCATTACAAGTATACTTTGTTATGAAAATTCTCAAGTTTAGAACTGAGCTGAGGCTTGATAATGATAAAGGTGCAGAAGCCACAGAGTGCTTTTGAAATTCCATCATAGTATCCATAGCTGGATAGCACAGTGGTGGTAGAGATTTGGACTTCAAAAGGAATATGGAGTTTTTCTACCTCTAGACACAAATCCTAGTCCTGCCTTGGTCTCTGACTGCTAAATGCTGTACAACTCTCTGCGCCTCCGACAAGCAGTGAGTTCTGCTACATGGCCGTTTATTCTGAACCTGTAGCAGCCAGATCACTTGAACTATCACAAACATGGGGACAAGAACGGAGTGAAGGAGATTCTCCAACCTGGACCATAAGAAGTTCCTTGGGGTCTCTATCCACCCAACGGCTGCCTCCAGAGTTCTGGAATTAAAGGCATGTCACACCACAGCTTTTTATCAGGCCAGTTTACAGGTTGCCATACCGCTTACAGATTGTTCTGAAAATGAGCTGTCACGTGACAGGGATCCTGGGGTGCAGCTCTTGAAATGAATTCGATATGAAAAATTAAGGTGACGTGGGAGTCTTAATGCAAGTCAAAACCTATGCAGAATTGTAGATGAAATGAAGTCATTGCTGTACATTATGTTATCATGGATGGGGAACATTTATATCAATCATTAGAGCTAGAGGATGAATTTATATAGGGGTAATTGATGAGACACATTAAAAAGAAAAGGCAATGCAGATAACGGATGAGGGGAGAATACTACCCCTGGTGCTTGGCCCTGGAGCAGTCCTCTGGGTCACGGTAGCTAGCAGCCAGGAAATTATTTTCACCAATGTGTGTAAGGAAATCCCGAGAGCCGTTTTCTCTAGACACCCCTGAGCATCCTAAAGCCATTACAGGTGCTAAAGACACATACAGATTTCAAAGCAGACCACTTGCAGACTTCCAGGAGAGAAGACCTGTGTGGCCCATTTTACTGCAACACATTAAAAAAAAAAATCTAGGGTCCTGTTTATTCATTACTGATCTGGGAGAGATGTATCTTGACTCCTGACAGATCTTTATATGTTTCTGCTATTTGTTGAGTAAAGTTTCTTTCTTTCCCCCATCCTGTTAAATCTTCATCCTGGGAGTTATGTTTATTTGGCACTAAGTTAAAAGAAGAGGATGTTGTTAAAAAGTGTGTGTGGGGGTCTGCTTTATTGTTCTTATTAATACAGCATCTCAGTACTGCTACTAAAAGCCAACTGGTTCCATCTCTGAAGTCTGTCATCAAAGATTAATTCACGAACAATTTGAATATGCAGACAGATTTTTTTTTTCTCTAACAAATATATACCTGAAAGAAATGGCTGAAATTGTGGACAACATTATTTATTTTCTCTAGTTTTTTTTTTTTCTTTTGCAATACAATTTTTTACCATGTACCAGTTTAATTTTATTATTTCTTCTCTGGTGGCCATAAAATACCTTTGAATTCTCATCCTAGAAGTATATAAATGAATTTAGAAGAAAAAAAAGCTTCCTACCAATAATGAGTTCTGTCAATACTTATATGCATGAATAACAGTGTGTCAAATCGGGGCTGGTGATGGACTGTCTGAGGCACCAGAAGTTTGGACTGGTTTGTAGAAATGCATCTGTCATGTTTCAGAGCTACCGTGCCCAGCATGCACAGGAAGTTAATATACTCCAAGACATGTTAACTAGTCCATTCTTTCGCTGAAGGATGATAATTGAAGTTCACCCTCTCCACTCCCTTCAGCAAACAATCTCTCAAGGAACTTGTATGGTTAGTTTCTTGTGAAATGTTCGTCCACTTCCTTATTATGGAACAATCAAAGGAAAGACCTCTCAGGTAACAATTTGAACCTGCAGCCAACACAGAGCATCTTTTCTAGAAGGTGCAGATGTGTTCTTGGAGGTAGTATCTCAGGTGACCCTAACTCACCCATTCCTTTAAGGACACAGAACAGGTATGGCCCACAGATTTTTAGTTTAATGGTATTTCTTTTCTTTTTTAAAAATTTCATTGGTTATTTTATTTATTTACATTTCAAATGTTATCCCCCTTCCCAGTTTCCCCTCCGAAAACTCCCCATTTCACCACCCCTCTCCCTGCTTCCATGAGGGTGTTTCCCCACCCACACATTCCCTCTACTCACCCACTCCCCCTACTGCCCTAGCATTCCCCTATGCTGGGGCATCAAGCCTTCATGGGACCAAGGGCCTTTCCTTCCACTGATGCCTGACAAGGCTGTCCTCTGCTACATATGCAGCTGGAGCCATGGGTCCCTCCATGTGTACTCTTTGGTTGGTGGTTTAGTCTCTGGGAGCTCTGGGAGGTCTGGTTGATTGATATTTTTGTTCTGCCTATGGAGTTGCGAACTCCTTCAGCTCCTTCAGTCCTTTCCCTATCTCCTCCATTGCGGTCCCCATGCTCAGTCCGATGGTTGGCTGCAAGCATCGACATCTGTATCGGTAAGGCTCTAGTAGAGCCTCTCAGGAGACATCCATATCAGGTTCCTGTCAGCAAGCACTTCTTGGCATCAGGAATAATGTCAGGGTTTGGTGACTGTATATGGGATGGATCCCCACGTGGAGCAGTCTCTGGATGGCCTTTCCTTCAGTCTCTGTTCCACTCTTTGTCCCTGCATTTCCTTTAGACAGGAGCAATTCAATGCAACTTCTTGACGGATTAAGAATACTGGAACTTAGGAATAGAACCATGCTGATCTGGGAGAGCCAGTGGGCTTCTTTTCCTGGAATGGGTAGCAATTCCTGAATGGGTGTGATAAGCAAAAGAATGGCACAGAGAGCTAGACAAGCTAAGGAAAATTGAGAATTGTTAAATTGACATTTGTAGTTTCACTTCCTCAATGTGAGACTTTTATTTTTTCCATGCTGGTAAATTGAACACGGAGTAGATTGTGCACCCAATCTACTACAGGATTAGTGTGAGAACTAAAACACACACACACACACACACACACACAAATCCCTAGCCCTTATGATAGTGATGTCATCCTTTGTTTATCAAGAAAATTGGGGCATGATACTTACGTTTAATTACACTGACATTGTTTTCAGGGTTGCTGATTACAAAGTACAAATAAACTGTCAAGGAAAGCAAACCACTTAGAATGTCAAACCTTCTAAGCCGTGAAAATAATGAAATAATATATTCAAAATTATTTTTTTTTCAGAGTGAGAAAAATCCTCTATCAGCAGTTCAGAGACTTGAGTTTGGCCTTAGTAGCTCATCTACTAAGCAGTCACATGACTTTAGGGTTAATTTCTTCACCTGTGAGATGAAGAAATTGGGCAGACCAGGCTGACTTAATGGATCATTCTGCTGTATGAAAGCATTCTAATAAATGACAATCCATCTTCTTAATTAATTAATTAATTTTAATGTTCTTCTTTGGAGGAAAAGCCAGTGGCTTTTTGTCAGTCAACTTGAGAATGAATAGGGTTTGTTCTGAATTTACAGACTTGCTAATTGGCAAGTGGTTCCATTTTTCTGAGGAAGCAATTCCACAAGAAATATTTGGAATTGAGTTTGAAATACTTCCTCCTTATTTATGCCTGGAGGATTTACGCAAAAGAATTTAAAAAATGAACCTTAAGGTGGAAGAGTCTCTGGTCTGATCTACCTCTGGGTCTTTATGAGCAGGAGGGAAGGTTATGGCTGCTTTTCATTTTCTATGAGAATGTCGAAGCTTGGAGCAATAATGGAGTCTGGAATTGCTCTTCATAAAAGTGTATGAAATTATCAGCAGAATGGAAGGGCAATGCAGCAGGTGAGATCAGAGATATAAAAATAATTTTCCTATTACAAAGGGGTTTTCTTTCTGTAAATGACATGCAGGGCTAATCCGTTCTTATAGTCATGCCAGCTATCTATCTGGTAATATATTTCTTTGCAAATGACCTCATTCTGCATTATCGGGGTGATCAGTTCTCCTTGATCCGCAGCTTTTTCTGAGTGGTGTGACACCTGAGAGAAGTTACTGCTCTCAGTGCTGTAGGTGGTCACGAATGAGTACATAGCTCCTCACCCCATACCCTGGATGGGGCACTCCATGAGACAAGACTCCCAAAAGAAAATAAAAACCTAATACAAATAAACTTTAAAACTCTCAAGTAACCTTCCTAGAGAAATGGGAATAAGGAAACTCAAGAAACCCAGCCATAGTGTCTCTGAGAAGCTAGCATTTATCTTACCCTAAAAATGTAAATTGAATAATAATTTTGTAGACTTTAAAGCCAGAGCAGTTGCCTGAGGTCAATATTAAAGGCAGAGCGGGGGGAAAAAAAGACACTGTGCTTAAAATTCTGTTATAGAAACCCAAAGACGTTGTCAGATTTCCAAGACTTTCAGTATGCAGGGAAAAAAAAGCCTGCTGAGCACATGCATGATATATTATAGATGCAGACATTGTAGGAGTTTAGGGGAGATGGTGGAGGAAGTAATTATGGACAGTTGCTCAGAAAGAAAGAAAAGGGAAAGGGAGAGTTTCATTTTAACATCCTAGATATTTCAAAGACAAGCTGTTACCTTTTCAGAAAAGAATAGGAAGGAAGATGCAGAGCCGTCTCCAAAGATGCTTGCTCACTGCAGAAAGCCCTCCACTCTCTGGAGAACGGTCTTAAAGTCAAAAAGAATCCTTGACGACCTCACCCTGAAATTCCCTTCTTCACTCAGTGTCTGTGTAGACAAGTTACATTTTATGTTCTCTCTCCGCCTCCAATTTCAACATTTATTATTTATTCTTGTTTAGAGTCTCCTTACATTTGTATCAGTTCCTTACTTTAAAACCTGGTAAGACTACTTCTGTGAATTTTTACATACCAAATTGCATTCCTAAGCAATGTCTACATTTCTCCATTCAGCTGTCAACATTGCAATGTGCTCGAATGGGTCTCACTATGCTAGTTAGATGCCTGCCATACCTTTGACCTCGTAATACAGAAAACACCTTTCTGTAGGTTAAAGATGTGCTGCTACCTAATTGTTTATGGTATTATAATCTGTCCTGACATAAGCGTGAAGGTGATAGTGTGTGACAGAGAAGAGGAGCAGCAACTTTAGAGAGAAAACCACCTGTTTCGAACATTTGCTCATTATCGGGACTGGGAAATCTGTTTAAAATCCTAGCTTCAGGTTGCCCATATATACATAAGCAGCATTAAGTGGTCTCCCTGAGTTATTAAAACTGGGAATAAGAAGTTGAGAGAAGGAAGTAGGTAGGCTTGGGAGAAATTAGAGGGGGAAGTGTGGATATGAATATGATCAAGATACACTGCCATGCATGTGTGAAACTCCCTCAAAATACAGTATAAAAAAATGAGGCTTCAATTTTTCCATCTGAAAGATGGGTTTATAGTATGTATTTCATGGACATGTTGAGTATGCCCAGGGGAGTATGTCTAAATCACTTAGTACAAAGGCTCAATAGTTACAGAACTCAAGTCAACGTTATCTTAGCCATCATTAAATGCTATAACTGTTCCCCCTGTTTATTATGCCCTCATAATAAAGGATATATATCTTATGAACTACGTCCCTGAGCATTTGTTGAGTCAAATAGTGCACTAGCAAATCAGATGGATTGATCTCTAAACTGCTACTCTCATCTTGGAGTGTACGGCCTCTAACATCTCCAACCCGTTTTGTTTCTTATCAGCACCTGCTTCTTCTAGTTTTCTTGCCTCAGGACCACAGACCTCTTCCTGAGTAGCGGTAAACCAGTTCCATCCCATTTGGTTTTGGCTTATAAATAACCATAGACTATTCTTTCCATGTGTCCGTCAACCAGGCTCTCAGGAGGGGAACTTGGAACCCCCTAATTCTGCTAAGCATTTCCTTTCCAATTTCATCAGTTCTACCCCATACTTTGCATTTTTAATGCCCCGTAATTAGCAATCCTACTAGTCTTTTGCACACTGAAAATAAGACTAGTGATAATATACAAAAATATAGACGATCTGTAGTATCTGTAGAATTACATTGATGTCAATTTTCTTCATAGTTACGCATCTTGCTTCTTTGTGTAAACACTGGCTCCCTGGTAGGGATTTGATTGATAATAAGTGGGAGGAAACCACCTCACTGAGGTTCAGGTACCTCCTAACTAATGTAGTACAAGCATATTTTTAAACAGTAGCCAAAAGACTGCCCCGAAAATACATGCAGACTGGGGAGCTTTGAATCTATTGAGTCTATTGTCCTGCAATGCAGCACTTTAAATTTGGCTTCAATGTAGTGTTGGAAGTGTAAGCATTTTGGCTTTGGACTATGAGTTTTAAAGAGATGATGACATTTTGTGAGCTTGGCCAGGTCCTGCCCAGGAGGTTTGGACTCTTGTGAAGAGGATTATGACTTCAGCCAACAGACTAACAAGCAGAAACTTGGGGATAGCTGTCTACAACATGTTCCTGGGGTGAGTTTGTTGTACTCTGTGCTCTGGATGAAAACATCCAGCAGATGTTTTCTTGGTATGTGCTCTCCTGAAAGAAAACACTGACTCAAGGGATTCATGTAGCATGTTAAACTTGGGAAATGAGGCCAAGGAATAGGAGGGGAAGACTGGGAAATGTAAAACCCGGAAGGGAAAGAAATTTAGTGCACACATCATGGAGCTTATACACAGTGAAATCTAGAACAAGAAAAGCTGGTCACATCCTTGAGCTTCTGACAGCATTAGTCAAGAATTGCTTCTGAAGACTTCTCTTATATCTTGTTATGTTCTCCTGAAGCTGGCTATGTGCCTTTTTGGCACCCTTCTTTAAGGCAAGGTGTGGAAGCAAGTGGAAGGAATCATGGTTCTTACAGCTGGGGAACATCTGGAGGAAACAAAAATGTGCCCCCATAGTTCAGGAAGTATCAAATGCTGAAGTAGTCGTTTGAAGGGCCTGTTTCTTGTTTTGTCCTATTTTGTTTTTGAGACCTGTGAGGTGAAGGGAAAATCTAAACCCTTTCAGTTCTGTTCTGTATTCAAGGGTCCACATGCCTCAACTCCTTCAGCCCGTTGTGCCGTCTGAGCTGGATTTTCTTGGTGGATGGCAGAGCTTGTGAAGAAGTCTAGATGAAGGTTGTTTATGTGGATCCTTTTGTCCTAGGGAAGCTTGAGTTCAGGAGAGGGCCTCAAAATAAGAATGGAGGGGAAGGATATCACAGAGATACATCATTGTTTTATTGACCCTCGGGAGACTGAGGATTGATCATGTTGGGATACTCCTTTCCTTTTTTTTTTTAATGGCTTCACTTTATTTATTGTATTTACATTATAAAATTTTCTTGTATTTTACATTTATAAAATATGGACAAACTAGGCTTGCATACGTTTATGTGATAACAGACTAGTACAATAAGGAAAATGAATTAAAAGGTGAGTAACTGAAGGAAAAAGGGATTCAATTTTTAGCCCTGGGATGTTTCCGTTAAACCACAGGAGTAAATGATATGTATTTAATACTAACTACTCAAGGCGATGGCTAGATGACTTTTTTTTTTCCCTTTGCTTTGAAGGGACATAAATGTGGACTTAATTCTGTTGGTGTGCATATCATCTGTAAATTCTATGTGCTTGAAACACCCAAGGACACAAACTTTTTTTCTAAGAAAATGCCTGCAAAGATACAGTGCTGCAAGCATAATCAGAATGCCTTCACAGTCAAGTTGGATGGGAGTAGAATTTGACTCCTTTCCTTTCCTTTCCCTTTCCCTTTCTCTTTTTCCCTTTCCCTTTCCCTCTTCTCTCCTCTCTTCTCCTTTTCTTTCTTTTTTCCTTTCCTTCCCCTCCCTTCCTCTCTCCCTCCCTCCCTCCCAACCTACCTACCTCCCTCCCTCCTTTCTTTCTTTCTTTCTTTCTTTCTTTCTTTCTTTCTTTCTTTCTTTCTTTCTTTCTTTCTTTCCTTCTTTTGTTTTGTACCTTAAGAAGTTAGATACACTTCCGTAGGTAGCAGGGCAAATCAGTGTTAGAGGACAGATTTTTTTACTCAGGGTCTGTGTAATTCCCAAGGCTTTCTGTTGCTTAAAACTCTAAGACTCAACTGCCTTTACAGCAGTGGTTCTCAACCTGTGGGGCTTGACCCCTTTGGGGTTAATGATCTTTTTAGTGTGGTCGCATATCACATATTTATATTATGATTCATAACAGTAACAAAGTTACAGTAAAGAAGTAGCAACAAAATAATTTTATGGTTGGGGCTCACTCCAACATGAAGAGCTGTATTAAAGGGTTGCATCATTAGGAAGGGTAAGAACTAACACTTTATAGCATTCCCATGCCTATGAAAAAGCCAGTTGTCAAGATGCAAGAAAGCAATTAAAAGCAAGATCACTACTGGGTTGGATAGATAGCTCAGGGGTTAAGAGCACTGACTGCTCTTCCCGAGGTTCTGAGTTCAATTCCCAGTAACCACATGGTGGCTCACAACCATTTGAAATGGGATTCAGTGCTCTCTTTTGGTGTGTCTGAGGACAGTTACAGTGTACTCTTAAAATAAAATAAATAAATCTTAAAAGAAAGTGCAAGATTACTACACTTTCTTTTTCTTTGATTCCTGTTATTTTTACACTTATTTATTTAGTCTTGGTAGCAAGTGCTTTTTCCCACTAGACCATCTCCTAGCTCTTCACCACACCTTCTTAGTTGTCGCATATTTGTTCAATGGACTCTTTCATAAAGACGTCATATTGTTCTGTCATTCCTGTGTGTGTTCACCATTAGATTTATACCCAAATTTGACGCAACAACTCACTTGCCCATTACAGGTAATTCTCAGACTAGCAGACAGCAAATACACATACTCATATCTTTTCCATGCTCATATCTCCTGAAGGAGAGCTTTCCATAAGGTATGCAAAGTTGATATGTTAAAACCATTGACCTGGAAACATTTAGGGATTCAAATGCACCAGGACATAGGCACTCTTACAAAAATTTAAGATTATATGAGATACTGTATACTGTGTGTCATTTTTCTATGGTGAGAATGAATAGGACTATTAAATTATTATTATTATTATTATTATTGTTGTTGTTGTTATTGCTATTGTTATTATTATACACTGGATTTACTTTATTTTATGTAGTGATTAGTTTGCTTGCATATATGTTAGTGCGCTGTGTGTACTTACAGAAGCTAGAGAAGGGTGTTTGATCCCCTAAAAATGGAGGTATAGATGGGTGAGAGCCACCACATAGGTGCTGGGAACGAAACCTGAGTCCTCTGCAAGGTCAGCACGTGCATTCAACCACTGCAGCTCTCCAGGCTCTCATATTATTTGGAATAATCATAATATTGATGATTTTTTTGAAATTGTCTAGGAGTGTGTTTGTGGTTTCGCTGCTTATGTTGCAGGCAGGCTTAAATACCTGTGGACGCTGTGTTTTGATGTTAGTGGGAAAGTTGTTTATCTTTCTCTACAACTGGTTAGGGTTGGCCTGACCAAAATTACAAAGGTGTAATGTTTTTCTTTAGTTTCTGTTTGGCTTTGGTTTTTTCCTTCTCACACTGTCAGATGCCATGTAGGTATTTTCTATTGAGAAAGACTTCATTATCACCCATATTCCTCACATAAGTGGATTCACATCAAGACATTTGTGCGTATAACTCATGTCATTTACTCCTTAAGGTACCAACCCACTTATGTGCCTTTATGTGCCCAGTAGCCTGCACTGGGCATGGTCCTAAGCTTTGATCTCATCATGTGTCTCCCTTTTTGTCTGTAAGGCTTGCCTCCTTTCTGCTTTTTTTTCCTAATTATCTGAGGCACTGTTCAAGGGTACCCACATCAGGAAGAAACATGGACATTCTTGCCTCATCTGGCCTATAGGAGGCCCTCCTTTCTGGTCCCATAATGCTCTGTGCAGATGATCTGTTATACTCAACCCATTGCGCCATAGCTGTTGTTTACATTACAGTGATCAACTTGAGGGCAACAACCATGTTTTATTCACATTTGTCAACTCAGCACTAATAAATAGTAGTTGGTACTTTGTATATGTCTGCGAAATTGAATCTGAACCAAATTGTGTGTTTTCAGGGACAAGCCTTCTTTCTCTAGCTTCTAATAGAAATGTATGAAAAGGCAGTCATGTCTTCTTGCACTAGTGGAATACCGCTGTTTCCATTCCATAACATCTTCCATTTAAGGCTTGTAACTTTGTGAAGAGTTGTGCTTGGTCTACCTCATTCCATTTTGTTGAAAAGATTTTCACAAAGTTGTGGCAGGGAGAGAGGGAGGTTGCCATGGAGTAGAAAACGTGTTTCTGAGTTTTAACAAACACAAGAAACAAATTTTCAAAACCAAAGCACATCTCCTGGTTTTAGTGACATTGCATGCCAAGTCTGAACCACTGCAGAGTGATCTAGAAGTTTTTAAAGACTTGAGTCTTTAAAGAATATGCATTTTATGTGAACCATGGGATAGCTAAAAAATTTATAACCTTGAACTTCTGTACTCTAATTCCAGTTCTTGATCTTTGCAATTTCTTCATCCATGGGAGATTACCATATATATGTAATCATTTATATTTGAATGCGTGAATCCACTGCTTAGGCAACCTACACAATTCTAAATTTTAAAGACTGTATAAATACATGCTCATGGATATTAGGGGAATTTTCAATTCCCATTTCATACATAATCATGCCATGCATTTTAAAAGCAGTGTTGGGGGAAAATCACAAATCAAAGTCATTTATATCTAATGCCATTAGTGAGAAAACTTTAATATTAAAATGGCAAACATCAATTATGGTGATCACTATGACAGCTTGGTAGAACAAGTTAAAAATGGCAACATGGATGGCTAAGAACCATATTTGCTTTTGTTTTAATTATTTGGAAATCTACATGTGTAAAAAGTCTTCTATAGCATATTCTGTAAATCTGAGTCATTACTTTGATCATGTTCTCTCTCTCTTTTCCACCGCTGTTTTCATTACCAATCTCCACAAAAATTCAGGATTTTGTAGATGGTGTCTATGATGAATAGTAACTTATTCTCATAATTATATTTTTGTCCACTCAGAATTTTCATTCCTCCACTGCATGTTTTTTACTTTAGGATGTTTTCTATATACATAATATTTTTTCAAAATTTTGATGTCTTAATTTTATTGAGTAATGTTAGCTAGGTGCCAGTTGTGTGTGTATGTGTGTGTGTGTGTGTGTGTATAGAAGTTTGATGCTATGCATGGTGAGAATTTTGAAAACAAAAGATTTTTCTTTCTGTGTACTATGTGTTACAGTCAAGATTCAACCAGAGGATCTGTAGGAGCCATGTACAATATATCCTTTGTATACACAGGACCTATATCCTTGTAGACGAGCAATTTTGGATGGAAAATATTTGGAGAAAATTGCACATGTGCTGAATATATACAGTCTTTTTGTTATTGCTCTTTATTTGACTGTTGACATAGCCTGTGTGCTCTTTTTTTTTATTATACTGTCAGTAATTTAGAGATAATGTGAATCTAGAAGAGCTTTCATCAAGTGTACTGGGTTGGTCTGATGCTGCTTGTATTCTAATGCTAAATACTGGTTCCTCAAGATGTGGTTGCTCCCCACGTGCAGATCCTCACACATTCAAATTGATGCCATGTGCACCTTCTTCTCAATTTAACTAGTCAATAAGAGGCTAGAATCTGTGATTGGGAAGTGGGGGGAGAAACGTGGAACTGGAGGTTCTTTGAGTAAGGGCATTGGAGATAGAGAGGGAGGAGGAGAAGAGGACCAAAAAAGAAGAAGCCACCATGGGCCAGAACTGATGGACAGGAGACAGCAAGTATCAAGGAACCTATAAATGGGTAGTAAGTTAGTATAGCCCCAGACCTGCCCAATCTAGGCTTATAACTTGTAAATAAAACAGCTGGATTGTATGTCTTTTATACAGGCTTGTTAGGATAATAAATTTCTACTACAATTAAGTTTTAAATAACAAGACTAAGAGATTTAAATTTTTTTCTAGATAATTATTTGGACCTAATTTGGTTCTATGATTTAGGATTTTCTGATTTTTTTTTTACATTTTCTGTATTAGACACCCAATCAAAAAGTAGGCACACTATTATCTATTTGACAGGTCTGTATATGTTGTCTTCCTGTTAAAATCTTACTCTGAAGTGAGGTTGTATAACCCTCCAAGGGTTCTGTGAAAACACTGACAGATTTAGCAGCAGGAATAAATTTGAGGGGGTTCATCTTGGAGTTTAAATGAAGACATTGGAAGCCCTGGGGCAACTCAGAGAGATTATATTTTTAAAGGGATTTAGATAGAATATGAAGGATTGTGAAGCGGCATCTTTCTTTGCAGAGGGCTGTCCCTGATGTTATAGTGAGAAGTATTTTTAGCAGTGTCACCTAGGAATATGCTCTGTTATCACTGGGAGAGACCTTGGAGGTGTGAGTGTAGAAGAGGGAACCAGGCAGCTCGAATGTGCATCAGCCTCTAATCACGATCACCCTTGCATTGTTAGGAGATACTTAAATGGGTGAAGTCTTCTCTTGCAATCTGTAATACAGATTTTCATTTGAGCGCTGTGGTGGTCCTTTCCATAGTATTCTGGACTGAGCACACAGGAGCTTCCTAATGGTTGTTACTGAAGTGATGGTACATGATAGGCTATTGGTAATCAGTCAAGAGTATCCTATATTCTGAACTTTGGGAGTTAGAAATAAGAGGGAGAAAATATGGAGAAGGTGAAGGTTGACCTATTAGGGTTAGTGTCTGAGAATGTACCCAGTGACTATGAATTGAACACTTAGTCCAGCCACCCGATAAGAAGCAACGTGCATCCTTTATTGGGTAGCAGAGACAAGTGGCAGATGCTTCTGACCCTAAAAGAAAGCCAGTGAGCTAGGAACATATATATATATATATATATATATATATATATATATATA
>NW_021604617.1:15583008-15586379 GCF_004785775.1 Grammomys surdaster
TATATGTGTGTGTGTGTGTGTGTGTGTGTGTGTGTGTGTGTGTATGTATATATATATATGTATGTATGTATATTTGCTTCATTCTATTATTCTAATGCTGAAACACCATTAATAGCTTTGTCAGAGACTCAAGTAACAAGACTTGGTAACTGTAAAAAGAAATTAAATGTTCTTTGATTTCTAGCAAAATAGAGCAAACCTTACAGACACATCTTAATACCCACGATCAAATTAGGTGTTACTTTTAGAAAGGTTTTGAGCATTGAGGTTGGCATTATTGAAATGAATACATGGGAGATTTGAAATACCCATAGCGATTAGAACATAGTTAAGTATTGGAAAATATTTTTGAGTGACGGGATGAATTCTGTCTGATTAATTTTTTGAATGTTTAGTAATTCTCTTCTATTTACCAACTGGAAAGTGTTTGTGTAGCCATGGATGGTGCTTTATTTTACTTAAGTTACTTCTTATAACTTATGCACATCCAGGCAGGCATTCTAGACAGTTTACAAAAGGAAAATTAAGCTACAACTTAATTGGGTAGTACAAAGTGCTGGGAATAAGAAGTCTATTTGTTTTGTCTCTCTATATTAAGAAAAGCTAGTTGAACTCATATTGTAAACTTTCTTCTTATAACTTTGTGAGTTATGATGCCAACTAAGAAGGTATGTAACTCAGTGGAGGAACACTCACCTAATGTGTGCAGTATCCTCAGTTTTATCTGTAACACAACAAAAATAAAAGCTCTTTCTCTGCCTGTGAAGTTGTTTGTTCATTGTTTGCTGGTTTCTAGACACCCATCTAGTTGTGGTTGTACTGTTCAGATATTTAAAGAAAGACTGTATAGCTACTTCCAAGAAACAATGTGTTCCAGAATATTCTCTCAGATAATTTAAAAAGAGTCAAGAATTTGAAGGATGAGGATGAGTAAACTGTGGGCAGCTTCTAGTTTCCATCAGAAATGAAATACTCCCATTTCCCACATGATTTTATTGGGACTCTAAATGAAATTTAAGAACCCTAACTTGTCTGCTATTGGTAAGTGGCTTGAAAGTCACTTATGCTGTATCTCAGTCTTTTTATCATCCACCATGAAGCCACATGGGATTATTAGGACAATAAAACATGTAATATTTATGAAGTACCTAAATATCTGCATGTTGCAAGTCCTATAAAGTATTAAATAATTATATGAAGTTTTTTCTGAAAATAATAGAATATATTTATTTTTATTTGATGTATATAAGTGTGAATGTGCACCATGTCTATGCCTGCAAATCCTGCAAAGGCCAAAAGATGGTGTTTTTGGATCCCTGGGAGCGAGTTAAGGATGGTTATGGACTGTCATGTGGGTGCTAGGAACAGAACCCTAGTCTTGTGGAAGAGCAGTAAGTTCTCTTGGCCACTGAGTCATTTTACCAGCACCTGACAGTAAAATCTTTTCTAAAACAAATCTTTTGAAGTTCAAGTTAACTTTTCAAAATGTCTTCTGTCATTGGTATGAGAATAGACTCATATGTTCTTTTTGTTTTGTTTTGTTTTTTTGAGACAGGGTTTCTCTATGTAGCCCTGGCTGTCCTGGAACTCACTCTGTAGTCCAGGCTAACCTCAAACTCAGAAATCCACCTGCCTCTGCCTCCCAAGTGCTGGGATTAAAGGTGTGTGCCACCACTGCCCGGCGACTCGTATGTTTTCAACTTTAAAAAATTAAAAATATTTGGCTACCTGTATGATCTCATTGGTCAACATGACTGGGAGACATTGTTTGAATGTCTTCCTGCTCGCAAACATCACTATGATTGATACCTGAAAATGAAGCCAAAACTAGAATCTGTTTTTGTCCATGCCTTACTCCATTGTCCTCACTTTTGACAATGTGCAAAGGACAGAGTGGAAGCAAGGGACATCAAAATTATGCCAAGCAGCCAATGTTCCTTCTGTGGAACCTATGACCCCGGAGTCTATGGTGATTAGCTCCTTTATTTAAAAGAATCTGAACACCATCAGTGTACTACCAGAAGCTGATCACATTCCAAGTTAGGGATACGTTTAGTCACCTTTTGGAAGGCATGTAATTGTAACTTGTTAGCTTTCTCTGAGAACCTTCCAAGTATTTACAGAAAATGGTGTTTGGAGGTTTAGTTTTCAGTAGGGAAGAGCAAAGAGTTAATACCAAGATCCCTCTGTCCTAGCTTTGCTGTTTGTCAGTGGTGACTGTCACTATCAAATATAGAGACACTGGCGCATCAAGCTGTGCCTCCTAGGAGATCCATTAGGGCTAATTTCTTTAAGTAGGAATTTTGGCCAATAGAGTACTTTATCTGTCTAAAAGCCAAATACAGTTCATGTTTTGCCAAATAAATTGAAGATCATATTATTGACTGAAGAGGAGGCAGTGAGAGAGGAAAAAAAAAACCTAAATGTATTTCTTTATTTTATGGAATACTTTGGTTTCCTATTTAAAATTTGAGAAGATAATGATATGATTAATCACTGTAAATCCTTGTAAAATTCACTACGTTTCTCTGGAATTCAGAATTTTTTTTTATTGCAGAAAGATGGAAAGTATGGCACTTCCTAGTTGTTTTCATGTTTCAAACACACACACACACACACACACACACACACACACACACTAATACACTAATATAGGGATGGTAAAGAACATCCAAAGGTACTCCTTAAGGGTTTGGAATACATGTAGGACTTAAACACCAGAAGAACAAAAAGCCAGTCTTATTAAAAAATTCTTTATGGAACATTGGAATTGACATTAAAGTTATAGATTTTAGAATCCATGTTTTTCCCTCTTAGAGATAAGGGAACCGTATATCAGAAGGGACCCATTATTTGCCTTGCATCTTTGCTTTTAGAAGCAAAACTAGTACCTGGGCAGGCTCCTGCCATTGCCATCGGCAGCTTTATTTCCACCTCACAAAGGGCACTGCTTAAAATATTTGATCTGAGCTTTAAAAATGTCATGAAAAATCTGGAAGCGAGCCAACTGCTTTATGATTTTTATCCTCTTAGGTTTGAATTATTAGCTCTAATTCTGCACAGGTCACAGTGTTATGGAAGAGGCTATTGAGAGAAAGAAAGATTCATGGGTTTTAGACATCATGCTGCAATAAACCAAAGCAGGAAATGGAGGGGACTTTAGGGGTACATCGCCACAACTATAATACATTTCAACACTAACGTCAACTAACCCCAGCAGCAAAATATCTCACGAGATGAACCCCAGTAACTAAGCAGAGAAGGAATATGCATCAAGAGTTTACTGAAAAGGAGAGTGATCTAGCTCTCAACTGTTCCTTTACGTATGTATGTATGTATGTATGTATGTATGTATGTATGTATGTATGTAT
>NW_021604617.1:15586389-15590650 GCF_004785775.1 Grammomys surdaster
TATGTATGTATGTATGTATGTATGTATGTATGTATGTATGTATGTATTACAGTGTTAATCCAGAGTTGCCAAGTAAAGAAAAACAATAATATATCATGACTAGCATGCCAAAGCAGTTCTAAGGGCAACCTTCATATGTGTGAGACAAGAAGGCAACACACATATTTGTAACAAGTTTGAAAAAGCTCTTTAAAGACAATAATTGAATTTTATACTATCTTTATCACGATTTGCATTCCTGTATCCCAGTGTATAGGAATGGCTTGTTTGTCTGTCCACAACACTAGATTCTAAGTTCAGCAGAAAGAGATGCCTTGAAATACATCTGCGGTACACATGACAGGTGCTAGATTAATATTTGTTGAAATAATTAATGAATGAACCCTGCTCCAGGCCATGGAATAATAGGAACACCAATGGTAAGGTTTAGACAGAAAATTCTGACATGATGATGTTACAACACTTATTTACTTCAATAAATCAGACATACAATGTTCTTGAAACTCTGCTTACCAGACTAATGCTAAGTAATTTTATGGTAGTTTTTCCAGCTTTAAAATTAGGTGTTTCCCCTCTTTTAACTCCTCTGAAATGTGATAGGTGTCGATAGTGCTAGAGAAGAAAGAAGCAGTACTATAATTTTATCACCTTCTTATCTTCTTCTCTACAAGTTTAATCAAAAGTTGATGGTTTATGAATATAAGCAGCATGAATCATGGCTTCAAAAAATTATTTCTGTAGCAGGTCTTTAAAAATTTAATTAGTGTATCTGTATGTATGTGCATGTGAATGCAGTACCCACAGAAACCAGAAGAGGGGGTTGGATCTCCTGGAGCTGGAGTCATTGGTGGTTGTGAGCTGCTTGGCATGGGTGCTGGGAACTGAACTCTGGTCCCCTAGAAGGGCATCCAGGGCTCTTATCTGCTGAGTCAGATCTCTATACCTGCAAGGCAGTTTTATTAAACTCAAGAACTCATGGTTGCAACCTTTGATAAGCTGTTTTAGGATAATGATAAAAGGATTGAAACCATTAGGAAAGTGAAAATGGATTGTCACTGGCCTCCTGCAAACCAAGAGGGTGAAGTGGCTATGATGATGGCATGTGAGTTAGAGATGGGGACGTTGTTCTACCAAACCCAAAGAAATAAAAGATAATTTCCTCAAGTGTTTCTACCTCTCCATCACAACTGACCATTCACAGAATAAAGTGTTTAGAAGCTATCAAAACATAACATTGTTTACTACCCTCCTGGGTCAAGGAGTAGGTCAGTCATCTGAAATCAATGGTTTGGAGTTTCTTGCATTCTGAAAGGTGGCATCAGAGCAACTTGAACAGGAGTTAAACGCTAAGATAACAGCAGAAAGCTACACCCCATCATTATCAACTCTATTATTCACAGTACCACACAGAGCATTTTGTAGAACGCTGTGAAGAAGCTTACAAGTTTTCCAGTTGAATTTTATCTTTACTACCTTCCCCTTTGGGTTACTCAGATGCTAAAAGGAATAGGTGTGTGTGTGTGTGTGTGTGTGTGTGTGTGTGTGTCTTTTCTCCTGCCATACTACAGATAATGAGGCCACTCACATGGCAGCTTAGTACTGCTTGCTTCCCTAGTTCAGCCAATTTTTCCGTTCTTATAATTGCTGTTTTTCACCTCTCCAGTGAGCACAAGTAGAGGGAATTCTAGTTGGAACCTGAGCTTGAATCTAGAGGTCACAGGCAGATTACGTAACAGGATGGGGGAGGTTGCAAAGTGTTTGCATAGCTGGGCATTCCTACCACAGCACAAGGACATAAAAGTGAAATCTTAAGTCCCAAACATTTTGCTTCTACTCACAGCGCAGTGCTTTGTCAGATAATGCCAGGGGACAGCTCAGAGCGTTACTTAAATGGTAAGAGGTGAAATGTTGTAAGATTGGCAGATACCACCAAGGAGGAAAAAACATTTCAATTCTCTTTGCAAATAAAATAGGTAGAGATCCTGGGTTCTCTTTTGAAATGAACTCCGGAAAAAAAAAAAAAAGCTGAGTTTAGAAGCTTAAATGTGGACTGAGGGGCTGTGTCCTCTCTCTCCCTGCTGGGTTCATTTAGGATAAATCCCAGGCTGTCCTGCATTTTAGTTGGAGACTCTCACAGTGGGGGCGATTGGACTTTCTCTGCCCTAGGCACAACATATGCTACTTCCCATTCCTTTAATAGGCATTAGTTCTGCAGACGGCACTGGTCAAATGTACATTATTCACAATCACTTTAATGCAAATATGCAAGGCTGAGGGAGAAAATATGTCACAAAGAGGCAGCCATCCATTTCTCTTCTCCGATTCTTTCCTTTATGGGTTCCTTTCTATATGTATTTTATGATAAATACAGTGTAGAAATA
The DNA here is from genome assembly GCF_004785775.1 of Grammomys surdaster. Classification (NCBI taxonomy): domain Eukaryota; kingdom Metazoa; phylum Chordata; class Mammalia; order Rodentia; family Muridae; genus Grammomys; species Grammomys surdaster. The sequence goes on from NW_021604617.1 coordinate 15,588,771, forward strand.
AATCAGAGTCTACGTAGCAGCTACTGGGAGATCTATGAAGTAGCTTCTTAAAAGTGTCCCAGAAATGCCTTGTATTTTTTATAAGAAGAGGCCTATAAATTGTTTTATTTTATTTTATTGTTCCTTTTCTTTTTGTGACTAGGCTTTTTTTTTCTTAATTAAATGGAATCCCTGCCTATACTCTGACACTGTCAATTTGTAAGAGACAAAAGTGGAATCAAACTAAAGAGGAGAGCTATATTTAATCTGTTAAATGAAAATAAAACACACAATTAGTTTTGTGCTGCAAAAATTAGCTTCTGCTGCATATCCAGCCTCTATTTAAAGAACTGTTTGATTTCTCAATAACAAGACATCTGATCCATAGCAGAACATTCCTAGGGCAGATTTGCAATGTGTACTATCCAGGCATGTACTAAGTCTGCGCCTAGATTATGTGGTATTTGTCTGTGTAAACCCACATTTTACAAAATGAACTGCCGAATATGGAAAGACTCCCAGGTTTCTGATATTCCATTTCTGCGAAGTTAAACACTTATGTTTTGTTTTAAAGTGTATCCGGTGAATTTATTTATATACAACTATTTGTCACACAAGACAACTTGACATGCTAAGCCTGGCTTTACATTAAGCACATAAAAGTTTGTCTATGTGTGGAATGAAAAACTAAAATGTAACCATCTGCACATGATATTTCGAGGTACATAAAGAACGGTGCCAGGGACCCATATGTATGAACAGCCATACAGAAATTAAAAAAAAATACACAGAGTAATAGAACATTTGGAAGACATTGTGCTTCTTAAAATAATGCAATTAAAATGTTAAGCAAATCCTGTGTTAGTCTAAGGTACAAGAGTAGCAAACATTTGCCATATGAAGGAGACAATGTGTTTTTATTGTGACTCTGTTCTGTTAATTTAATGATCAATGTGGATGGGCTTGCATATCAAATAATGTACTTTCCTGTCTTTCCCAAAGTGCCGGTTCTAAGCCCCCTTTACTCATGCTTTCTTATCATTATGCTTATGATTAAGGGGGGAAATAAAAGCCAAAGGAAGTGTCAGGTCACCCATTAGTTCTCGCCATGTCATCTTAATGTCATCTTTACCTATGACAATTACATTAAGCATATTACATTTTTTTCTCCCCGAATTATTTTTAACTGAAATAGGCAATTACCCGAAAGATGGGGGGAGTCATCTCAGCGACTGGTGATTTACATGGTTACCTATTACTGTTAATGGAAAGTGTACCTGTAAATCTCCGCACTCCAAAAGGATAATGGCTCTCATTCTAAAAGTCCTAGGCAAATTACATAAGGGTGATTTACATCATATTTAATTAGATAGTTTTAATGATTTGGTAGCATTTTGTATACACTGTTATATACTTGGAAACTGTCAGATATGTCTTTGACTCCCCATAAACTGCCAAAATTAATTCTGTAGGCTATTATGATGAATTAAATACTTATACACTTACAGGTAGATGGCTTCTGGTTATAAAATAGATCTCTTATTTCCTCATTGCTCCGAGGGATAAGAATACAAACCTTTTATTTTAGTTTTCTTCAAAACATGCTTAAGCCAGAAAAATAAAAACAATTAAAATGATCATCTTACTTGGGATATATCTGTTTTCATTTAAATTTAAAAAAGAGCAGATAGAGCAAGTTTTTGACACAGGAATGAAAAACGGCTCATTTAAGCATGTAATTATATACATATCTTTAATATGTAATATTTCCAGTAGCAAGCACTGGAAATAAGGTTCTACAATATGAATTCAATAAGATCCCTCCCTCCCTCCCTCCCTCCCCCTCCCTATCCCTCCCTCCTCCCTCCCTCCCTCCATCCCCCTCCCTTCCTCCATCCCCC
>NW_021604617.1:15591050-15614749 GCF_004785775.1 Grammomys surdaster
CCCTTCTTTCTTTCTTTCTTTCTTTCTTTCTTTCTTTCTTTCTTTCTTTCTTTCTTTTTTTTCTGGCTTTAGTGTCTTATCCTTTCATTTATAGGAAACCTCACTTTGGAAATGGCCATCAGAGTCTTACTGGACACTGGTCACCAGACATTGTCCTTCCAAGACTTTTGACTCTAAGCCCTGTGGACAGTTGTCATACAGTGTTTCACATAATAGTAGAGGACCTGAGTGTGTAGACACCAGAATTCACATTAGCATAGCTTTGACATATAGCCTTTGGCTTATGACCCAACCTAACCTAGCTGGATAAAGAAGTAGGATGGTCTGATGATTTGGGAGAATTTTTTTTCCACTTGAAAGGTTTCTAATACAATGGTTGAGGGGTTATCTTCATCTGGATTTTTAAAATAATATTTTCTTCTTAAAAAAACAAATGATAAGTACTTTATTACTTTGAAACATGTTTCACTGGAAGATAAGTATTAAGCTTAACATGGATTTATTACTGAGTTCAACACAAATCAACAATGATCAGCAAATGAACAGAAGGAGGAAAAATATCTTGCCATCAAGATGACTGAAGGCCAGTAATTACTTTCTCTTTAGTCTATGTCATACCACTCCTTAAAAATTAAATAACAATTCAGTTCCTATTAGTTTTTTGACCAACAGAGTTAGTGCCAACTTGAAGTCTACAGAGTGATATGAGATCAGATTCAAGGCTCTATTTACTAAGTCTTTTACTCTGTAATAAATACAGCTGTTCTCATTATTGGTTTGTTCTCAAGTAAGATTTTGGGACTTTTTATTAATTATTTTATTTATTTAAATTTCAAATGTTGTCCCCTTTCCTGGTCCCCCCTCTATGACTTTTAAATTTTCATAGAATGTTTCCTTTCATTTGAATTACTCATTTGGCAAAATACTGTTTACAATAATAAAGTTTAAATTCTTCTAGATTCTTCAGAACACTCAGTGGAACCATCCCTTTGGATTTTACTCATTTCTTCCTGAAAACAAAACATCAAGTTGGCAATTGATAAAGCTTGTTAGTTGTTTTGAGTGAAACAAAATTTGGGGCAAGTAATCTTTTTTTTTCTTTTCCTTTTTTGTATTTTATTTATTCATTTATTTACACTCCAGATTTTATTCCCCCCTCTCAGTTCAGCCTCCAACTGTTTTACATCCCATACCTCCTCCCTGGCCCCTGTTTCCACAAGAATGTCCCCACCACCCATTCAACCAGACCTCTAAACTCCCTGGGGGCTCCAGTCCCTTGAGTGTTAGGTGCATCTTCTCTGACTGAACCCAGAGTTGGCAGTCCTCTGCTGTATATGTGTTGGGGGCCTCATATCAGCTGGTGTATGTTGCCTGGTTGGTGGTCCAGTGTTTTCGATATCTTGGGGGTCCAGGTCATTTGAGACTGCTGGTCCTCCTACAGGGTCACCCTCCTCCTCAGCTTCTGTCAGCCTTTCTCTAACTCAACCACAGGGGTCATCAGCTTCTGTCCATTGGTTGGGTGCAAATATCTGCATCTGACTCTTTCAGCTGCTTGTTGGGTCTTCCAAAGTGAGGTCATGATAGGTCCCTTTTTGTGAGCGCTCCATAGCCTCAGTAATAGTACAGGCTTTGGGACCTTCCCTTGAGCTGGATCCCACTTTGGGCCTTCCCTGGACCTTGTTTTCCTCAGGCTCCTCTCCATTTCCATCCTTGCAGTTCTTTCAGACAGAAACAAATATAGGTCAGAGTTTTGACTATGGGATGGCAACTCCCTTTCTCACTTGATGCCCTGTCATCCTGCTGGAGGAGGACTCTATAAATTTCCTCTCCCTATTTTCGGGCATTTCATTTAAGGTCCCTCCCTTTGAGTCCTGAAAGTCTCTCACCTCTCAGGTGCATTCTCAGGTCTCTGGTGCATTCTGGAGGGTCCCCCCAACCTCCTACTTCCCTAGGTTGCCTGTTTCCATTTTTTTTCTGTTGGCCCTCAGGGCTTCAGTCCTTTTCCCTTACCCAATACCTTATCATGTTCTCCTCCCCCCCACTCTACCCACTTTCTCTTCCAGGCCCCTTCCTCACTTGTGATTGCTTTCTTCTCCCTCCCAAGTGGGACTGAGGTGTCCTCACTTGGGCCCTTCAACTTGTTGACCTTTTTGATTTCTGTGGACAGTATCTTGGGTATTCTGTCCTTTTTTTTTCTTTGTGCTTGCTAGTTTCCACTTATAACTGAGTACATACCATGCATGCCCTTTTGGATCTTAGTCACTATTACATGAACTTCATCCATTATTTCTCCTCTCATGTTATTACTGTTTTCAACTACTTTTCATTTAAATTTATCCTTTAAAAAATCTCTTGAGGAGATTAATTTCAATAATCAACTAGGATCATTAATTTGAGGAAAAATTCTAATATTACTTCAAGGCTATTTTCCCCCTTCAGGCTCTGCAATAGCTGCACACTAAAGATTTCAGACGCTGGCTTTATTTTTATTTGCTTTAAAACTTTTTTTCTTTTTTTATGTTTGTGGTTCTACACCGGTATTCTTCTCCCTCTCTCTGTCCCCTCTACCCCTTGCATGTGTGTGCATTCCATTCCAGCAGGAGGAGTGCAGTTTCATGGCACCATGCTGTGATTTTTACATGGATCCTGGAACTCTGAACTCAAGTCCTCGAGCTTGCATGACAGACACTTAACCAACTGAGCCATTTGTCAAAGACCCTACTTTAAAATATTTTGATTTTCACTGTGGTTCATCATTTTCTTTTTATTTATTTATTTATTTATTTATTTATTTATTTTGGTTTTTTTTTCGAGACAGGGTTTCTCTGTGTAGCCCTGGTTGTCCTGGAACTCATTCTGTAGAACAGGCTAGCCTCGAACTCTCGAACTCAGAAATCTGCCTGCCTCTGCCTCCCCAGTGCTGGGATTAAAGGCATGTGCCACCACTGCCCAGCAAGGTTCATCATTTTTATTATGAAGCTCCTTGGTAAGGTTTAGAATACAGTTACACAATTAATTTCTTATTAGCAGGTAAAAAAGCACTTTCCTTATGACATACTTTCCTTATGACATACTTAGTTTTTCCTTGTGACGTACTTAGTTTTTAATTGGTCTACTTCTTCCACCAACCCTCCCTATCTTCTCACTGCTCCTACTCCCCCTTCCGTACCCTTCCATCCTCAACATTCTTTCTACTTCCAAGTCACATATTCTATTGCCGTCCACTCCTCACCATAAAGACTACTTTCCCCTCTCACATGGACCCCTTTCTAGTAACCTACTATGTGGGTCCCAGAGATTGAATTCAGGTCATCAAGCTTGGTGACAAGTGCCTTTATCTACTAAGCCACCTCACCTGCCCATTGCTTCAAGTCTTGATGTGTTTTGTTTACTTTCTAATGGCCCAGCATACATTCCTTTTTTATTTGATATTTTATTTATTTTCATTTTAGATGTTATCCCCTTTCCACATTCCCCTCCTCCCATTAACCCCCTATCTGATCCCTCCTCCTGCTTTTTTGCTTTTATGTCCTGTAAGTTACATGCAAGTATTAAGGTCAGTTCTAAGTTGAGGAATGTGCAATACAATAGATGCAAATTTTCAAGGACCAAGCAAGACAGTAAACCCAGATAGTCAAAGAACAAGGAGGACAATAAACAGAACCCTGTGATCACTCCTGTGATTGCTATTTATAAGGGCTTATCAGGATGTTCAAAATATCTGAGCCTACTTCCCTGTCCTAGCCCAAAGTCATTTTCAAGCCTGAAGCCTACTTCTTTGTTCTAGTTTAAGATTTAGATTCCTGCCTGAAATTACTTCTTTGTTCTAGCCTAGGATTTAGATTCCTGCCTGAAACTACTTCTTTGTTCTAGCCTAATGTCAGATTCCTGCCTGCAGTCCATTTCCTTGTCCTTGGCCAATGTCAGATTCCTGCCAGACAGCCCCAACAGCTCTACATGTCTCCCCTTTTTTATTGCATAAACCAGACTGAGCCTGTCTTAGGTGGTTCTGACAAGAATTCCTTCCTTATCCATCATGAAATATGCATTATCAAAAGCAATGCACTTCTGTCTTAGGTTGGTAAGGCTCTGCCAGCACACATTTCTTACACTGTTGTAAACAATTTGTAATAGCAGGTAGTAATTATTTGACATCTAGAAATAAAGTGTTGCATCCTTGATTCTCCAATATTCTTGTGATTGTATGTTTAACCACGCAGAAAGATGATTTACAATTCAAGCGGTGCGAGTCCCCTTAGCTTTGTAATGGACTGACAAATTCTTCCAAAAGTGGATGTGCTCTCTATTCCCACCAATAGTGAATAGTTTTGCCTGATTTGCAACATTCTTGCCAGCGCCAATGCTGCCAGTGCTTTGGTTTTTGCTGATTTTCAAGATACATAGTGTTATCTCCTTGTTTCAATTTTTACTATCAGATTACTAGTGCTATTGAACATTATTTTTATTAATTGAATGTGTTTACTGGCAATTTTACACATGTATATAATGCATTCTGATAACTGCTTACCACCTTCTATTATCTCACCCAGCCCTGCCCTACAGGTTTCTTTTCCATGCTCAGGTCACCTTGTTTGATGACCTGCTGAGTTAAATGAGGGCTGTATCAATGACCATGGGTATGTTACAAGGCAGGATCGCCAGTGAGTACACAGATGGAGATAATGGCTCCCCTCTCATTGAATCCATCAGTAGCCAATAGTTCAACAGTGAGGGGGTTGGGCTCCATGATCGCTCCCACATTCATGGCTAGCTGTTGACAGGTACAGCCTTGTACAGGTCCAGTGCAGGTTACTACAGCTGCTGTATGTGATTGCAATGGCTGTCTTCTTTGAAGAAACACCTTCTCTAGAATTTTGCTTATTTTTAAACTGGGTTATTTCTTTCCCTATTCTTAAAGTTTTAACAGATTTTGTATATTTCAGATGAACCTCTTCTATCAAATATATATTTGAAAATACACCCTCTTGGTCTGTAGCTCATCTTTCTCCACTATTTAAGTTTTATTCAATTTTTCAGTGTATCTATTTCCTAATGTGTAGATGTACATTAGTAGAATTCCACAGGGTTATAACAACCAGAGCTTAGGTCTTTAAACAAAGAGAGGGACGTTGGATATTATCAGTATTGTGATATTTAATTCAGGATAATTGTGTTTTTGTGAAAATATTGGAAGCTCTGGAATGATAGCATAGGACTACTGGTAATGTTTCTAGAGATGTTTCTGTGAAACCTCTTCAGTTGGTCTGTGGGGAGGCTTTCTGCCTCTGTTCTTCTCAGAATGCGAAGGGTAGAGGACAACCATTGGGGCATGTATCTGTTATTCATTGGAATCATGAGCTTGTTGATGCCACCTCTCATTATTGCCACTGGGGCATCTCTCATTGCATGAGAATTGGGACACTGAACTCAGATGCTATGGTACCAATTCCTTATCCCATCTACAAAGCTATAGTCACCATCTCTGTCTTCTCTACACCCCTGCTGTTTTAGAAGAAAGCCTACTGAAAGTAACAGGAAAGTATTTTCTATTTACTTTTTTCCAGTTTCATGATTTGCCTCCAACTTGTAGAATACTTAGTAAGACTAATGTGCTTTGCTAGCTGTTGCAAAACCTAGAAACATATTTTCAATGCTCTAGCATTTGTAATAGAGTAAAATATAGTTCAAGAAGATGAAAAAAAAAAACCAGTCAGCTTCAATAAACTATGTCTAGTTCAAGAATTAGGCGAGGCCCAGGGAAATGGCTCAGTGGGTAAAGATGCTGCTAAGCTTAATGACATGGATTCAATCTCCAGGACCTACATGATAGAAGGAGAAAACTGAGTCGTACAAGTTGTCTTCTGACATCTGCATTCACCCACCATCATGAACACACAATCCCAACAATAATAAACCTTACAGAAGTCTTGTTTAAGAAAGAGTTAAATGAAATAAGCTATCTTTCAAACAGTCAACTTTGAGAGTGTACCTTTTATTCCATGTTTTGACATCAATGAATGTGATACCAAAATTACCTCCACTGTCATTCAGGAATCTAAATGTGGTGATGTCCAATGCCACAGACATGGCTTTGAAGTGCCCCAGGATTCCCTGGTGTGGGCTGTAATGCCCAATTCATGGCCTAATGGAGTTGAGGTTTTAGAATAGCTATTTATTAACGTCTTGCAGCAACTTTTACTAACTTGTTCACCTTTGGAATGCTTTGAGTTTGCCTCTTAATATTTCCTTTTTTATTTTAAATTCTCATATCCTTTTTACACAACTTGCTTTACCAGCCACCCCCTCACCCCTGCACCAAATATTGAGCTTAGTCCCAGGCTTTGACTTCATCTTGTTTGTTTGTTTTTTCCTCTTGTTTATAGGGTACACCTGACTTTTCACACTGCTTTTTTCACATTGATTCTTAACTGACCTTGGTGTGGGTTTTACAATAGCAGTGTGTGATCCACCCACACCTCCATATATTATAGACGTGAGTGGCTTTCTTCATGTTGCATTTTTGAAGCTGATTTTTATTTCATACATACAATGCATCAGAAAAACTGGAGTCTATCTTAATGCGTTAAACATGTAATTTCTAGTTTGTGCATAGAATAAGCCTTTTCTTTCTGGGGCATTCTAAGTCAGTTCATGTATCATAAATATTTAATTGACAAAATTTTAATTGATTCATATTTGAATAATCAGAGTACTTAGAAGAAAACATCTCATGGTGTGTAAACCTCTACGATCAGTTTTAAGAAGCAGGATGTTGTAAGTAAATTAACTTATCTTTCCATATTCAAAGTTTGGTTCCAAACTTGGCACTTTGACTATGAAAAGAGTTTTGTTTGATAGTGGGGAGTATTTACACCATCCATCTCTAATTTGCAAGGAAAATATTACTTTATATTTCTTGTACTTAAAGCCTCAAGACTAACAATGGTCATGGAGAGCCAATAGTCAGGAGACACAGTAATAAATTCCAATGGTTGTTTTGTTTTCTATTCCTGCTCCTCCCAAGATCTCTTTCTGTGTTTCAGCTTCAGACTGTTTATAGTTCGTGTTAACAGGAAAATTGTCACCAAAACTGAAAGCCATAGAACTCTATGGAGACTCAGAAGTAGGAGTAACATTTGCTGCCTATAGATGGTGATAAGTCTTATTATTTATCAGGTGCATTTATCTATCTCACAGCAGTAGTCAATGGTACTTGGCAATGGGGGAAGAGGACAGGATGGAAGAATCACCATTAAAAAGTTTGATGGAAATTGATAGCTCTGCTGATACTTGTGTAGGCCACAAATCTATGTTCTCCTAGGAATATTAAATGGCTTTGTAAATCTAGAGGAGCTACAATTCTAAGCACTCCAATAGAATCTTTACATAAGGTAAGAAGTATCTTCTCTATAGCTGGGACTAAAGATGAGAAGGGGAATACCTTCATGTTGTTGTATCAAGAAGAACACTCTGAGGTGCTATAAAACAATATAATATTTCTGTACAAATCTAGCATCCTCCTTTTATTTAAAAGTTGGAAAGGAGGGATGAAAGTCATAGACAAAACTAAATAATATATTATGTGGTCAGATATAAAGTCATTAAGGTTACATCTTGTTGTTGTTTTTTTTAAGACTTTGAACAAGTCTTTCAATTTTCAGGCTTTTAGGTTTCTTAAATCTGAGATGTAGTCATAACATGAAAATTTTAGCCATGATGCACACACATATAAAATGTGTTTTTGGCAGTTTTATCCAGTTGTCCTCAAAACATAGCCTACTGTGCACCTTGAGATGAACAGACACCAGGATGCACAGAATTTGGGACAGGTATAGAACCTCATCTAAGGTAAGTGTTCTTTTATCTGTGCAACTGTGTAGGATATAGGGAAAAAACTTGCTAGAGTTATTTATTTTTTTTTAAAGCACAAGCGACTTAACCCAGTGAACCAACAGCAAGGAATGAGAAAAAGGGAAAGAGCCATCTCTTCAAGTGAAAGAATGTCTAAATATGTAATTCTGCTGTATAAGGCCATGTGAACTGTTCTGGCCAGTGGATAGCAGATAGAGTGATTCAGGCCATTTCCAGCTTTAACTTATAGAAATAACTGTCAGGTATTCTATAAATTTGGTTTTAAATTACCTTTCTTCATTATTTTGTGTGCAGGATACATGAAGATTGCCTAACTAAAAACATCACTTAGGTCAGTGGCTTTTGTTCTTAGGCTCAGGTCTCTAGCATGCAGTCAATACTAAAGTTGGTGTTATTGGGGCAGCATCTCTCCAGGGATTTATAGAATGAAGAAGCCCTACAAGACTGATTTTAGCCATTCTTTTAAAAATCATTTTTGTATGGTTACTAGTTAGCTAGCATTACATTTTTCTAGATGCAAAGAAAAAGGTGGTTGATTCCTCATGTATACCGAATACCTATGGCCTTTAAGGCTTTGGTCTCTTGCAGAGGCCTGATAGAGAAGATCTGCCTAAGACGCTATTGTAACTACTGGGTAGAAGCGGGTTGGGATCCATGGTACCTGGGAGGAACAAAGGAGTGTTGATGATTTCAGCAAGACTGTGACAGGGTTGAGAAGGAAATCGTAAACTGTGAAGTGCCGGAGTTGCATCTGCTAGCTTACCATAACTAATACAAATTGCATGTGCTGATATAGTATGGTTTCAGAAGGCCTGGAGAATCAGGGATTCCTGTTATATAATGAGTATGTATTTGTTTGGGGTTTACTTTGAGTGTGGGGATAAGAGAGTATGGTTAAAAGCAGGGCAGCTAGGCAGTGGCCATTTTATCAAGAGCCTTTATGTGGCCGCTTTCTTTTAAAGTTTGTTTCACCCTGACAATAACGGGGTTCCATTTGTTCTGAGGCTTCTTGGTGAATAGACGATTTAATCGTTTTGAAACTTGTGAATATTGCTCTCAAGTAAACCTTGTGTTATAAAGTGAAACCAATAAGGTCCACGAGCCCCCAGATGATAACACTCCAGCGTTTGCTCTGCAGTAATGAAAGCGAGATAAATGAAACCTGGGAAAGCTTTCCTATTCCTTGCTAGGTAAAGGCACCGTGTGCTACTTATTTCCTCTTACTGCTACAAGCCTTGAAGAAAATTCAGAGAAAACAGTCAAGAATATAGTGCTTAAGCAAACATCTTTTTATATTTTATTTTCTGTGTTGCTACACAATTAATGCATCAGCTTACCGAACCAAGCGGAGCAACGAAACAATACAATTAGGAATAGTGAGCCTAGGGCAATAACAGCCACTCATGCTTTACGTAGCAACCTCCAGTGCTGGAATCTGAAATGGAATACTGAGTAAGCACCGCCCTCTGTATATTCACTCAGCTAGGGATATTAACACAAAGATGAGCGATCTGGTGGGACCACTAATCTCCACCTTCACCCCAGAGCACGGAGGAATGAGGTTTTGAACAAAACGCTCTTTGCATGATTTTGCTTGGCTCTTGTTTTGAACGGTTTAGTTTTGACTTCTGAAAGAGGGTGTGGCAATGTCAGTCTATGGATGTGTGTATATAGGATAAACTTTCTTAAGCTTAAAATCTCTGGGGTTGAAAGAAGGGAAATCATACTTTAGGAAACACTAAACTAGTGTACTTTCTTTGAGAAAGCTTATTATTATATACAGTCCACTAAGGATCTGAGAGATGGGGGCTATAGAGATGGCTGGTGGTTAGGGGCACTTGCTGCTTTTGCAAAGACCTAAATTCAAATATCAGCACACACATCTGGTGGCTCACAACCATCTGCAAACTTGACCACTGGGGGTCTGACTCCACCTATGTGCACCTGAATGCTTATTCATTCAGAGACATAGTCATATAGAGAGACACATGTACACACACATAAAGAAAACATAAAAATAACCAGCAGAATGAATAGAAATATGCAACATTGAGGGGTGGGAGGTCTGGGAATCCTCTAGAATATACTAGAGGCCTGGAAGGTGAGAGACTTTCAGGACTCAAAGGAAGGGACCTTAGATTAAAGTACCCAAGAGTAGGGAGAGGGAACTCATAGAGTCCACCTCCATTAGAAAGGGCATCAAGTGGAGGGATGGGGTTGGAGTCGCATAGTCAAAACCTCTGACACAGAATTGTTCCTGTCTGAAAGAACTGCATGGCCAAAAATGGAGAAAAGACTGAGGGAAAGGAGGTCAAGTGATAGGCCAAAACTGGGATCCATGTCAAGGACAAGCTCCAAAGCCTGACACTATTACTGATGCTATGGTGTGCTTGCAGACAGGAGCCTAGCATAAGCTGCCCTCTGAGAGATTCAACAAACAGCTGACTGAGACAGATGCAGATACTTGCACCCAACCAATGGATTGAAGTTGGGGACCCCTGAGGTTGAAAGAGGAAAAGGCTGGAAGAAGTTAAGGAGGAGATCGACCCCATAGGAAGACCAGTAGTTTCAAATAACCTGGACCCCTGAGATCTCTCAGACACTGAGCCACCAATCAGGCAGAATACACTAGCTGATAAGAGGTCTCTGACAAATATATCAGAGGACTGCTGGGTCTGGCCTCAGTAAGAGAAGACACACCTAACCCTCAAGAGACTTGAGGCCCCAGGGAGTGGGGAGGTCTGGTCGGGTGGGGGAGGGTGGGGACATACTCTTGGAGACAGGGGGAGGAGGAGTGGGATGGAGAATTATCAGAGGGAGGACTGGGAAGGGAGATAACAACTGTACTGTAAAAAAAAAGATTAAAGATAAACATAATAACTAACTAACTAACTAACTAAATAAATAAATATTAAAGAAATCTGAGACGTTAGAAAGAAAGTTTTCCATGTGTTCTGTTATGTTTTCCAGTTGATTGTGAATATGGAGGCAAGGCAAGCATTCTCAGGAGGGTCTTGGCCTTCTTTGAAGATAGACTAATTACCTTGAAAACGTTGCTTTATCATTAGTCACTGTCTGACTAGGTCTATTCTCTGGAAAACTTATTTTTCTTCTTTTGTTTTGAGGTTTTTTAAAAATGTGTTTATATGTCTGTATGTGTCTATGCGAGTATCTGTGCAGGTGTGTGTGTGTGTGTGTGTGTGTGTGTGTGTGTATGTGTGTGTATGTGTGTGTGTGATTGATGTTTGCATAAGTGTGAAAGTTAAACGTCTATTCTTTCAGGCACAGTCTCTCCACAAACCCAGGATTTGTATTTTCCCAGCAAGGTAGGTGAGAATTTGACAAGTGCAGTTAGCTCTAGCAATCCTCTTGTCCTTGTCTGTCCTGGAAATGGGATCTTAGGTGTTTTGGGGATTCCTGTTTTATTATATGCTTGTTGGGATTCAAACTCCTGTCTTCATGACAATGGAGCAAGCCCTCCTAACTGCTATGCATCTTTCCAACCCCAGATTTCTTCTTTCATGATCTTCATGGGCCTTGTCTCTGCTCACTCCCAAGGTTGTCCTCTTTCTGAGCACAACAGTTCAGGAAGAGAAGACTCACCAGCTGCTTCCTGTGTTTGTGCTATAAAATAATTATAAATGAGACTTGAATCCAAGCATTCTCTGCCTCTACCACGTGGAGTCCAAGAACCAAACTCAAGGTAAGGCTTGGCAGCAAGAGGCTTTAACCACTGAGACATCACATATGTCCCTGGCTAGTCTGAAGAGAACAAATTGACCCCAGTGTTTTCTCTGATGTATCCAGTCTTCTTGTCCTGAGGTTCGTTGGTTGGGTTGTTCCTCATCAGTATAATTCTAAGAGCATTTTGGGAGCTCGTTGTAACCATTTCTAACTTGTTGGATCTTCAACACTAAGGATTTGCAGAGCTGTGGTGATTTGCTGATGCGATATTCATGCAAATAAATTTCCAGTTCACTTCATAGCCACATTATGAATGAGTCAATTGGCTGGTAGTTTTGTTCAATACCTTTTTGGTTTAATGTATTTTTTTAAAAAAGAATATGTGTGTGTGTGTGTGTGTGTTTTCCCTGCATGGATGTCTGTGCATCTCATGCATTCCTGGTGCCTTCTGTGCCCAGGAGAAGGTGTTGGATGCTTTGCCCCTGGAGCTATAGACAATTGTGAACCACCACATAGATGATGGGAATCAAACCTGGGTCCACTGAAAGAGCAGCCAGTGCTCTTAACTGCTGAGGTATTTTTCCAGGATTTTATTGTTTACTGTATTACCAGCCCTCCCATGTGAGGCTTAAGGAAGATAGTTGCTTTCAGGGCTATGATTCAGTGAAGCTTAAAAAATACTACATAAACACAACTTTAAGTCACGATGAGACAATTATGTATTATTTGCAGCCACAGACACATTGACAAAAGAAGAGATTTATAAGGTCCTTTCTGTCATTCATCTCAAATGAGAAGGGCTGAATCCTCAAGCATGACATGGCCATCTGTGATTCCACACCTCACATTTTTAATATGTTTTCAACTCGGTGAAGTCAGGAATTTATTTTGGAAAGAATGATATCATTGTATACCTGAACATATGTTATTCAAGAAGCTATTATTAGGAGTAACCACTTGTCTCCGTGGGGATACAAATAAGATATACCTTTCATTTTTCCCTCTTTTTCTTGGATTCTTGCCCGTTACTAACTACTACTGATTTGTAACAGTTTGGTGTGAGCCAGGGGCAAGGCTGGAGTACTGCATAGCCTTCCGTGTTTTATCTTCATAGGCATTGCTTTAGGTAGGTGCAATGGTTTAGTCATTCTAATTTAGTAATGATAGTGCTGGAACTTGGATGTCTCAAATCATTCTCCAAATTCCATGATTTAGTGGTAGTGTTGACTGCTAACCTCATCTACTCCAGACTATTCTTTAGCCATGGATATGTACTAATGAGGTTCTTTCTTCCTAGCCTAGTCTTTCTCTGCTTCTTCTTTTTTTTTTTGTCATTTTTTTATTGGATATTTTATTTACATTTCATATGTTATCCCCTTACCCCATCCCCCACCCACCCGGGAACCCCCAACCCCTTACCCCTCCTCCTTCTTCTCCGTGGATGTAACCCCCACCTACCCCCCCCCCCACTTCCCCACCCTAAAAATTCCCACCCCCTGGGGCGTCCAGCCTTCATGAGGTCAAGGATCTCTTCTTCCTTTCTCTGCTTCTATTCAGAGAAAGTCAACGTATCTTTTAACCCCTGGCAGCAAGTCATTCCATTTCTATAAGCCTGATCCTTTTATTTTTTTCCTTTCTGTTGTTCCCTCCTGTACAACTCACATGTATTGTTAATTGGGTGGTATTTATATGTCTGTAGTATTGGTGATTCAAAACTTATAGCATGTTTATTAATGTGCTTATCTGTCTTCAGTTCAAGTGTATCTAATAACTGGAGAGAAGACCTGAGCTTGCTTTACTGACATTTTCTTGAGAGTAATTTTATACCCTAGACATCTATGTTTATATCTCATCTTGTTGTAAAGAGGACTTAGGAAGACAAAAATGGAATTAAATACTATAACAAATAAAGTCAGGAGAAAGTTACAATGCAGAACTGGAAAAAGAAAGGGGGGGTTAACCATATTTACCAGATGATCTATGCATAATCTTTCCACCGGCACATTTTACTTCCCTTTTTAAAATATCATTTTTAATGCTGAGTATAGAGTCTAGGCTACATGAAGGTCCATACATACTTATTTAATCAAATACCTGCATGCCAGATGTGGGAGGATGACCTAAAGAATGAGATTTAAAGGCAGACCTAAAAATAGCTTCATTGGGGTATAACCCACTCATGACATGCATTTAAGGTATGAAAATTAATCAATTTTAACATAAATAGACTTTTGAGGAATCTTTGCCCCAAATATAATAATAAAAATCTTCATTATTCCTAAAAGGTACCTTCTGATATTATGTAACCCCTTTCTTCTACTGTCTTTCTTCTTATCCAAACAACTACCAATACAGCTTGTCTTATCAGATAATAGTTAGCATTTCTTAGAAAGTTCTATGGATGGACTTAAACAATAGGTACTCAATTTTATTTTTTATTTGCAGCTACTGAAGTTATTTTGGGTCATCTAGACACAATGTGTACAAGTATTGATCATGGCTTTTTATTGCTGAGCGCTCCTCCATTGGATGAACATCCATTGAATCAAATTCATTATCCACTTATTGATAAGTGTGTGAGTATTTCGGTTTCTGTACATAAAGCTTGGAATTTTTATGTACAGGTATTGGTATGGACATATGTGTCTAAATGACTTAACTATGTTAGGTGTATATTTAACATTTTCTGTTTTCTTTATTGTATGTATTTATATATATTTATTTATTTATTGGAGACACGATCTTGTTATGTCGTTCTGGATAACTGTGAGTTTGCGCTGCACACCAAGATGGTCAGGAACTCACTGTGATTCTTTAGCTCATGTTGTTTCCAGGGATGAGCTAAGGAGAGTGGCAGGTATAGCTTAATGGCTGAGCCCTTGCCTAACAGGTATGAAACTCTAGGTTCAAACCTAGCATTACAGAACAAAAACAAAGCCAGTGACTGGCAGATTGTGTTAGCATAAATAGGACATGAGAGGGATATATAACATTTTTAAACTCTTCACCCCCAATGTGGTACAGTCAGCTTCTGTGACTTCAACCACTGTCACCAAGCCTTGTGGTGATCCATTTCCATTGTGACTAATGATGGATATCACCTTCTCTACTCTAATGGACTGTGTTTGACAGTGCAGCCACTAAAGTCTATTTATAACTTTTCTATTACTACTACTATTCCTATTAATCATTATTTCCAACAAGTATAATTTTCTTCTAAGATAGTGTAGATAGCATTCCTATTTTACACTATATATGTGTGTATATATTACAGGAATATGTATATATTATATATGTAATATATTATATAATATACATATTCACCTCAAGTCTTTAAAGATATGTCTGTATAAAGATATAGGTTATTGAGATATAATAATATATATGTATATTTGTATATATATATTCACCTCAGGTCCTTAAAGAAACTTTTTTCTAACCACTTTTTTAAACATATGTATTGTTTCATGTCGGATATAGAAGGCAGGTCTTTACGGACTCCACTAATGAGCTACATCCCAGACTGCTTTTAACCATTTTTTGTTTTTGTAAGACAGGGTATTGTTAAGTTAACCAGGCTGGCCTTGAACATGTGATCATGCCTCAGCCTGGGGAATTGCTGAGATCTATGCTACTAGGCCTGGCTGTGGATCAGTCGTGTCTGAGTTTTCTTCTTGTTAAATTTCTCTTAATTTTGTATCTATATATTTATTTACTACGTGTGTATGTAGGAATGCATTTTTGTGGATGTATCTATGTGCATATATGGCTGCATGGGTGCCACGGTGCACATGTGGAGATCAGTGACTTTTGAGAGATGATTCTTTCCTTCTCCTGTGCAGGTTCCAGAGATTGCATTCAGGTTATTGACATTCAGGCCTTCAGACTTGGCAGCAGGCACCTTTACTTTCTGGGTCACTTCACCATTTGTTTGCATTGCGATTTGTCTTATCTCCCTCCTGGCGATGATTTGAGAACATTGCAGACAGGAATTCTTACATCGTTCGCCACTGGGTCGTTTTCTATTCTTATAAATATTCCTGAGGATTTTAAGGTTCCAGCTAAGTTCCTGGAAAGTATTTTGGTCATTTCATGCCTTGCTTTAGCCATTTCCTGAATGAGAATGAAGGAGCGCTCACTCCAAGGTTAATCATTCTCTATCCCAGCATACTTGAATGCCCTGGAATCCCAAGTCTTGTGAGGTAACCTCCTTACCCTTAAGTGGGTCTCAATCCTGCTTCCTCTTAGCGCGTTGTGAGTTTCTTTCCTGTGCACCTCTGTGTTAGTTGAGTCTTGAAGGGAGTCTTCTGCAGCCCTGGATTCTCTATGTACAATTTTTTTTTTTAAATCCTGCTCTGCAAATTCAGACTGCTTCTGTGTTCTCATTCTCTAAGCTCAGCCTGACTTAGGAAAATCTATGCAGCTCCCCCCGGACTGCTCTCTGGACTGGAATCTAGTCTCTCTCTCAAGGAAGGGAGGATGATAGATAGTGCTAAGTCATTTGTTTATTGCTTTCCTTGGATTGTTGTTATTCATTGATCAATGCTTATGGGTTTGGAAACGTTCCTTCATATGTCTTGAAAACCTTATTTTCCTGATTTTCTGTGTTTAAAGTATTTCAGGCATGAGGGTGGGTCTTAATCCTACTCCTTCAAAAGGCTATAAGCAGAAGTTTAAGTACAAGTTCAAGTGTGTTTTGTTTCTTTTTCTGGTATAGTGTGTTTCTATGTAGTCTAGGCTGGCCTCGAACTCTCCACCTCCCTGCTTAGACCTCTGATGTGCTGAAAGTTCAGGAATGCACCCTTATACCCATACAAGCACAATTTTTAAAAATTTTTCGGATGGAGAGCTATGATGAGACTTTTAGAGCTTCTAGAACCTAATTGTATTATCAACAAAATAGGAAAATGTCACAAAAGTTAGATAGCATTGACCGTGTAACAAGAATGGTGTTGTGCAGGTAGCTGGTGCACAGTATCTATCCATTTGGTTATCGTTCACTGTCTTCCTTGCTCTTTGAGATGTATATAAATTATTTATTGAATGGCTCTCAATTCAATGAGCTTCAAACGTAATTCATTGTGATTTCCACATTGGAAAATTAGATGTCCGTACGGTGCACACCTTTAAACCCAGCACTTGGGAGGCAGAGGTAGGAGGATTTCTGAGTTCGAGGCCAGCCTGGTCTACAGAGTGAGTTCCAGGACAGCCAGGACTACACAGAGAAACCCTGTCTTGAAAAACAAAAAAAAACCAACAAACAAAACAAGACAAAACAAAGCTGTCACACCTCTCCTAATTGTCCAAGGTACATTATTTTATCTACTAGTATGGTTAAAATTCATCTGTCTGACTGCAGGAACTGTTTAGTTTCCTACTGCCAATGTGAAAAATAGAACAGGAGTAGAGCTCACTGATCAGTGTCTGTTTTCTCTTTTCTTTCCATGCTGAGTGATAGTTTGCAAGTGTTCGAGAATCATTTCATTCCCTGTGACTTGAATACCATGTGCTAAAATTGAACTTCTATAGAAATTCAGGCCCAGTTAATCTATACCATTTCACTTAAAATAACACTTTGTCTTTGAGGAGAGACATGTAGGCAAAATTACCATTCAAACATAATACTTGCATTTACCATAAGGCTCTGGATCTAAATTTATACAAACACATAGTTGCGTGTTTAGTTTTTAATTATATTGCATGATTTTTTTTGTGTGTGAATTTGTTATTTAGCAATGTAATATAGGAAAAATAGGATGTGTGGTAAAAGATCAACTTTGACTACAGAATAATGAATATTATTCTTGGTTAGCTACAATAGCTGTTAGATTTTCTTCTGGGTAGTACGGAATGTCAATTTTAGATACCATAATTGAATCTGTTATCTTCACTCTCCCAATTTATCCAGGATAACTTGATCATATTAATATTTCTTAATCATTAACTTTGTGATATCATTCTTCTCAAAAAACCGTTTGGAGGTCTAAATTAAAGAAGGAGTGATCGAAAGAAAAGACATAGAATACTATAATATTTGTTGATTAATTTGTGCCCTGCCTACAAATTTGCTTATTAATAGCACCCTGAAATATTAATAAACAGTTGAGAGGGAAAATTTTAGCCCTCTATAAAGCAAGATTATTTATTATTACAAATAAATGAAATTTGAAGATAACTATGCAAATAGAACTCTGTATTTTACTTTAACAACCTCACGTTCTGCCATTTTTAGAATTGCATGATTGGCTACATGAATACTCTGTTGTACTTTGCTAGTGCAGAACTGCAGCCTAAATCACTTGACCTGCACTGATCCTTCAGGTTCTGTCACAAAATCAGGCAACTATATCGAGAACTTGGATAATAGAGCCAAAGTCCATTCTTTGATTCTCTCTAAAGAACTTGATTTGCATCTGCAACCTATTCCAGTGTTGCTGATTGAAATCTATGCACTCTGATGTATGTAACAGCCTCTTCATAGCCAGATTCATGCTTAGATGCTTCACACATACATGTATTAGCATACCCAGTCAAAGGGATGTTATGACAGTGCTCAACCATGGGTGTATATGGTTTGAATCTTAGGCGAGAAGTTTTATAGAAAAATAATCACACAGGTCCCAGATCTAGAGTTAATCAAAGGACGCAATCCCTCCAAAATTCCTTCTTATGGTAGTTATATCATTCTATATCACAATGCCCTATTTGATGTAAGGTCTACCCTAGTGAGATGGATGCAAAACTTCATGTTAATCATAGAGCATTGCTGTTATCTGCTTACTTAACTCAGGATTCAGATAAAATGGGTCTAAGTATAAGACTAACTAGTAGGACTCTTTCAAATGGCCACAGTGCTTGTCCCAGTTATACTTAGGAAAGGCTGTTTTTGCACACTGGTATGAAGTCCCATTATGTATATGGGTTTCCTTTTCTCAGGGATGGAAGACAGTTCTTGAAGTGAAGTAAAAACAAAGACCATGCTTGTTGAAAAGAGTCTAAAACAGTGAAGTTTTAAAATTGTTAACAGAGTCTGATGTTGAGCCTAAATTTTGCACCTTTATCTGAATTTGTAGTAAAGGTTATATAAAGGCTTATGATTCTTTTATGTTTGGGGGAAAAAAAGAGGCGAGATGGGCCCTTTAAATCCTTCCATTATTTACTTTAGCGTAATTATTTAGGCTGCATATTTACCATTAGCCTAGCCACTTAGGACTATTATTTTTCAATTGTATTTCAATTTTTATCTATTAGAAATAAAGACAGAAGAGTTTTTAACCCCCTGATGGAAATGAGAAATGACAACATTAATGTCTTCTAGCACAATAACTGCTTGTTGTGATGATTTAGCCGAACTCACTGGGATAGATATAATGGCTAAATGAAGCCGTGTCTACCGAGTGGCAGATGCAGATCATTTGGAGGAAAACCTATAATAGTGCCCAGCACAACTCTCTTGATTTTTATTATGCACAATAAAATATGTCATTAAAAAGGGCCACAACTTGATTTTTTATGAAGTTACCCGATCAACTGGACCAAGATTTGCAGAATACAGATGTGTGCCTGGATTTCTGTGCTCTCTCTCTCTCTCTCTCTCTCTCTCTCTCTCTCTCTCTCCCTTCTTCAGTTTTCCCTCTCTTCCTTCGTTCTTTATCCCTCCCTCCTTCCCCTAGTTGAATACTTCCATTCCTTGTTCTTGTGGTTCTTGAGAAAGTATTGGATTGTCAGCATAATATAAAATATCTAAACAGTGTCCAATTAGGAAGGAGCTATGAAAGGTAGAAGAGAATGCAAGAGAGGCTAATCAGAGCATTAAATATATTTAATCATAATCAGTAATGGTAATTTACTTCAATGAGGTCTAAGTACTTGGCACAGATCAAGAAAGCATAATGCAGAACAAAGATAGACTTCAAATAGACTTTAAAGGGAGAGACTAGGAATCACATTTCTTCTGTGAAAAAATAAATTAAAATCTGATATTTTACTTGTGCACTACCTAAGCATGGTTGGAGTTTTGCATGTAAAGAGCCATGGCCCCCACTCATGTCTGTTTCTGTGCCATCTGGACACAGACATGTGGTGGTGCATAGAGGCTCAAAGACAAATAGTAAACTTTTGATTTATAATAAGTATGTATGTTGACCTCTTAGCTGTGCTGTGAATATTTCTGCTATGTTTGTATACTTAGTATGTATGTATACATTTGTTTATTTGTGTTTGATAGTAATTACATGATGCAGATTGTGTGTGTAGGTCAAAAGACAGCTTGCGGGAGTCAGTTCTCACACCCCACCATGTAGGTTCCAGTAACTGAACACAGGTTTCTAGGCCTGACACCAAATGTCTTTACCTGCTGACTGATCTTTCAGGATCTACTGCTATATATTTTAAATTCCATTTTTATTTGCATATATGTGTGTCTGTGTAGGTGCGTGCATGTAAGTGAGGTGCCCATGGAGGCCAGCGGTATTGGCTTTCCTAGAGCTGGTGGTTGTGAGCTGTCTGATATGAGTGTTAGGAGCTGCTCTTCGGTCCTCTGAAATAGCAGCCAGTGCTCACAACTGCTGAGCCATCTCTTCATCCCTCTGCTGCATAACCTGCCTTGACAGAATTTACGGACTACTGGGGTAGGAACTAGAGAGAAGATTTTAACAACGTATAAAGAGTACTATATAGTAATGATACAGTGTATGTCGTACAGCTTCAGAGTTGTCATGATTTGTTAAAACATTGTGTATGTATGTGTATGTATGAATGTATGTGCATGTGTCTGTATTCATGTGTGTGTCTATATGTCTGTGTTTGTGTATATATGTGCCTGTGGGTATGCATGTATGTGTATATGCATGTATATTTGTATGTGTCTATATGTGTGTGTGTGTATGTATGTGTGTGTATGTATGTGTGTGTATGAATGTATGTGCATGTGTCTGTATTCATGTGTGTGTCTATATGTTTGTGTTTGTACATATATGTGCCTGTGGGTATGCATGTATGTGTATATACATGTATATTTGTGTTTGTGTGTGTGTGTGTGACATTACTCATTTTCATTGCTCAGTAGTGTTCCACTGAACCAGCATCTCATTTGAGTCATCAGTTCCTGACTTCAGGGTATAGAAATTATTTTGTTTGTTTACATGATCTAAATAAAGTTGTGATATCTATCCAAAATCTTAGATAGTTGAGAAGTTACATAGAAAAGTCATGTAGAAGGCCAGATTAAGAAGGTAACATAGCACAATGACCTGAAGGGATTTGGAGAGTGAAGAGCACCCTTGGCAGAGAGACAAATGGACTGGGTCAAGACCTGAGTCCAGTCTGTTGAAAATACAGAATTGGGTTCACAAGGTAAGGGACTAGAAAGACATGACTTCTGGCAAATGATGGGGAAAACCAATTGGAAAGGGTGTGCTTATTTTCATCAACTGAACTGATGGACTCAAGCCTAGAGTGATGTAGCCACTCTGAAGGACTGTTGGTCCATACAAATTTTAAATAAAAGAATGATGCAGTTTTATTGAAAATCATTTGACTTAAAATTATTCTACATACAAGCAATTTTTTTAGACCATGCTGATGGATTTTTCAAAAAGGGAGTCTAGCAACAACATACCAAGTGTCATATGGGGAGAAATGGAGCCATGGCATGCCCAACTACTCTGCATGACAGTGTTATATCTTGTCATCCGAGGCTTGTTGCTCTGGCAAGGAGAGATGCATGAGAATTTCCCAGTACAAAAATGTACAAATATGTGTAACTTAAAATTATTTTTCTCACTATACTAGGGGTGGTAGCTCACAGCAGTTATAGCAATGCTCAGAAAGTGGAAACAGAGGGTCAGGGATCCTCATGATAAAGCTAGTTTGCAGCCAGCCTGGCCTATATGAGACCCTGCTGCAAAACAAAAGAAGAAAAGAATGATGCCTTCTGCCTGTTTTGAGACATCTGAAACTTGCTATGCTTCAGGTAGGTTTAGGGAGACACTCATGATAAACTGACAATAGCAATCTATGAAGCAAAGGATTTTTAGGATTATAACATATGAGGATATGTATAGAAAGAATTATTTTATTTTGTCTGGGTTATACTTCAGAAGTTGAAGTATGCTTGCCTAGCATTTGATTAATTTTTCAGATTATGTGTATCTCTTTTCTTATGAGAGATTGGATAGGGGGTTTGCAGAGGAGAAACCAGGAACTGAGATAACATTTGAAATGTAAATAAATAAAATAACCAATTATTTCTTTAAAATATACATTTGCATTTTAAAACTTTTTTAAAGAAAGGAGTATTATAGTTAAATGTGTTGTTACTGCATAAATTTCATATTTGCATTTGTGAGCTGTACTATAGAATGCATACTCTTTACAATTACAAAAGTAGATACTATATTTACATTTACTATGCCACAGGATGAAATTAAAAAGCTTGTAATTTTGCTTGTATTCTTAGTCAATATCAGTCCAAATAAGATCAAAACTTCTATAAAAATATGTTTTGTAATTATTCATTTAATTTTGTACAACACTATCATGGGAATAGCATTATATACAATAAATAAGTAATATTTTTGATGTTCTGAAATAATGAGCATTTTTTTCCACTTCAAATGGGCTCATTCCTCCAGGAGAATTTTCTCTTTATCATTTTGATATGACACATGATTAGCCTCTTTTTTTTGTTTGTTTTTGTTTTGTTTTGTTTTTTTTCGTTTACTTTGAGGAATGTAGATGGCTTCAGGAACTCACTAAGTATTCTTGGCTGTCCTGAGTAAACCAGGCTGGCCTCTAAATCACAGAGATCCACCCGCCTCTGCCTCCTGAGTGCTGAGATTAATGGCGTGCCTTTATGGACTTATGTCAACCAGTTCTATGATTTTTAACAGGGTTTTAAACTGGGGTTACCATTTAACCCAGTAGAAGTCCCATGAAAGGACTCCAGAAGGTCTATACCCAAGATTCTGTATGATATACTTCTGTGTATGTATGTACACATTTATGCATTTCTATGGAAACAAGTCTAACTCTCATCACATTTGCACAGGTGTCTTGACTTGAAGGAGTCACTAGCACTGAGGAGAAAACTTTAATCAGTACTGGGCAACAAAAAATCATACACTGGGAAAGTTGTGGTTGGCATGTTATGTTCATATCAGCAATCTTGAGATCCTCTAAAATAGTAACCACATTAATAAGGATATAATATATAAAAGAAATTTTTCAAAAGAAAATTATGCTGTGAGTTCCTCAAACCAGTGAAGTCACTTATGGACCCAATTCAAAGCTAAAGGTGGTTGGAAGATGAGGCAACTTGTCTCCACATACTGTTCTACCAACCTGAAAGAATGCATTGTTTGGAAGCTTAGTATGTAAGCATTTTAAAACTTTTTCTAGGAGACCAACTTTCACTGGGGTGTAAAAATGTGCATCAAGTCAGTAGAAGACACAGAGAATTCTGTGGCAGTGAACCACAGTGAACCAGGAATAGCTGTTGTGCAAAGGTAACAGGCCAAAGCTTCACTTTCATAGCTTTAAAATGTTCCCAAATAGGGCTGGAGAGAGGGCTCAGTGGTTAAAAGCACTGGCTGCTCTTTCAGAGTTCCTGAGTTCAATTCCCAGCAACCACATGGTGCCCCACAACCATCTGTAAGAGGATCCAATGACCTCTTTTGGTGTGCTTGAAGACAGCAATAGTGTACTCATACTCATTTAAAACATTTTCCAAATATGGGTAGGTATATGAGAGGTTTGGAGAGATAGAAGGGAACAGGGCAATGACGTGACTGTATTAGAATCTCAAAGTATAAAGGAAATATTTTAAAACGTTTATTTCACTTTTGTGATGAACTGGTAGGCATGAGAAAGAAATAGAGTAAGTTGGACAAAAATTCAGCAATAATAAAAAAAACCCAGGGAGATTAAATGACAGGGCAAGATAAGATGTAGTAAGAATTTTCAATTCTAATAAGCCTGTATAAAAGATGCACATTCCTGATATTTTATTTAAGAGCCATATACCTAGATTGGGCAGATCTAGGGCTACACTAACTTACTCCCCAGCTATACGTCCCTTGTTGCTTGCTGATTCTGCTGGCCATGCAGTTCTGGTCCATGGCAGCTTCCTCTGATTTTGTCTT
>NW_021604617.1:15615149-15630369 GCF_004785775.1 Grammomys surdaster
CTCTCTCTCTCTCTCTCTCTCTCTCTCCTCTCTCTCTCTCCCTCCCTGCAACCTTGTCTCTTGAACCTCCAGTCTCACAATTCATCCTCCACTGCCCTGTCATAGGCTTAGTCTTTTGAATTAATTTAACTTTTTTTTTTTTTTTTTACTTATTCACTTTATGTCCTACTTACTGCCCCAATCCTGGTCACCCCCTCCCACCATCCTTTCCCCATTCTCCCTTTCTCCTCTGTGAGGGTGAGGGCCCCTGTGTATCCCTTACCCCTAACACCTCAAGTCTCTGAGAGGCTAGGCTCTTTTTCTCTCACTGAGGCCAGAAAAAGCAGCCAAGCTAGGAGAACATGTCCTACATACAGGCAACAGATTTTAGGATAGCTTCAGTTCCAGTTGTTCAGAACCCACATGATGACTAAGCAGCACATCTGCTACATATGTGTGGGGAAGTCTAGGTCCAGCCTATGTATGTCCTTTGGTTGATGGTTCAGATTCTGAGAATCCCAAGGATCCAGGTTAGTTGACTCTGTTGGTCTTCCTGAGCCTTTTATTGACCAGTTAAACTTGGGAAAAGTTCACGTGGCATCACTTGAGTATAAGAGGATTTGCTCGTTGGGGGGGCAACCCCATCTTGAGGAACACGTTTTTAGCATTAGAATACAAACAGCATCAGATCAACTCAGTACAGGAGGATATTGTCATTGATGCTCCTGGAGAAAATGAAGTAGCATTTTCTTACTTTTTCCTCTTTGGAAGGAGATATGGAGTACAAATGTGGGAATCCCTTTAGTGGATGTATGGCTTGAAGCAAGGGCACACCCCTTAAACTGCTGCCCAGATGTAAGTATAGGGGAGGAAACAGTAACTGCTGGCTTAAACCATATGCTATAATGAAAATATTTTATAACCTGTTATAAAGATTATGTAAAAGCAATTAGAAGGTTGGTCAGCAGTAGCTACAAAGAAAGAGTTTCCCTTCATGAAAACTTGTTGGGACTGAGTGAATGCTAAAGACAATAGGTTCTTTAAAATGAATCCAGTAAATGAAGGGAAAGAAATAGGTATAAAAACCAGGAATTATAGAGAGAAATATTTTTGAGTCAGGTTCTAGCTGCCCTAGAAATTGCTGTGTAGAACAAGTTGGTCTCACACTCACAGAAATCTTCCTGCTTCTGCCTTAGGAGTGCTGGACCACCACACTCAACATATGTAAAAATAAATACTTCAGTATTTTTAGCTTATGTTCATCAAAGATGTATTAGCTATCAAGAAATATCTGTATCTGTGTCTTCACAATATAGTCACAGCACTGAGAGCAAATATTCCAGTTGTATAAGTTACAGTGTGCTGCAGAGCTCTGAACCGGAAATGTTGCTTAGGATTGTAGGAGAGAAGGCGATGAAGCTTTAGTCTAAAGAATGTAGGTGATTCCAAAGAAGGAAATCAAGGAATTACCTTTCTCATATACAAGGGTGTATCAGTTGACACAAGGAAATCTTATCTGCCCAAAGGGAGTAAGACAATGCATTATAGACATGAAATGTGTTTTAGTTAAGAAGAAAAAAAAGAAAGAAAGAAAGAAAGAAAGAAAGGAGGGAGGGAGGGAGGGAGGGAGGGAGGGAGGGAGGAAGGAAGGAAGGAAGGAAGGAAGGAAGGAAGGAAGGAAGGAAGGAAGGAACCTTTATGCTTGTCCATCTTGGTGATTATCATTATGCTTGCATTTGGGGTTTACTCTTCTCTCTTCAAACTGAACAAGGTACAGATTTTAATGTTCTCTTCTTATGTGAGAGTGTGGTGCTGGGAGGCAAACCTGGGCCTCGTGTATGGAAGGGGCGTGCTGTATCACTGGACAACATATCCAGCCCGATAAAGACCAATTTTTCAGATGAAAATTAAAACAAAACAAACAAACAAGAAAGAAAAACCAGACTCACACTCAGAGGAGCTATGTCCTTGTCTCAGGTTCACACACCTCTTAAATAGGAAGGATGCTCTGACTTCCAAGATTTTATTCACTACTTGGCAAAACTCTCTTGTTGTCTCTTTTACTTAAAACATAGAATGTAGTCTAATTGGTTTTGTCAGAGCTCCTGTTTGCCAATAGCCGAACTCACAATGGCTAATATAAGTATGGAAGCAATTCCAAGGCGATAGTATATAAAATATTATACAGCTAAATTTAAATTGACACGTGACAGGAGTGTGTCTGTAAAGTTGGTTACTAAAGCAAAAGTATACTCCTTTTCCGTATCTAATGAACAAATTAAGCTTGCAATGAAAAAACCAGGAAGAAATGATTGGCATCCTCAGTGCATATCTTAAGAGTCAGGAGTTTATACTTAAACACTGTCTTAGCTTGGGTTTTCCTGCTGTGAGAGACACCATGACCATGGCAACTCCTATAAGGAAAACCTTTCATTGGAGCTGGCTTACAGTTTCAGAGGTTTTGTACATTATCATCATGGCAGTGGGCAAGCATACGTCATGCTAGAGCTGAGCATTCAACATGTTAATCCTCGGGCAGCAGAAGAAGGCTGTGTGCCATAATGGGAGTAGCTTGAGCACATGAGACTTCAAAGTCGGTCTCCACAGTGATGTACTTCCTTAAACAAGGTCATACCGCCTTCAAAAGGCCACACCTTCTAATAGTGCCATTCCCTATGAGCCAAACATTCAAACACATGTGTCTATGGGGGACATATTTACTTAAGTCATTACAAACAGTGTCCATCCAAGCAGAGTATGCATCCCTGTCATTGTGCTAGTGCAGTAGAGACACCAGTCTCTAGCCACTACTGAACAGAGCTTTGCATACGGTACTTCTCACACTGATAAGATACTTGTGAGGAGCTTGGCCTCTTCTTCTGTGAATGCTAGTTATCTTGGGGCCATTCTGGTCAGAATGAGTTCCCCATGCTACCTTTCCTTTCATTTCTTTGTCTTCCGAACTGCAGATAAGATGGGTGAGTCTGAAGGAAAAGCGCTGAGTCATGTCAACTATGCCAAATTATGATGAGGAATCTGGAAGAGCAAAAGTTTGGCTTTCACCCTGGGTAGGAGATTCAAAAGTGATGAAATGTCACCTATCTGAAGGACATCCAAAAGTTCTTACACAGGTAAGTTATCAGTGGTATTCCTGCTCCCCTTGACTAGACTCTCTGCTTTCGTAAAATATTCTGTATTTGTGCAATGTCCTGTCTGCCCTTTGCCTCCTTGGTTTTGGAAGGTGACCTCACTACTATCTCAGTTTGAACATTTTGCCATTGATGACCCAGCTAGTACAAATATATCACCAAATTAATTTAGTGGAAACACTAAAACATTCATGGTCTTAAAATTTTAACAGAAGCCTGCATTTTCTCCATTAAAAAAATTTAATCGGGTAGGATGTCTTTAATCAAAAGGCAAGTCAAGTAGGTCACACAAAAAGACGGAATAATGGTGTTGTAACTGTATAAATCTGACTTTTGGCTGTACTTTATAGGCCTGAAAAAAAAATCAAAAGCAGTAAAAACTTATATTATTTCTGTCAGTAGTCCTTTTCATAAAATGTTGTGAAAACAATCTCTCTAAGAAGGAAGCAACATACTGAGCTTCGAGCTTCAGTCACAGGAAGTTCATTTTTTTTTCCCCTTGGCTTCCAGCCCAATGCCATCAGAACTAATTAAAAACAGAGCCACGCTGGTATGGGGTTCAGTGTTCGGGTTTTACAATAACAGAGTCACAAAGCAGAGGGATGTCTAATGAGAATAGTTTCTGAGTTTGTTTTGTAGCATTGGGCAACTATGTCAATTACTGGAACTGCAGCTCAGGGCCAGCACCCATGCTGGGATGTGAGAGTGTCTTATTGCCTTACAGATTGCTTCCACTTTGATGCATGTGATATACATGTCACTTGTGCAGTAGTGCCTTGCCTGGCTGCAGATGACATCAGAGGAGGCTGATGGTACTTGTTCCTTGTGTCTGAGGCCAGATCAAATGTTCCCAGGCCCAGATTTCAACAGGATTATTAGCTATGATTCAGTTAAAAACTGGGGCATATGTTCTGGTTAAGAAATGATTGGAAATGCAAGCTCTGACCTGCATAGCCATATGTATGAACTATGGTGAATTAAGGTGATATTAGGAGAGAACAGAGCCAGACTTTCACTAAGGGAATGAGGTTATGGTTAAATGTTCCTTCGCTTTTACTGTCATAGCATCATTAATTAAAACAAGATTATTTTTGTGTTCTCTCCCTTTGTTTGCCCTTGCTTAAAGGTAAGAAAAGCCTCACATGTCCTATGGTAAAAGAATCTCAGCTTTGTATTTGTGTATTTAATGATCATGGTGCTTGGTGTTTTGTTAGTTAATACAATGTCTTGGAAGAGCTGAGAGATAGAATGTAAATAGTAAGTAGAAGGGTTTTGCCTCTGTGTAGGATTTCTTCTTCAAGGTTACCAGTTTGACTTTGCATTGGGATGAAAATTTTCTTCTAATTTATGCAAAGCACGCTGGAGCAACATTACTGTGCCAGGCATGAGTATTATGAAATACATTGCAATAGTGCCTCAATGAAAGTGTCACAAAGTTGTGCTTATTTACATTTCTGTTTCATTATTTTTGCTTCCTATTTTAGGAACATAAATGCCAGTGAGTAGAGAAGTTATGAGGTCAGGTATGTGAAGATATTAATTATCTCGTGTCTCATATCTCCTATACCAAGTAGTAGTTTACCCTAGCTACTAGTGGCTGATGAAACATACATCTAGCTATATGTACTATTCCTCTGCATTTCTTAAAAGTCCTTAGCAGGAGATCATACAGCAGGTTACTTCTTCCAGTTCAGCAATATTTACAAAATTAATTTGAAATGGCCAATGTTATAAATATTAATCATTCATTCCAAGAGTGACAGAAAATATGAACAATTTTAAAGGAAACTTTTCATAATGTGAAGCTGAAAATACACATTCATAAATTCTCTCACTTTGTTCATTTTCTGGATTCTGATCAGTGATAGTATTGGATTTTCTCTGATACTCTGGGTATGTGCATACATTGTCCATCACAGTGATAATTCACCAGGAGGGTTAGATGTCTTAAAATCTGACAGTCTTCAATTATGGAAGGTGGCCTACCTTAGCAGCAAGTACCAACTTGCAAACAGTGGCTCAGTTCATAATCTTGGATGTCTTTGAGCAGTAGATCAAGAAAGTATCTATGTTCCCAAGTGCCCTCATTTCCAGAGGCTCAAAAAGTAAAACAGGACAGAAGACCACAGGAGTCTGCCTAGAGTATGACAGCATCAGCACCCAGGGGATGTCACACAGACACTTGGTGAAGCTATGGCTGAGAGAGCGATACATATTAAAAGATTAAGGGGGGTGGGTTTGGGACTCAGATGCCTGCTCTTGGATCAGAGAAAGGAACAGACAGAGCAGAAGGGAAGGAGGAAAATTTGGCAAGGAGAGATTTCATGAAGTTGAACTCTCATTCTAAGACTGGACTTGAATATGATAGATCGGTATCCTTTAGGATTTCATTTCAATAGGCTACCCAAATCTGTTTGCAGATTAAGAATGAAAGGAGGGGAACTGTTTTCAATATGGCTCCTAAATAAGTAGGACATGGAAAGATACTTACTGGTCATGTAGTAAAGTTATCTCCCCAAGCCCTCTGCTAATATTACTTCAAAAAAAAAAAAATCAGAGAATGTTATGTGTATTGGAAAATATGAGTAGGGTGTGAACTCAAGACGTCATAGACTTGACCAAGTGGAATGAGATTCATGAGAAAGTGCAGAGATGGCTTCTGAAGCAGGTCAGGAGAATGACAGGGTTGGCTTTGGTGACAGCTTTCCACAGACCACAGATCTCTGTGACTCCTAGGGAATCCCTTAATGGGGTGCTTCATACTAAGTTAATATATTATGGGAAGGACATCTGTAACTTTATTGTTTCCTTTTTCAAAAATTTGAAGTGTTAGGGGAATCACACCTAGAGTATGAACACTCTGGGCAAATACTCCATTGCTGAGTCATATCTCTAGCTCTTGATACAATGAGATAGGGCCTTACTGTGTTACTATGACTGGCCTGGAAGTTGCCATGAAGGCCAGGCTGGTTTCAAACTTTTGATATGCTTTCTTTTGACTTTTGAGTGCTGAGATTACAGCCATATGCTATTATACTTGGCTTGTGCATCTTAAAAAAAAATATCCAACTTACATAAGATGTAAGTTTCTTTATGAGCAGGAATGGCGTTTTCATATTCTTGTCCATTTGAAACATTTCTATTTGAGCAGTGGTGTTGCCCTTGGCACCCATTAGAAAGATTATGTGTTTTAAGTATGTTGTGATCCTCTTGAGTTTGCTGATTCATTCATTTAGGGAAGTTTATGAAGTTCTCACTTTATACATATCATCCATTACATATTTGCCACAAAAGAGAAGATAACGTATTCAACTTGAGAAACTTCAGTGTGGTGTAGTCGTTAATGGAGACAAGGAAGATGTACAGTGAAAAAGTGACCAAGAGTAGTTGTATGGTGTTTATGGAATTATGATATTGGATTTTAACTTTGATCTAAACCAGGTAATCCTCATGGCTCTGAGATAGTCAGAGAAAGTAAATATGAATAACACATCAATGTTCTCCAAAATAAGAGAGGTTTATTTTTTCATAGATTTTGATGGAATCTTTTGATAATTTGTCTATGTATTATTCACATGAACAGTTGCTAGTATTGGCATGTGAGCATGGGAGAGGTAAACAATTTTTTAATGGACCAAATGAGGTGCTGCAGTCACCAGGGCAGCTTTGTTCTCCTGAAACAGAAATACAGAAGTGAGCTCATCAAGGTAGTCATTTTGTGTAATTTGATGTCTAGTTTTTGACACACCCATTCTAGCACCAGCTCCTTTTTTTGTTTTTGCTTTTGTTTTTGTTTGTTTGTTTGTTTGTTTTTCAAGACAGGGTTTCTCTGTGTAGCCCTGGCTGTCCTGGAACTCACTCTGTAGACCAGGCTAGCTTCGAACTCTCAAACTCAGAAATCCGCCTGCCTCTGCCTCCCAAGTGCTGGGATTAAAGGCGTGCACCACCACCGCCCGCTAGCACCAGCTCCTTAAGCCCATTCCCTAAATAGGGTTTTAATAGTATCAAGCACTGTGATAAAAACCACTACCAAATTTTCCTTCATCATATTTAGGACAAAGGCAGCTTAAACAGGGGGGGTATTGTGAAATACAATAACCATAGTAGTGAGACCCTAAGTTCAGTTCCCAGATCGGCTACCTCCCATCAAATACTGATACTTCAAAGATCTGAATGTGAAATACATTATACTAGAAGATCCGTGCTCATAATTGTTCATTACCTAAGTAATGAGAAATCTCAATATTAGTACACATGGCCACAGTAAAAAGAAGACATGCACTAGCTGACTTATTGGTATTCTGTTGGGATTCCTTTCTGTTCCTGGATATTCAGGCTTAGTAAGAGTGCTAGGCAACTGGAGAGATAGCTGAACCGTTAAGAACAGTTGTTTTTACCAAATATCTGAGTTTGTTTTTCTGCAACCAAATGGCTGGTCACAATCATCTCTAGCTCCAGTTCCAGGGGATCTGATTCACTCTTTGAACTCTGTGAGTGTCAGAAACTCACACTGTGCACATAGGTACACACAATCAAAACACTCATACACAAAAATATATATGAATCCAGAGAAAAATTAAAAAGATGAATGTTTCCTGTGGGTAGCATGAAAAACAGCATACCTGTTTGAGGGAATAGTCTGGCAATTTCCCAAAAAGTTAAACAGAATTACCTTATGACCCAGCAGGTTTAATCATAGGCATGTATATCCAAGAGAAATAAAATGAATGTCTACATAAGACTTTAATGTTCATAATAGTGTTCATAAGAGCTCTGAAATAGAAACAGCATAGATTCCTACTGAACAAGGAATGGCTAAGCAAAATGCAGAATGCCCATAAAATGGAATATTACTTGGTAGTTTACAAAAATGTACCACTGACACATGCTACAGTGTGGTCAAACCTTAGAAACACTAGGCTAAGCTACAGGAAAAAAGTTTCAAAGTACTGAATATTACATGATTATGTTTATATGATGTTTGCCGATAGAGAAACCTATAAAGTAGAATAATAATTCTCTAGAATTTGTGGAGGGGTCTGTTTTGGGGGAATTAGAAGGTGATGGTTATGGGATACCATGTTTTCCTGACCACCAAACCATTCTACAATTCCTTGTGGTGATGTCTGTAACACTGTGATTATATTAAGTGCAATTGAATTGTGTAATTTGAATGGATTAAAAATATAGCATGTGAATCATATCTTAGGCTATATTTAATAAAGGAATGTTGCCTGGATCCACAGTGCTAGTATATAAAATCAAACTACTTTATATTATCAGTTTTAAAACTCTCACTTATGCTAACTGATCTTTGGTCTTTTTTAAAATAAAGATTTAGTGTGTCTTATATTTCATTTTATAAGACAGGGTATGGGAGCTAGGGGAGCAATCTGATTATCATGTATAACATACCAGCAACGGTTTGGGTCACTATGTCAAAGAGGCCCCCTTTTTCCGTGGGAAAACAATCTGACTGAAGTCAATCATAAGAGAGCCATATTCATTTTTAGAAAGATTTGTAAAAGGAAAGGTAATTGGCAATAATATATATAGGACTTGTAAATGTTATATATACTTCATGAATTAGGTCTGAAAGTTCTGGGCTCTTGTCATGTGGTACTTCACTTAAACGCTGCTCTTACAGCATGAGGCCTCTCAAGTTCTTAAAGAAACATTTAAATGTTGGTTTCAGCAGTTAAACTGCACTCTGAACATGAGATGTGGTTGGCCACGCACTCTGATTCAGTGAATAAAAAAATCTGAGAATTGGGTCCCTGGTCTTCTGCTCTCATTATATTTAAGTTCTACTCAGCAGATGAACAAATAACTAATCTTTTCCTTTCTCATGTACATTTTATTAACTATAGGGTAAAATGTCAGTAATGGGAAAAGACTGTAAAAAACAACCCTCATATTTTAAAAACACTTGTATCTTATTTCGATGTTTTTAAAAATCAAAACTTTTAAACACCCATACTACTAATTAGAAATATGCTGCTTAGCTTATATACACCCAATAATGTGAATTAAATAAATATTTAGGCCATATTTTCTTTTCAGGAATATGCATGTTTGAAATCATCAAGTGCTCTCATGAAAAGATGTTTAACAGTCAGTTCACCTGAATAAGAAATTTAAGCTGTTTTTCTGATTATACTTGATTTTGAGCTATTTCAGAGACGTATCAAGTGTCAATTTACAACGTGGCTTTTGAGAGCATGCATGAATCAGTTACACACCAGTGGTACTGCCCAGGATGGAGCTACACAGACATGATTGCAGGCACACACCCACACAAACCGTCACTTATTTTTTTATTTTATATTTTATTTATTTACAATACAGATGTCATCCCCTTTCCCCATTTCCCCTCCCTAGGGAACCCTATCCCTTCCCCCTCCTCCTTTACGTTTTTATACCATTTTGATTACATGTATGTATTAAGGTCAGTTCTAGGTTGAAGGTCTAGCAATACAATGGATTCAAATAGTCAAAGAACAAGCAAGGCAATAAACACAAATAGTCAAAGAACAAGCAAGGCAATAAACAAAGTTCCATGAACACTCCTGTGATCACTGTTTCTAAGGGCTTATCAGGATGACCAAAGTATCTGAGCCTACTTCCCTGTCCTAGCCCAACAAATCATCACTTATAAGTTATGTAACTCTGTAGGAGAAATGATACATTCATCTTATTTCCCTTGATACATGGAGTTACCTAATAATTTGAATACATTGGAGGCTTACCTTTCTAAAATATTTTATCAAGTCTCTTCTTATGAGGCAAAGTATAGCTTAGGAAATGTAATTTTTCTTGATTATTAAGAATACTTTGCCAGAATCATACAGTAGGACTAAGATTTTTCTTTCAGCTCAATCATGAAGGTGTGTGTGTGTGTGTGTGTGTGTGTGTGTGTGTGTGTGTGGCGTTGTTAACTGAGATTTACCTTAATTATTCATCTTCACCATTTCTCAGTTCACTTCACTACCAATTACCATGTTGCATGTGAGATGTGAGAAATCCTAAAGTCCCTTCTATTTATAAACATGCGCATTTTAGGGAAGACTGGGCATATGTTAAACTACTAGTTCCTGAAGAAGATGGGTTTTGCTTTTTCCTTAGCTTTGTTTTCTTTAGTTGTTTGTGATGTTAACACTTATGTTTTCTAATTTGGGAATTATTTCATGTGCCTTGTTTTATTTGAGATTATATAGCCTCGACTGATTCTCCTGCCTTATTTCCATGATCATGAGGATGATGGGCATGTGTTATCTGTCTGGTCATACTTTTGTTCTTGATAATCAAATTTCTGGTCCCTGTCTTGAACTTTCTGCTTCTAACAATCCATAGGCCTAGGGCATTCAAGATGTAAGAATGGTATACAAAGCAAGGGCAAAGAAACTGTTGTCTGTGGAGCTGGTTGTCCAAGGAACAAAATATGGTGTCAGTTCATGTCGGGAAGTGTTCCTTGCATTAACAAGGTATTTAAAATAACTAAAGATGAATCCTGTAGAAGAGGGGGAGGAAAGACGATAGGAGACAATGGGGTCAAGGATACCACAAGAAAACAGATTCAACTAACCTGAGATCATAGGGGCTCACAGAGACTGAACTGACAATCAAGGAGCCTGCAGGGGTCTTACCTAGGCCCTCTGCACATATGTTATGGTTGTGCATGTTGGTATTCTTGTAATGACTTCTAACAGTGGGAGCAGGGACTGATGCTTTTGCCTGCTTTTGGGACACTTGTCTTCCTACTGGGAGACCTCATCCTGCCTTAATATGAGTGGATGTGCCTAGTCTTATTGTAATTTGACATGCTGCTTGTTTGACATCCATGGGAAGCCTGCCGTTTCCTGAAGGAAAATGAAGGAAGAGTGGAAGTTGTGTGTGTGTGGGGGGGGTGTAGTGTGTCATAGTGTGTGCCAGAGTATACCCCTCTGTCCACACATCTTCAATTGAAAATGTTCTTTGCAATGAGTCATTGGTCTGGCTTGAGGCCTATGGCTTCTGCCATATCGTCAATATTAGACCCTCACTGAGATCTCCCCTGGTTATCTTGTAGCTTTGGTCCTTCTGGTTATCCTATAGCTTCGGTTCTGTAGGACCAGTCCTTTCATGAGCTCCAAGAGTTCACAGATAATGTAGATTTTGGGTTGAGCCAACTCAAAGCCATGGATCTGGGCCTGGGTGATAGTCAGCCTGCCAGCTCTCCCTTCTACATACTACCAGGGCAAGCTTTCCAGCATTGCTCTGGTTAGGCCACCCGGTGCTATCAGCAGCAGGAAACACAGGAGTCAGCTTTCCTGCTCTCATTCCCTCAGGACCAGCTCCTCAGCACCCATGCCTCCAGAGCCGGACCAACTGTGCTGCTCAGTGAAAGTGTGGGGTCCTTTCTTCCAAGTGCTGAAGCCTGTGAGATAGGCTATCTCTCTGTCTCTCACACTCTCAGGCCTGTCTCATTTGTATCTCTGTCGTCACAGGTAGCTTCACTGTGTTGCTTGCCTAAGAGCAGAGATTTAAGACATCAGACTGTTACATAGAAAAAAAGATGTGAAAGAATTTTTCTTTTCAAATTGTACCATATTTAAAGCAGAAGAATGATTGAAATTCAGGCATCCTGTCCTTGAGGTGCATACAAAGATTTTTAATCTGTCACTATTTAAGAGTTTTAGTAAATGTCTCATAGTGCCGGTGCTGAAAAATGTTCATTCCCAAGATCTTTACAGTAGATGCAAAAAATACAAAATGTTACATATGATTTTTTTCTGAAATAATTTTGTTTATTTAAGAAAAATTTATTAATTGTGAATTTCACAGCATGTACCCCAATCCCATTCACTTCCCTGTCTCTCCCTAGCCACTCTCTGCCCCAGCAACACCCTAAAGAAAACAAAAAATTAAATATTAAAAACAAACAAACAAACAAACAAACTCACCATGGAAGCTGCAGTATACCCTTTCTTCCAAACAGCTTTACTTGCAAATATACACTACAATGAGTCATTGGTCTGATTCAAGGCCTCTGGCTTCTGCTATACTATCAATACTGGCTCCTCACAAGGACTCTTCTTGGATATACTGTTGTTTCCCTGTGTCATTGAGATCCTGTAGCTTTGCTTCTGCAGACTGGCCCCTTCACATGCTCCAGTAGTTCATACATGAGGTAGATGTTGGGTAGGATATCTCAAATTCCTGAATCTGGGCCTGGATGGTAGCTGTGTTGGTCAGCCTGCCAGCTTTCTTATGCCAATGCCGCCAGAGCAAGCTCTCCAACACTGCCCAGGCAAGGGGCATGATCAGCTCTCTCACATTCATGTCATTGAGGCCAGCACTCCCTCATCCATACCACCAGAGAGCTATATTGTCAGCACTGCCCAGGCCAGGGGTGGGGCATGCTCATCTGAGTGAGTGCTCAACCCTGGAACATAAACATGGTCCCAGGCAGCAGCCCAGACTGAGGACATCTACATGACCTTTGGTGGTAACATGGTTCATGGATACAGACCCTTACTGCTGCAGGGTGTACCAGTACAGGCTCAAACATCACCCCACCCTCAGGTGGGGCTGCACAGTTCTCTTATGTCAGGATGTTCCTCACTGGTGGCACATCTATAGTTCTGCCTCTCTTCATGGTACGTGCACCACTCGGTTTCTCTTTCTCTCTCATCTCCTCAGCACTTACTTGCTCATCATTAGAGCACCTGCTCACCTGTGCTTTGTGGCTGTGGGGAGGCTGAATTATTCCATTTTAATCATCTCACAAGGTGAGCAATTCCATTGTGGTCTTTTCTGTGACTCCTCTTCCCCTTTTCTGGGTGTTTAGGTGACAATGCTTTGGATAGACCCTTAATATTTTTAGGCGTTGTCTGATCTCATTTTTTTTCTTACGAATTAAAGGTGACCTTGGAGGCACCATAGTGTCTGAGCAAAGACCTTGATTAGATGTATGTATTAGTTTCTTGTCTCTAACAAAATACCTGATACAAACAGCTTCACAGCAGAAGTATTTATATACTGGTTCTTTCAGAGGAAGTAGACCATTATGGTAGATGGTGAATGAGGCTCTGTTTCTGGTGGCAAAGAACTGCAGTGTGGAGTATTACATTTTAGCAGACAACGAAGCAGAGAACTTGTGACGGAATCAAAATTCCGTCCTCTGTCACTCACCTAGGGCAGCGATGTTTCTTACTTGAGAAGTTCTGGACTTCCAGAAACATGGAACATTTCATGCCCAAACAGTGATTATTTAGAATGAATGGTCTCTCAATGAACCATGCTACACACTCTGAAGTAATATAAATATGATTATACAAATATAAAATATACATGAATAAATATGGTTCCTCTCTAGACTAGCCAATTTTTACAGCAAACTCCGTTTTCTCCTCACACCAATATTCTCTGGGTAAGTAATTTAGGCTTTTCCAAGGTTTCTAGAAGGACCAACTGATTTCTTTATATTGCAGTATTTACAAAGGCAATAATCACCTTAGGCTAATTGCCTGAGCTGTTTTATTTAGAGTTTTCCACTGACTTTCACCTTCTTTTTAAATAATTTTACAGTGAGATAATTTACAGCATTATGGTAGTCTTATATATTTTCCACAGAAGTTCCCAAATATTATTATAACTCTAGAAGTTAATTATAGTTGTATTCATAATAATCAGGAAATTAGTTACAATGCAATCCAATGCATTTAGGTTAGTTATGCATCTTATATTATGCACCACTATCTTCCATCAATGACCTTTCCTATAATCCAAGTCTCTGTCCAGGTCCTCTAGTGTATTTTGTTGTCCTGGGTCTGTTTACCTGTGACGGTTTCCAAATCATCCCTTCTCTCTTATGACTTAGAAATTGTTAGTTATTTAGTAGACTGTGTTTCAGTTTCGGTTGCTTAATGACATAGTTATATTTAGATTGATTTTTACCTACTTTTGGAATGACCACCACAGAAATGATGTAGTATCTTCATCCATTCACTGCAGGAAGGGTCTGAAGAGTCTTGATGTGTCATATTGTGGTGAGGCTGCCTTTATCCCTTTCTTAGGCCATTGTCTCCCAGGGTTACTCACTAAAAAGTTATTAAATTTCCTTTAGTCATCCATTGATATCATTGCTGGAGCTATTTTGACCTTACCATGAGCCTTAGCAACATGGCTCAGGAAAAATAAATAATAGATAGATAGATAGATAGATAGATAGATAGATAGATAGATAGATAAATTTAGGAGCCTCAAAATCGTATGTCCAAGAGCTGAAGGAATGTGTATATTTCAGCCCACGTCTTTCTGAACCTGCGTTAATTTTTCAAGGCAGTGTAGAGACTATGGGTTGAACTGTGCAGAATTCTGAAACAATGAACAGTTACAGTCACATTCTCAAAACCCCAGTACCAGTCTCAGAGCCTCTAGGATACCCTATACCCAACAATGTGAAGATTTGGACTCAGTGTCCTTCTGGTGTTTATTTCCCAGTTTGTGGAACAGAAGCCACACTGTGCCTACCCTGGCCTCCTACTCCAGTAACAGTTTCAGCTGCCTCCACAGATGCCCATGTAAATCATCTTTAGTAGAACAATATGAATCTAGGGAAAACCCCTCCTAGGGGGAAAAGTGCCATTTCATTAAAAGAAGAAGAAGAAGAAGAAAACAATCCTTCAAATCTGGTTCATCTCACAGTCTAAATGCAAGTTCTTAATTAACAGCCAACAGAGATTTCTAAAGTTGGAGAAAAACTGGAGCAACAACTTTTAAAATTTTCCCCTGGGCTTTTTTTCCCTTCTTAGTCTCTTAAAGGGAAAAAAAAGGGCTAATAACCATTCACTGGCAAATTGCTGTTCCTTCAGAACAAGGAAGTGAATGCGAATGAAAAAGTGGCATCCCAGGGGAATGGGAGTCACCATAATTAGACAGGGCACCGTGGTGAGAAGCAGCAAAAAATTTACTGGAATGGATGAATGAGGGATTATCCTAGTAGACAGATATATTCCAATACATTTTCTGGCTTCTGGAGGAATAAGCAGATGACCACTTCTGTGCCTTCCTTTCTTTCTTTCTTTCTTTCTTTCTTTCTTTCTTTCTTT